>NC_086334.1:33808085-34116419 GCF_032445375.1 Bacillus rossius redtenbacheri | reverse complement strand
CATTTGACATGTAATTTTTTTTGGACAGCGTAAAAGACCGAAAAGGTCGTTTTCGCGGATTTTTTTTAGATATAAAAATTTTACAAGCATGGTATTTTAAGTGGTATAGGTACGTGCCAGAAAAATTTTTCTTTAATGTCCAAGCATTAAATGATGTGGCCACTACTTGAAGTAAAGAAGAGACGCGTTACCGACGCAAACACTGCACCCCAGTTCGGTACCTAGAGCCTAGAGGCTACGAGGTGTGCAGTGCGCGACCCAGTATCACCCTTAGTGACCTAGCCCTTTGAGGGCCAGCTAGCGCTTCGCCCAGCCAGATTGAGGTCAGTAGCTCTATTGCTTCTTAAAATATGAAAATGACTTTTCACTATCAAGGTTCTCATGATTAATAAAAACGATTTTATTTTACAGTGGCACCCTTTTCTTCTTCTTTTCAAACCAGTAGGTTTCAACGAGTAAATAAACACCCGACTGACATATAACCTCATTAAAGATTTTTGTTTGACGACTGGAAGTTCTTACGTTATTTCTGAGAAAAATGCTGGTAAAAACTTCTAGGGCCTATATCTTTGAAGAAAAAAATAAAAGCACATGATTTAATGAAATAACTTGTGTTGTGGAACGACAGCTCAGTGTCAAACTTGAATACATCAAAATAAGTTCGCTCGTTCAAGGGAAACACCGTAATAACGAGAGGCAGATCCAACAGATTTATAACTCCATTCGAAGGCTCCTTCAAAACTATCCGGGAATACGATGGTTATTATTTTATTTTTTAACTGTGCCATTTGTTGCAGCGTAATCTGGCTCGTCTTGATGACCAATCCGGCAACGTTTTTTCTTCTTCTTTTTACCATGCCCCCCGTCCTCTAATAAATATGCTTTTTAATCGGTCGTCCGAGCGTTTCATTTTACCGTTAATTATTTTCTTCCGCGCACTTATCTTGTCCGGCGCTTAACGCCGCGTAATCCCCCAGTTCACGTGATTGTGGGGGGGGGGGAGGGTCCACGCAGATGGCTCGATGCTGAGCTGTGCTAACCCCCCGCTGAGCGTAATTCTTCACCCCCTCCCTCACTCCCTCTTCCGCCCTTCCCCTTCCTTCCTCCATGACCGCGGCGCTGTTCGACGACTCTGCTTCCGGCGTCAAGGTTCGCGATCGTCCTTTCATTTCTTTTTGTCATTTCCCCCGCGTTTTAATATCGCGATGGCGGCGCGCGGAAAGAAACATTTACTGCACGCACTTCTCGCGGAAAATCATCTTCTGCCCCGATGAGAAATGTTTCCTCGCGGCGATGAAACCTTTTCCCATCTCCTTTGTCTGATGTTCCTCCGGGTTCGGACGCGGTTTGGGCTTCGCCGAAGCGAACTATTTTTACATTTAATATTTTTTTGATGTGTAGCATCTCAGCTCTCGATAGACGCCGTTTTGTGGAAGTAATTTCGTGAATGCGACGGAAGCGAAGGAACGGAAATGCGTGACAAGAGGTAGGGAGAAGTGCGTGTAATTCAGTTTT
Source organism: Bacillus rossius redtenbacheri (assembly GCF_032445375.1). Lineage (NCBI taxonomy): Eukaryota > Metazoa > Arthropoda > Insecta > Phasmatodea > Bacillidae > Bacillus > Bacillus rossius. The sequence goes on along the minus strand of NC_086334.1, from coordinate 34,114,904 downwards.
ATTTTTAGAAATAAATAGTAGCATCTTGTCAAACAAAATTAAAGTTAATTTTTAAAAAGAGAGGGGGAAATCTACCTTTTTATCTCTTAAAGTGAATGCTTAAAAAGTTACAACCATTTTAAGATTTTAAAATAATTTCTTTAAAGTGTACCCAGAAGCAAAAAGAGTAAAAGTACTTTTAAGAATATCAACGAACCAATGAATCGTTCCAGTGTAAAATTTATATAAATGTAAGTACTTTTGTTTATCAACAAATAGTGCCATACTGTTAAACAGAAATATAGTTAGATTTTAAAAAGGGAAAAAAATTTCTTGGTTTTTCCTGAACGAATAATGTGAAGATTAGAGCACATAAAGGTTTTGGTGGTGTTTGGTATATGTTCGATATGTAGGTACATTATTAGGGTAATATAAATATTGATGAATATATATCGAACCACTATGTGTTTATCAACTGAAGGGTTAACACCCCATCATAAAAATCATTTTTGTCTGTGCCCAAGTTTAGAGTATTAAAGCGTCCTTGGTGTTTTATAGTAGTGCTAGTTTTTTCAAGATTTTTTCGTTTTTATCACTTTTATTATATACTTAGTTTAAAATACTTCAAAATCTTGAAAATGTACGAATTCTCGCAAAATGGTGTATTTTTTTTAAAATAAAAATCCTGGCCACAAAGTTGAACTAGTTAACGTCTAGGGCCGTGTATGAATTCAAGAACACAGTTTCTTTTTCTTGCGATTCTACATAATTTACTGGCGCGTTTGGTGATGTTCTAGGGAAATTCACCTTGGCCTCTACAAACGGCACTAGCTAACACAACAGGTTGTTGGCATTAATTTTCTTCAGTAAATTATTTCAGTGTAACTAAAAAATTTAATTTAAATTAGTCATTTTGTAGAAATATTTACTGACACACGAATTCATGGCAACCTACTGATTCTACCTTTGTTTTGTAAGTTACGATTTGTTTACGGTTGCATTTATTCTTTGAAATTACTTTACAAACATATGTAATTTTTTTAAAAAATTAAATGTTCTAAATCCAATAGAAAAATATAAAGCGAAACAGATTTTTACGATTCTTTAAATAATATAAATGTTCAATCAAGTATGACCTACAAAACGTTCTTCAAAATGGCGAAGTTTCTTTAATTTCGAAGTATGCGAGAAGTACTTAGTTTATTTTACTCGAATATCTCTATACTTGACTAGCATTTCGGAAGACCTCGCGATTCCATTCTCGGGGGACAAGAACATTTTAAGTGCACAGAAAAAAAAATCCTGTACTTGTACACAAGATTCCTTTGGAAACCAGTTGCCAATAGATAGTCTGTAATACTACAAGAAAGATACTGTAACTTTCTGCAATACATGGTTAAAATCTTTTTTGCATATAAGAATTACGTTTCGAAAACTGGCGCATTATCTTACATTTTAATTGATGTTTCACTCAGGAAAAATTGTTTTCAGCCACTATTTTGTTTTTATTGTACTTATTAATGCGCAAAATGAATACTGGAAAGTATTTCAGGGGAACGGTAACTTCAACTACTGGAGGTACTGAGACAGCACAAGGAATACATTCCCGGGTACGAACTACAAACCCAGTATTACTGCAAACGGTATTTTTTTTGCAGTGATACAGTTGTTCCCGTTTAACATACAAATTAAACAAAAAAAAATTGGTTGTCTGTAAAGTCGGTTTACGGACGATAGTTTAACGTGACAACATCATGACAAAACATTAATGAAATGATTGCATATTTTTATAAATAAAATTGAATCATTTTTATTGAATTATCACTATTTTGTATGGATACAAAGAAGGAGTGAAATGAAATCTACAATTTAATTGATAAATTAAATTTAATTTGCACTCATTAATTCAAATATGTTTATTACTTTAACGAAGAGATAATTTTAACCATAACTTTTATACATGTTTTCTATTTAACTTCTTCCAATCTGTGTTATTCTGTTAAGGATAGGACGATGATAGGAAAAGTAGGTAAACGAACGGGAGTGTTTCGAGTTTAATGTGCCTCGGAAAAAAGTCAAATCGATGGTTGTTCCAATCGCGTGGAAGAGAGATAAGATGAGGCGCAAGCGTACAAATAGCGTAACGGGACACAGCGTAACGGGACAATGTGCGCAACGGAACACTTTTTCGTGCGTGCAGGCGGCGTTCATCGATTTATTAGACGTTGGCACGTCAAAAATGGGGGGGGGGGGGGGGTAGAGAGAGAGAAATTCAGACACGGCCAAAGTTCTGGGTGTGCTAGGGAAGGATTTGTGGTGGAGGGGAAGGGGAATGAGAGAATCGTCAGGGGGGTCGGTCCCCCTCGGTGCTCTGTAGCGGTCAGGTCCGGCCGCGGGCTATGTATAGAGCGGCGGGCGAGGCCCTGGCGACAGGGCTGGCCAGTGTCGAAGTCTGGCCGCTGTCCGCGACCTGGCCCAGCTGACGCGTCAGCACTTCCTCCACTCGACAGCAAGAGACTTCCATCAGGAGACACGCGTCGCAGAACTTAAATATCGTTAGAGATTATGGAAATTTCGCGCATTCATTTAGTAGCAAGTTGGAATGCAAACCTTCACACTCCCGCACCGTGTTCGTGATTGGACCGCAGTTGTTTGGACACGCCCCTCTACGACCGTGAGCCAACGATGCCCAGCTAGGAGAGAAGTAAGAGAATAAGGTAGTGCCAGTTAACAAGGATAAAAATGTTCTCGCTAAGAAATCAACCAATGGGAAAGTAAACATTGGTGGAGCGCACCTATGGCTATGAATTCTACCCTGAGACCAGACGAATCAGAAAATTTTTTTGGTCTCTAAATATCGTTGTTTACATCAACTGTAAACGTAAAATGTAAAATTACCGATATTTAGAGACCGGAAAAAATTCGCGGATTCATTGCGCAATAGGCTAGACTCCAAACTCGTACACCTTCATGCTGAGTCAGTGTTTGGACCCCCGTTAATCTGAAGGACTCCAAGGCAATCAAAAACTTCCAACGAAAGAAGTAACAAATCACAAGCATCCTAGGCAACGCGTGTCACCAGTCAGTATCCAATGAGCAGGTGCAATTTGTCCTAGTACATGGAGGATCGTGGAGTCTATCCTAGAGGTCATGGAAATCGCGAAATTTTACAGTCTCTACAGATATTCGAAATTTTTTTTTAATACTTACGTAAGAACAACTGTCTCACCATAAAATATATTGTTCGCAAGTGATACTGGGTTCGGATGCTATGTGTTGTTACCAGTGCCTCCAATGGTTAACCGTTCCTTGAATAGCTTCCCCGTATTAAATGCGCCACGTTAAAAAGCACAATGAAACCAAATAAAGCCCAATTTTATTTCCCATGTTCTAATAAAAGTAATGCCTGAACGAAACGTCATATAAAATATGAAAATAAAGCACAAATGTTCGTAAGTATCATATTTAAAAACGAGATGGTAACATGTTTTTCAAATTTTGATTTGAAAATAATTTTTTTATGTATGACCATTTTCACGTTGAGTGACGCTTGCCGTCGCTATGTTTCAATGGTCGTTGAAGACTCTATGAGCCACTGAAGAACTAAATATAATTTTAAAGTAAGATTTGCAGTAAATAAAAAAATATTATAATAACGTTATTAAAACGAAGTGATCAAAAACTTAATCGATGCCGAGTGTTGAACACATAAAATGGCGGTATCGATCCCCTAAATGCGGCGTCCCCACGAGGAAGAAAGGGCTTGCGCCACTGGCTTCCCCGCGGCCGCACGAGCTCGGAATATATAATCCTGCGGGCCGCGCGGGAGGATCGGGGTCACGGAGATCGGTGATTGGTGCTGGGGGGAACCGATCACGTGGACCGCGGGCTGGTGTGTGATCGAGGCTCGCCCATACCACCTCTCACCCCCCCTTCAACCCCCCGGGCGGCGGGCATTCCCGTCGATAACAAAGCCCCGGGGCGCGATGGATTACACCGCCGCGCCAGTCAAATCGGCCGTCACACCTCGACCCGCTCTGTCACCCCCTCTCCCTCCCCCCCCTCCCCCCCGACAGGGCTCGTTGGCCAATGCACGTGCGCATATTCATCACGCCGTAGGCAGGGCGTGTGCTTGAGCTGCCCGCCTGGTCTCACGCGCCATGTCGATTTGTTCTTAATGCGTAATTAACATCACATTAGCTCTCTGCATACGACATTTTTGGTGGGAGAAAAATTCTTTGAATGGAACGGAAGTTGCATGGAACGGAAACGTGTGACCACGGTGTAGGTGGTGGATGGCGCGAACCAAAGTTCACGAAGTCAAACGGAAACTTCATAGTATTAAAAAAACGGGCAGTTTTTTTTAAGTAAATACGACTTTAAAATTGCTTCCATAGTGGGAGGCAGTTAAAAAAAAACGAGTGATAACAAAATCGGGGGATACAGTTTGGTGTTGCAGCTATATATCTATCATCTCCATCCCCAAAATTTAATCACCCCACTGGATAGCTAAAGGATCAAAGAATTCGTTACGCTAAGTGAGGACTGTGACGCATCGCGCGCGGTGGAGGGGGAAGCGCCGCTATTTTGAGGTCATTTCGCTGCATTTCGAGATTTACATTTAGCATAACTTTTGACTCGGAGAAGCTACGACGTTCGTTTGAGTTTCAATCGTCTATGGGGCGCTCGATATTCTCCTCTACCTCTCCACGACATGGCACCCCACTCCTCAGCGTTGCACTCTTCGTTACGCCGTTATCGCGCACGCTCTCCCCCTCGATAGTAAAGATGGCGGGTGCCCGGCCCGCCAGACACGATCGAAAAAAAAATTGGTTGTCTGTAAAGTTTGTTTACGGACGATAGTTTAACGTGAAAACGTCATAACAAAACATTAATGAAATGATTGCATACATTTATGAATAAAATTGAAACATTTTAATTGAATTATCACTATTTTGTATGGATACAAAGAATGAGTGAAATTAAATCTACAATTTAATTGATAAATTTACTTTTATTTGCACTCTTTAATTCAAATATGTTTATTACTTTAACGAAGAGATTATTTTAACTATAACTTTTATACATGTTTGCTATTTAACTTCTTCCAATGTGTGCTATTCTGTTAAGGATAGGACGATGATAAGAAAAGTAGGAAACGAATGGGAGTGTTTCAAGTTTAATGCGCCTCGAAAAAGTCAAATCGATGGTTGTTCCAATCGAGTGGAAGAGAGATAGATGCGGCGCAAGCGTACAATGAGAGTAACGGGACACAACTTTACGGGACAATGTGCGTACGGGGACACTTTTTCGTGCGTGCAGCCGGCGTTCATCGATTTATTAGACGTTGTCATGTCAAAACAAAACAACATGCACACTGTTATTATTTTTTATTTTTTTCGAAACAGAAGTTTCAGGGCCGTAGATTGTTGTCCATCACGCGAGAGTGCGTGTGAAACGACCCCGCAGCTAATCCTCTCCTGCCGTGACCCCTCAGATGTGGCTCGCTACGAAACCGGTAATCGGGCTCGGTCGATCGCAAGTGACCACTCGTGTGTCGGCGGCGCGCTCCGGTGCCTCCGCCCCGCGCTTTCTCCCCCGTCAGTTAACAACAACAACAACAACAACAACATGCGAGCCAGTCCTTCAGCACTCCGCCAGAACATGTGTGATATATCTAACCTCCTGTGTTCTCACTCATAATGCAAAAACTCGGGACACCGAATTTAACGTCATAAATATATGCAGATTGTGTTTTCAACTGAATTTCTGGACGCGAATCACACGTAGTCTGCGCGCCCGCCACTAGAATTCTCTGCCGGAGCAGCTACGCTGACTAGTGAATCATTTATTTAGCTGTCAGAAATTATAATGAAACGGCTCCGATGAAAGCGAAAAATATTAGTAAAAAAATTACTAAACCTCGAATTTGGACCTGATTTTCGACAAATAATTTTTGTTAAATTTAGGTCCATTTTATTATAATGTTAATACTATAATTTTTCCGTTTGACTTTATGAACTTTGTTTCACGCCATTTTGTTATACATTTCCTTTCCTAGACTTCCGTCCCATTCACGAAATAACTCCCACCAAATATTGTAAACAAAGAGCTAAGATTTCACACATCAATAATTATTGCATCACGCAGCTTCTGTCACAGTTTTTAAGCGTACCATTTTATATGATACTTGTACCATGTTTCACGATGAAGAAGCTACGATACTAGAATGCTTCATAATTTGACGACGTTGTAAAAGAATAAGTAAAAAAGAAAGGTTTATTTTTTTACTATACAGTTATGTCTGTCTACATGTATGACATATTGTTCTGAATTCCTCACAACACACAAACAAGGCTATTAAATTTTAATTTTTTATTTAATACCAGTAATATAACGTCCTGAAGATTATTCAGGATTATTTTAAAATAAATTAAACACTGAGCTCTGATTGAAATTCGCTATTAATGTTTTGCCAGTTTACTACTACAATTATGAATGTTTGTACCATGGAACCTCTACTCCCACCCGGAATAGACTGAATGTGGTTATAGAAAAAGACGATGCTTCTGGTCACCATTCCGATGTATTGGTATTGTGCTTGCCACTGTGTAAGCTAAACACATGTTAAAAATTTCCATATACTGACAATGGAGAAATCAGAGCACAACTACATAAAACTAAGGTATTTTTCTCGCGCGTGATGTTTTTTATGTTTTACGTTATTGACATCTTTTCTGAAGATTAAACGACTATGTGAGATGAAATAATGATATTCAGAACACTTTCAATTTACATGTTTAATTGTGTTGCTATGAGTCTGTTTTCGTGAAATTTAATGCCTTTTAATTCTTTCTGTTACCGTCTTTGGTGTTGATTGGCCTAAGCAATCATGTCAAGTGCTTGTATGGACAACAGTGTTTGACAACGAATATTCGCCACTGCGCAGTTTTGTGTGCGCACTACCTTCATATCCACTTTACGGGCTCTCCGGTTTAAAAAAGAAACAACAAATGCCCCATTTCTCTCGCTGCGCGCATCGTTCGCATTCCATCTCTTGGTCCAGCTCACTCACGTCCACATGTTGACACCGAACAAGGTCGCCGTCACCGAATAAGAAAATTATAGTAAAAGCATTCTGTATGTAATGAAATACCGCACTAAAAAAAAGGTCGGTGACGTTGAACATGAACGCTGATATGCCACATTTTAAACCCATTCAGTGCTTAAGGACTCCGCATACCTGGGCACACGTGTGTGGGCAGAGCTTTGGAGGAAAATAAATGCGATTTGGAAACTTCTATATATATCAGAATGGAGCCTGTTAACAAAAAGCATTGAAGAAATCTTTGATTGCGGATGAGTAGTTCTGTTTCCGCATTTGATTTTGAAACTGTATTTTTAGAAGAGTGAAAATTGCTACAACACGTGTTTTCAGAATGATGTTTATGCATGAAACAACTGGTACAGATTATTGAAAGCACTGAAGGGAATTTTATTAAACGAGAAACGTCACCCTGCCTCACTAACACAAATACATCCTTGAATAGGCGGGGCCCTTGAAGTGAACACACATGTACATGTTTCGTAAGCATCTGCGGCGCAGAGTTCTAATTATTCACAAATTATATCAATGGTAAATTTTCGTCAAAACCGACAGACAGAGCAGCAGCAACGTATAGAGACGGCATGTCAGACGGTTTCTTCTCTCCACGTGGGTAACGTCAAGCTAAAGTCCGATCGTGAAGACAGTAAAAGGGATCGATATTTGCCCTCGCTCCGTTTTCATGAATTGTGAACACACAGTTATGTTACCAAACAAATAACGATATGTCTCGTTTGTTAGTTCAACTGCAGGCGAACCCGTTATCGATATTATGTACCCCAGATTCCACCATAGAACATAATTTAAGAGCATTAGTTTTGTCTTTTGAAGTCCAGAGAACTGTGCAGTGTTGGGAGCGTTGTATTACCGGCAAAGAACTCCACGGCATCATCTTGGGAATGAAACGGACTCCCGCGAAAAGCTCGAATACTTTCCCCTGGCAGGAGCCAGGATTGATGGCTGGCGAACTGCCTGCAGTCGGGTCGGGATCGCAGATCTGAAAGCGAGCAGGCGGCGACCTCCGAAGCCGGCAGCCAATCACCAGGGGGGATACTCGATCCGCGGAAGTGGCGGAGTGAGGGACCGAACCGCGAGAAAGATCGCACGTGAAAAAAGGAGGTGTGGAGGAATCACGAACGTTCGAAGAGCTTGAGCGAATCATTTGCAAAGGCAACGGAGGAAAAAAAAAGCGGTGGGATAGAGAGTCGGGTGAACGAGAGTGACACGGTTGAGGAAATCCTCAATTTCTCTCTCCTCCCTCTCTTTTCCCCAAAATCAGCCATTTCGCCCACGAGATGAGGATCTTCGATCGAAATGCTTTCTCACAACAAAGCCGTTCTCAGTGAACAGTAATGGACAGTAATTTGCAAATATACTAGCAAAACATCACTCACTGTCTGACTGCAAAATCTCTAGATTCAAAATACCCAACAGAGCTGAAATTTAGTACACAATTCAGCTTAGGCTGTAAAAGCGCATAAGACAAGATTTGTTATAAAAAAAGCAGTTCTTATGTTGCTTAAATTAAGTAAATTAAAAAAACAAATATGCTATAAAATTACGGTCTGAGTTCATGTTAACATTAAGAACACATTTATAAGGAAACTATGACTTCAGGCTAGCTATAAAATCTAAAACCGTCTAATTCACTGATTTATCACTGTATCTCTAAATACAAAAGCCTTAGATAGCTAATTACATACTTAAATATGTTCATTATAATAGTTAAAACAACACTGAGAAAGGATATTACGTGGCCTTCATGTATAATGAGTAGTGCGAGCGTGTTTTATTTGCAGACTTCCGTAGCGAACCACAGGCACATCAGCTAAGTATATACTAAACATTAAAATGTAATTACTAAGTATTCTTATCCTTTAAGAGTGTTAAACAGTTCCATCTAGAGTGAGGAAAACACCACTGTATTTTTCATACGATCAACCGATTACCATTATAGATTCATTTAAGAAGTTATTTATTATTTCGTACTTTTAAAAATTACTATACTTTACTATATATATCGATTGAAATTTTTTATAACCGTGATTATAATGTCGAAAGCACCAAACTTTTATTTGATTTTCATTCAAATGAAAATTTTTTAAACCGAACTATAGCTTATTAGGCCATAGTTTTTCGAGAAAAAAAAGAAAAAAAACCAAGGAAGTTGGAAAATGAATCGACATGACTTCACATGACAGCTAACTTCTAAACCCTCGTAAGTCCAGATTTTCCCAGTTTTATATTCCGGATGTGTTTGGTGTATTTTTTTTTTTCATTTTTTCATAGTGCATATGCTGATAAAACCTCGTAAGTCAACTCTACTTGGTATCTTTTCTATTCACAAATTATAAAACCTCGTATCTTTTGTCAGTAGAAACCGTGCTCCAAAAGCTCATAAGTGCTCCTGTAAAATTGACTGAAATGGAGTTACGAGGTTTTAGAAGTAAGCCGACGAAATGTTACAGCATTTAAGAGAAACCACGAGAAGAACTGAAATCAACACGGCCGTAGCGGCATCCGAACCCGAGGGCCCTTTGGCAGTGTGTGTCCAGTGTCAGCGAGGGAGGGCAAGAAAACAGCACTTAGGAAGTTGGGGGGCTCCCTTTAGCGGCAAGAGTCAACTCGGCAAAGAACTGCAAGCCCCGCACACACACACCTAAACACGAACACACACGCACAAAATACTCCCAGAGGGGAACTTCTGCGGGAGAGAAAAAAAAATCTGTTTATAGTCTCTCGGAGGGTTACCTCAGGGTTGCGGGAAGCACTCTGGCGAGGCTAGATTTGCTTGCAAGAAGTTACAGAGAGCGCCTGGGAAAGATATGCGCTGCCTGGTTCCACCCCAAGCGTTCTGCGTTCTCTGCGACCGACTTGAACACGACCAACTTACTGGCTCTCTGGTTGGACATCCGCATTCAACGTGAAGCGTCACAAATACTAGATTACCGTTAGAGTTTAGAAATAATTCGCGGATTCATTTCGTGACAGGCTAAAAAATTGAAATGCTTATTTCAATGCACTGGATTCGCTGTTCATGCGGAGTACTATGGACAAATAAAAAACCCCCAACCAGAGAAATGTCCAAACAAAGACTAACCGGTGAATACGTCTCAAAAGTCATCAGCCAATGAACAAGTGACATTTGCCCGAGTTCGCAGAGGAATGTGGAGTCTATCCTGGAGGTAATTGAGCCCGCGAAATTTATGAACAGAATATTATGAACCTACAAAAAAGTTATATAATAAAGACTACAAAATTGTTGACCATGTAATTGTTAATATTTTTATGTATTGTTAAACAGAGCAAAAATATTATTTTACAAATTTTTAAGTACTAATGTCACCAACTTAACTTCACACTAGGTTGAACTAGTATTGTCACACACTGCATAACACCCTAAAACTTGACTAAGGCAAGTATTTTCTCTCAAGGTCTTTATCACATATCACGTGTCGTATTAGTGACGGTACAATCATTCAAGAAAAAAAAACTCACGTATAGTTGTAGGGCATCTCAGTGGTCAAATATGTGAGGGAATGTTAGGGTGTGTAAAGGTTACGTACTTACAAATAAAAACCAGTTAAAGGCTTGTATTTTAAATATTAATAAACGTTGGTAGAACTACTTCCGCTAATATAAGGTAAATAATAATATAATCTAGAATGTCTCTAGCAATTAATAATATGTTGTGTTAAAATTGAATTTAAAATAGTGTATTTAATCTATTTATGTGCAATAAAAATGAAACTATTACTAAGAAACAAATAGTGATATTATAAATACTGTTGGAGGAGAATAAATTCAATATAATTAAAAAATTTATCAATATTCATTTTTAAAATGAGAATTTAAATAATTTAGTAAAATTATCGATATGAATTTTAATTATTAATAAAAAAAACCATTTAACTAACTGAATGAATATTTTAATTTATTAATTTTTATATTGTATTAAATAATTATATAATAATTTATAATGTAATTAAATTACATATACGGGAACATAACCACACAAACACTCCCACGAAAACGTCCAGGATATAACTAAACTTTCAACAGACACTCCCTGCCAACAACAATGGAATCTTAGAATCGTACGGGAACATAACCTCACTTTTATAAATAAACTTGAAAGTACACTTGAAAAAGTTTACAAACACAATTTCTGTCACTAATATTCACAATAAATAAATGATTGTAATTATTATGATCCAGTAGTCAATATCAATCTTTAAAGTGTTTGATATGAAAGCACGATATAATTTTATTCTATTTGTATGTAGCTTTTTTCTCTCTCTTCATCCTTTGGAAATTTCGTTGCTCGGTGCGCGCGTATAGTAAAAAATTCACTCCCTTCATATTTATTTTCCATGACGCCCCTGAAGAAGTATAACAATGAACTGAAGTTTGAGTGAAGCTGCAAGACTCGGACCCTACCGACGGCTTGTGCGTCGTGGCGCCGGGGTGCCGGGGATGTTAGGGGGGAGGGGGTCGGGCGCCGCGGGGTGGACCGGCGTCAGCTGGGTGACCCGACGCCATTGTGGACGCGCGGGCGAAGGGCGAGAAGGGCCAAGAACAGAGTACCTCAGGAGCAGAAGTTGGTCCTTCCTCCGGGCAAACCCGCAGCCAGAGATCCTTGTGGCGCAGACACGCGGAACTTGCCAATAGTTTCCTGTGCCCCGTCATCCAGAGCTGTGATCAAACTAGTTATTTCTAAAGGTTACGTATAGAAAACGTTGGCCTAATCATCTATAATTAGAGACCTGAAAAATTCGCGGGTTCATTTGGTGTTGTGCTAAAATTCAAATAATTGTACCTCAGTGCTGCTTCTGCCATTGGTTCATTGTTAATCTGGAGGACTGAGGGCCAATTAGAGACCCTCACTCATAGAAGTGTCGAATCACAGGCTAGCAAGTTGAGAACTCTGAAAAGTCTGCAGCCAATGAACAGGTGGTATTTGCGCGAGTATGTAAAGGACTATGGAGTCTATCCTAGAGGTCATTGAACCCGCGAATTTTTCCGGTCTCTATCTATAATTTTATTTTAAAAGAGTTTTTTTTAAGTCTAATTGAAAATTATGCGCAAATTTGAATGTTTTCACCTTTAGGTAAAGCATATTTATAATGGTCATAAAATAAAGATACAAGTTTTTCCTTACGTGAAAAACTTTTCGTTGTCATACATAATAGAGTGTTAAAAAAAGTCGTACTATAGAACACTATTTAAGGCGGTTTAATAATAAGTTATGTGATTTTTGTTTTATAATTTGTGACGCCATAATTTGTAATGAAAATTTTATATAGCATTTTATGGTTAAACCTGATATTAAATATTTATAATTACATTTTCATCTGATACAACGTTCTTTGTCTTACGTAAATTTGAGGATATTTGTGGAAGCTCCAGTTAGTTATGAGTTAATTTCATGTTATAATGTAAAGTTGTAATGGGATAAAGCTAAGGAAGTTATCAGTTATTTTCATGTTATTATGCTAAGTTATAATGTGATAAAGTTAAGGAAGCTATTTTTTTCTGCCCATTTATCCCAAAATCATATATAAACAATACAAAATGAAATCACAGGGAAAAATATTTATGCTCAAGTGAGGATAAAGAATGCCCTTTAATGGGTTAATCATTTACATTACGTTATGTCCGATTGCTTTTGTGCCCTCATTAGATGTTCATAAATGGTAGCAACCCTTCTGTTAGTGAGGACTCACGAGATATATGTATTTCGTATTTATTAGAATTTGTAGAATTGACAGTTAATATTTAACAAGTAACGTATATCTTCGTAAGTGTATTAATAAGTTTTGTTTCAATTCTACGTCAAGAATAAAGCTTTATATTTTACTGGTGAATGTAAATTTGAGTTTTTAAAAGCCCATTTTATGAATAAAGAACATTATTTTTCTCAAAGTAACCAATAAAAAAAGTAAAAAAATCCAGAAAATGATAAGCTACCTATGCAACATGGTTGTTTGTGTATTAGACACAAAAAATAAGTATAACTTATTTAGATGCTTTATCAAACAAACAAAAAAATGAAATAAATGCTGATAAACGATGTTTATTAAATAACATTTAAACCTTTTTCTCGCTGATGCACTTGATTCTCCAATAATAATTATTTTCTTTCTAGTAACTACTGTACGAGTTAACAGTGCATGGTTTTGTTTGCTGATGTGTTTTTAAAAATAATTATATTCACAAATAAATCTACGTTAAATTGCTACGTTCGCAAAAAATTTAAATAATGACATATATAATCGCGATCACGATATATACGGAATAATTGTTTAACAATAAGCATACAACAAAAAATTACGGATAATGTAATTTCACGTGCCCATATTTGCATTTCAAAATATTCCACTCGACGTAGCCACACGTCAGAGTGAGATTATCAGCAACAGCGGAAAGCAGGGGTGGGTCAGCATTCCAAAACGAATTTATAACATCAGCATTTTGGTTACCATCCAACCTCGTTAATACACTCTCACTGCAACAAGGGGCGGTTGCATGTAAACCTAATCACATATTTATTTGTTTGTAACAAAACAATTTGAGTTTATCCAACGCCAAAAAAAGAAAAAAAGAAAAAAAAAAGACCGTAGATGAACCAATGCCCGTAAAAATATAGGGTTGCTTTCTACTGAAATTCTTACCGGGATAAATAAAATAAAAAAAGTTAATGAAATTCGTCCATCCCTTTAGTATTGGATAATTTCTGTGAGTGCACTGAAGGCTCCAAATGCTCTGTTATTAGGCGAAAAATATAAATAGAACAATTATCTGGATTTTAAGAGAAACAGGTCAAACTGTTCTAAAGTACTTTTTTTTGTGAGTTTGCATTAAAACTAGATTTTAAGTTGCGCATTAGTAATTAAAGTTTTAAATTTTAAAAAATGTGAAACCAAAGAGCATACACATTAATTTTAGTATTTTTGCTGTAATGATTTTTTCCCCCCTTTTAAAGAGTATATCTAACGTATGACCATGAAGTACCTGTGAGAAAAATAAGCAAAATGTTCAAAAGCAGCGTTAAGAGTCCTGTGAATACTTTAACTTATACATTATACCTATATATATATATATATATATATATATATATATATCCTATCATTCCTGTACATACTAGTAACGCGAATGAGCTCTAAAAATTAATAGAGAGAAAGTATCATAAATCATAAATCCCGTGTTAACATGGTCGTAATTTAAGGGAAGGGCTAATCATTGGTGTTAATTCCTAAACTTAATAGTAAACTAGCTTAATACAGTTAAGTGTTTGGCCGATAATGCCATTTTGTTGTTGTTATTGTTGTTGTTTGGAGAGCCTGTTGACGTTCATCAAGAGGATACCATACCAAGAAGGAAAGTAAGTGCGACGGACAGAACGTGGCTTCGAAAAATCGATAATGCGAGGCCACGCCCACAAGAGGGGCGGGAATCTTAATTCATTCGCTACGCAATCTTTCCTAACAATACCAAGAGTTGCTCTTATTCAACTATTTTCCAGTTTAGAAATTTTCCTTTTTTATTTTTGTTGTTGATGAAATAATGTTCGGTTCCACTTTTTCTCATCCCACCAGAATTAGCAAATACTGTACGTGACACGATATGTTGAAAATTTACTGGCCTATATTTACCACTTCTTCCCTCACTGTCCGTAAAACATAAAATCGACCTAATTCAGCATATCCCTGCTATTTTTTTTAAACATATCCACATACGGGCGTTGCTTTACAATGAATACGTTATTGTAAATTTTCTTTTTATTATATAAAGTCACCAGATGGTTTTCAAAACATGTGGTTTTAAGGGTTTTGGTTTTTTTTTTAAGTTAATAGTAAGCCATTTCTAATGTCGTTAGAGGCTTAGAAAGTATATTTTATTTTTGAGGACCTTGACCCCGAATACAAATTTATGAGCGCAAAATTCAGAGTTCACGAGTGGCCCACAGTTTCTGGACTTTTTAAGAATATATGATTAGAATAGCAGAATAATTTAACAATATAAACTTAAATATTTATGATAGATTTCCCTATCAGAATAGGTATACATATAAATTTTTTGGTAAAGTTTAATTTATTTGCAGTGTGGCACTTTGCATTAGGCATAGTTAGATCATGCAAATGATATTGTTTCTAATTTGGGATTGGTGTTCAGTGCACCGAAATCTCGTTACACACGTCATGGTTTTTCTGCATGGCGCGCACTACATTACTGAGTACGAAATACAGAGTAAGTGCCTTTTAATAACCAAACACTCTAAACAGGACTGAGTGTAAGGCCAGGCTGGTTTTTATTAGGTATATTGTAGCCGTTAGCATGGTGCGACTTCCGGAAAATATTTATATAGTTTTTCGTTTCATGGTTCATAGACCCAAAAACCATCGTCATATACCTATATCACAATTTTATGGATACGATAAATGTCGCCATTTTTCACAAACCACTGAAGGTACTATCAGGCGAACCAGATGCACCAGACAAGCGAATGTGGCACTCATTCCCGTGTCGTAGCCATCCTTCTAACATGTCCTATAGCTAAACGGTAAATGCTAGAAACTTTTTTAATGTTGGTAATCTTACCCTTTTTGAGAAAACATTTTTTAATTTTATCATACTTTAATTGTAAAAAGAGGGTGGTTTTTATTGTTATCGAATTTCCCTGAACACTGTTACGTTCACTGTACATAATGAAACAGAATGTTAATTAGAAAAAAACTTTGAGCTGGTCTTTTAGTACTCGCCAGTGATGTGTAAATACGAGGGACGTTCCGAAAGTAAAATACGTAATTTTTTTGAAAGAGCTGATAGTCCACCAAGTGAAAAAAAAAAACAATCACCATAATAATCCACAACCACTGCTGGTTCAACGGCGGGGGTTGCGTCAGCGGAGGAGGAATGACGCATGCGCAGAGCGCCGAAGAAGACAGAAAAGGTGCCTCGAGGTTATTCGAGCACCAATCACGATTGCAGACGGACGTGTGCCGACAACGTGGTCGCCAACTGAAGAGCCAGCTGCTATCCCGGCACTCTCGGGACGTCGCTTCCAAAACAATTCTGAGGTGGAGAAGGCTGTGCTACAATTCCTTGCATCGCAAGGCACCAAGTTTCACCACATACATATAAAATATTGTGTTTTCAGCTACATTTCTTAGCAGGAATCGCAAATAGTTTCCGCACCCGCCGCTAGAATTCGCCGCCGGGGTAACTACTTCAACTATAGAATCATTCCATATAGAGCGAATAGTTAGGCTATAGGTATAATGAAACGGTTCCGATAAAAGCGAAAAAAGACTTGAAAAATACCCCGGCTTGGATTTTAGACAAGGAAATTTTTCTTAATGCGTCAAACAGTTGATACTATGAACATATGGCAGCACCGTGGTTACACATTTCCGTTCCACGCCTCTTCCGATCCATTCACGTAATTACCCCTAACAAATGCCGTATACCTAGAGCTAAGATGTTTACCCATAAAAAAAATTATCTTCCTAATAGCACGTGTGTGTTGAAATAGTTGACGCTGGTTTGACGTTCGGATGCCAAGCGATGAATTTCGTTTTTTGCTTGTTTAATGTTTTTTTTTTCGTCCACGTGAAACAAAATATGGGCCTCCCGACTCTCCTCGGATGAAGCACTTCCCGCGGTCCGGGAGGGTGGCTGGACTCCGCACCCTGGGACATTACACTCCCTTCTTCTACATCCCCCCTCCACCCCCTAGAGCTACTCCGAACTTCTCCGAACTTCTCCGAACTCTGCCGAGGCTAAGTGCTGGCGCAAGGCAGCCGCACGGGCCGTCTCGTCTGGCGCCCGCCCCCCTCCCCCGTCCCTGCGCAGCGAATATTGACGGAATCGAATTACCGGGGCTTTCATTGGCGCGCTGCCGGGGCGTAGTCTCCCCCCCCCCCATGTTTCCCCCTTACCCACCGAGCCGTCGTTAATTCCATAACGCCACACAGTGCGCGAGGCTGGGAGAGAGTAAGAGAGAGAGAGAGAGAGAGGGGAAAAAAATATACCAGCAGTGAAAAACTCACGTAAAAGTTTTTTTTTCGGGGCGCGACGACTAAAAAAAAGTGTGAATAAATGTTTGGGGCGGGAACCAGCCAGCCCAGACGCCACCTGACAGTTGATCACAGCGACTGTTGTGTGTGTCGTCCTACAATGGAGGAGTCTCACCTGGACGGAGCGAGCAACAAAAATGATTCTCCGTTCCTGTCGGTAAAAACGACTAACTGAGCTGACGTTAAGTTAACCTGTCTTCAAGTAACGGACATGCTCCGGGTTGGACAAAATAAAAATAAATAACAGAAAAATTTATCTGGTTTGAAAAAAAATAGTTGTAGCTACAGTGCGTGTATGAACGTGTACCTCGAACTACACCGAGGAAGGGCACGACCGAACCTCGAGTTTCGGCGACCTGCCAGCCGGACAGAACCGGCCTATGCCGGCTCGCGGCGGGCCTGTTATCGCGGGGGGCTTGTTATTTACAGAGGCGCCTGCGGTGGGGGAAGGAGGGGTTGATTGCACTCGACACATGGCGCCTTGTTTGCCTCCCGCGTGACGTCACTGCACCGCCGGGGGGGAGGGGATATCGATGGCCCTTCCACATGTGGCGTTCGCGCGAAACATGTATTTTTTTTTTTTTTAATTATAAACTTACCGAAGCTAACCGCAAGCACTCAAACTTAAATGAAGCTCTTGGCATCACACGCCAAGTTGGTTATTTATTAATTTTCTTTCCTCATTACTAACAACTATGGGATTTCCCTTTATTTATTTTTTTAGCTTTCTTGCATTTGTTACCGGAACATACAATTTTCTCGTAAGATATTTACTAAACGCACAAGGTCACGAAAATATATATTTTTTTTCCACTTGAAGATAAAATTTAGTTAATTATCTGAGACTAAATTTGAGACTAAAACAAAGTTTAAAAGATATTTTTTCACCACTTTAAGATAAAATTTATTTATAATTATCTGAGACTAAATTTGAGACTAAAACAAAGTTTAACACATATTTTTTTCACCATTTTAAGATAAAATTTAGTTAATTATCTGGGACTAAATTTGAGACTAAAACAAAGTGCAAGAGATCATAGTATTAACTTTACAGAAATGCCCCTCGAATAAGAGTAATAACAGGAAAAAAACAAACATGGCGAGAAAGACCAACACTTACGTCTCATCTTTACCATCCATGTTATTTTATTTTGACAACTCAGTATATTTACAAAATAAAAATTACAAAACAGGACTATAGAAGAAAGTGTGTATGCATTATCCA
The DNA here is from genome assembly GCF_032445375.1 of Bacillus rossius redtenbacheri. Lineage (NCBI taxonomy): Eukaryota > Metazoa > Arthropoda > Insecta > Phasmatodea > Bacillidae > Bacillus > Bacillus rossius. The sequence goes on along the minus strand of NC_086334.1, from coordinate 34,096,516 downwards.
GCTGCGGAAACACAGAAAAGGAACTGACAAGGGTTTTGAATATGTTTAAAATTTAAAATAAAATAAAAATTCAACGTAAAGAAAAAATTTTCTCAAAAATTAACGACGAAATGTGAATTACAATTTTTTTTTTGGTGCCACCTTGTCTTACGGTTAACCAAATAAATTTTGCAAAGTACATGTATGATAACCTTAATAAAATCTATAGCTAAGAATAATGAAAAAAATTACGATTAAAATATAATACAAACTAAATAAAATATCCATAGAAAGTATAAAATTAATAAAAAACCAACACATAAGATACTAAATATTATTTCATTTATAAAATATAAAAATGGAATTAAAAAGGGATTTTTAAAAATCTACTTAATGCTATAAATTTAACGATACAATTTTCTGGGAGAAAACATTTTATAAATCTAACAAATACTCAGAAATAATATTCAACAAAATAAAATATTAATTCTGGAGTGAATGAAAATTCCTGGGGCCGGAAAATTTACTCGTCAACACTAAAATGCAGGGACATAGACTAACGCACAAACAGTTACAGAATTAAGACTACAGCTTTGCCACAAATGAACACTATACATGTTACGCTATTAACACAAAACACTTAAAAGAAGAAATATTCCAACAAGTTTACGAGCAAAATCCTGATTTAAATAGAGTTGACTTTATGTTGAGAATCATTCCACAAGTCTATATTACCAGGATATGCTAAGGTCAAAAAATGGATATTTCATATCTATGCAAATTCTTAGCATTTAGAATTTTTATGAAATATAACTACTATAATTTACACCAGATAATTCAGGGTAGATAAATTAAAATCCCTTCAGGAATACTGAGGGTAGGTACAAAGCTAATTATTGTAGCATAAATTGGTACACAATTCATCTAAATTAATCAACTAAAGGATACTACAATAACGTATAATAAAATTCTGTAAAAATGTAAAAATATAACATTTAAATATAAAATTTTCAAGAAAATCTGTACATATGTACCCGTGCAAAACAAAACATCCTTAAAAATAGTTTTTAAAAATAATTCGTACATATCACACATATTCAGTCACCGTTACTGACACCACAGCTGGACCTTATCTGGGGAGTTAATAAAGTTCCTTGATAATGTTTTCTTAAGTAAAGAAAGGAGATGCTTAATGTTATTGCAACAGTAAAACAACTATCGAAAAAGTGAAACAACACAGCACATAGAATAAAGCCCAGTCTTAACACAAACTATGGTCAGAACGTAGAACAGTTTAAAGGAATAAAAAAAAACATGTTTTTAATTATACTGTTGATAATAACACGTATAACTCGAGACCTCCCTTGAACTGTCACAAATATTTCCAAAATATATTCACTTAGTGTAATATAATGTGCGTGAAAAAGCGCGCGAGTGATAATAATTACGAAGACTTAAAATAAGTAAAAATCTTTTCGAAATTTTTTTTTGTGTGATGGCACAACAAATGCAAGGGAGGTATCGCGATATTTATTTTTTTAAAAACTATCTCTTCAATAAAATTTATTACTGAAAAAAAAATCAAATATGGCGTGTGAGACGGAGCCAAATACGGAGCCAGAAATAGGCAGTGTTACGACCCTTGAAAAATTCCCAACGGGTGAAGGGTGTATCGCGCGACTCGAATCAGAAACGACCTGGGGTTCGCGGACTGGTCGGAAAGAATGAATTGGTAAGGGAAGGGAGGGGGGAAGGGGGTGGAATGCGCACCCAAACCGCCAGCTCCATTTCCTCCGCCGGGCCGCTAATGCGGAAGCGGACCGGCGCTCGGATGTCTGCCGCGGGACGGGCAGCTCCGGCGCGCCGGATGCGCCCGGAGATGGGAAAGGCAGAAAAGGGATGGTCGGGCGTCCGACCCGCAGGGGTGTCCGCGGCTGTTCGCCCCCCGCGCTTCGTCCCGCCCCGTCGCCCCTCGCTCGTTATTGCACTGGTCTTCGTCACCCGCGCTCTATGCCTTTCTCTGCCGCCGCGGCTAAACCTCCCGTGGCTAGGAAGTTACGGGGAAGGGGGTAGGGGGGGAGATGTTTACTGGTAACATCTTACATCTTAGCTCTCGGTATGCGGCATTCGGCAGGAGTAATTTCGCGAATGGAACGGGAAGTCGCATGGGACGGAAATGTGTAACCACGGTGCTGCCATCTGTTGCGGATGGCGCGAACAAAAAATTTCACACAGGAAAAAAAAGGGAAACGTTATAGTATTAACTGATTAATGAATTTGAACAAAAGGGGAAGTAATATATTAAAATTTCTTGGCCAAAATTAAATCACGTCCAAAGCTGGGGTTTAGTATTTTTTTTCAAGTATTTTTCGCCTTTATCAGATCCGTTATACGGTTTAAAATTTATGTCTGCCATCCGAAAGATTCCCAGTCGACGTAGCTGCTCCGGCCACGAATGATAGCGGCGGGTGCGGAAACTACGTGTGGTTCGCGTCAAGAAATGTAAATTAAAACACAATTTCCGTATGTTTTTCACGCTAGACATTATTTTAAGGACTAAACGTTTAATCAAGTGTCCGAATTATACGTATTATAAGTGTATTTACAACATGGGAACCCGTGATTTTTCTCGTTACCGAGGTTAGATGTTCTACATCTCTGGCGAGTACTGAAAGACTCGTTCACATTTTTTTTCCATTGGCTGAATGTCATTCAGTCGCTTTTCTTAGCGTGCACAGTGCGGGTCTCATGAATGGGCCAAGTGAATTTATCAAAATCGAACATGTAAACGATTGTTCTAGAAAAATTAACCGTGTACAAACCGGCAACCGCTCTGGAACAACTGTTGGCTTGACTCGTATTTATTTCTTTTTCTATATACGTTTTTTACAGTGTACTTTTATTTAAAAAATTGCATTTTTTTTGGTGAGAAACGAAGGACGATTTGGCGTGATGCGCTCTCGACTACTTCAGGAATACTTCTGACATAATTTCAACTCGACATATAAACTGGAGGGGTTAGACATTGCCGATGATTGGATAGGGTGGTTTAATCATTACTGTCGTATGCCGATTTATTAAAGTATCAGGATCTTGAGTTTAGGTAAAATATTATTAGTGTAACAGAGAATGTATATCCGGCCATTTGTTCAATTCAATAAATTCAAGGATTGCCCACTGAGTAGTGACTGCACAGACCGTGCAATAAAAACTAATATAATCACGAACCTAGTTTTTAGCTGTTCACACATTGAATGACTGTATTAACGAGAGCGTGGAATCTGTACAAACGAACAACCATAAATAACACGATAAAAATTTAGGCAATGTTAAACGTTAATTTACTAACCATAATGTAAGATAAATGTACAATGGTTTAAGGAATAAACTCCAAGAAAAAAATTTTTCCTTCAAAATATGCCATGCAGCGGAACACGTCATAAAGAACGAGACACAATAAAAAAATGTTAAAATTAATGCCATACTCTGCGGCAATGCGTTATAACGGCCCTCAGACGTAAAAACTCGCTTAGAAGAGTAAACCGCGGCGTAGTCAGCAGGGGGCAAGCCCACACTGTTCGCTTTCTCCTGGCTACGGCGAGCTCTACTTCATCTCTGGGGCCATGGCATCAGCACAGACTTGTTCACGGTGTAGTCACCAGTGGACAAGCCCACACTGTTCGCTTTCTCCTGGCTACGGTGAGCTCTACTTCATCTCTGGGGCCATGGCATCAGCACAGACTTGTTCACGGTGTAGTCACCAGTGGACAAGCCCACACTGTTCGTTTTATCCTGGCTACGGTGAGCTCTACTTCATCTCTGGTGTTGCGAGAGCAGATTGACTAGGCGGGAATTTTCACCTTCACATAGTTGGTGCCGGACCTACAATGGGTATTTCCTTCAGCTACATTGTATTGAAAAAAAAAATGGCGCTGAATTTTGAGTAGGAGGAATGGGGGCGAAGATGAAGAAAGCAGCTCTGACACCATTTTTGGCCAATCAGGAGGGAAAAGTGCCATTTTACCCAATTCTATGTTCTAATTGTTAAAAAAAATATTAGCACCATTGAGGATTTTACAAATCTCTGCCTTGCAGTTTTAGAAGTGATATTGTTGGCAACTGTGTTTTCAAGGATTTTCCTAGTAAAAACTACAAAATATGCTTATTGTTGTGTATATACTTAAAACCTGTGCCAGATCACCGACAAAGTTACCAAGCAGCTTACCGCGGCGCCATCTTGAAGTCTGCTGCTATACCAACGGACAGCGTTGCCAGATGACTACTTGCAGGAGTAGTATCCATCCGCCGAATCCCACGATAAGCACAACACGTGTATTATTTTTTTTACCGAACATTTAGAGTGTAACCTTTGCCCACACTATGTATCGTTTCTGCACTTTAATAGCCCCACCTTCTTATTCACGTATAGCCTCCTTCCACTCGGTGTAGCCTCTCTCTACTTTACATAGCCTCTATGGGCGTGACCGCCGCGACGATCGATCGATACCGGAGCGATCACACACTCCCGCTCTCGCTAGCAAAGCTGTTATCCGCGCGCGCCGGGACCCGCGAGAAGGGAAGACCCCAATTACGGCGGCCCGGCCGGGCGCACGAGCTCCGCTAAGGGCGACACTGCCTCGCTCTCCACACGCGCCGCAGCCTCTGCGCGCGAGGCGCAGTGCTTGCACGTTCTCACCTCTACGGGACCTCAACCGGCGACTATTCAAGTTTCTATAGTGTTTCGTATAAACTAGTCTATAAATGATGTTAGGAGGTAATTTAACTTTGAGTTGTTGGTGACACTGACTATGGAAGAATACCGTTAGCAGGCGCCATTTTTCTGTCGGTTTCGGTTCGTGTTTTTAGAGAGTTCGTTATGTGCGGAACTTTGGAGTAATTTCGGTGGTCGGTTGACGATTACCGGGAACAATGGGTGTGCCGTGCACACATTACGTGTTGTGGGATGTAGGACTGGTGCGGTGACGTGTGTATGGACAATTCCGTGGACTTATATCAGTCGCAATTACCTGCGTGGTCCTCCGGTGGAAGCATGGATTAAAATTTTAAACAAGGGAGCGGTATCGTTCGATGGTAAACATATAGTGTAAACGACTCTCTGAACGTCACTAAAATTATTATGTTTTTATATCTTTAAAAGTATGTTATGTTTTCTCTGTTCAAAACACTGAATACTAAAAACAAAACAAAATTGGTTGTCTGTAAAGTCGGTTTACGGACGATAGTTTAACGTGACAACGCCATAACAAAATATTGATGAAATGATTGCATACTTTTATGAATAAAATTGAATAATAATATTTATTGAATTATCACTATTTTGTATGGATACAAAGAAGGAGTGAAATGAAATCTACAATTTAATTGATAAATTTACTTTTATTTGCACTCATTAATTCAAATATGTTTATTACTTTAACGAAGAGATTATTTTAACTATAACTTTTATACATGTTTACTATTTAACTTCTTCCAATCTGTGTTATTCTGTTAAGGATAGGACTATGATAGGAAAAGTAGGAAACGAATGTGAGTGTTTCAAGTTTAATGTGCCTCGAAAAAGTCAAATCGATGGTTGTTCCAATCGTGTGGAAGAGAGATAGATGCGGCGCAAGCGTACAATGAGCGTAACGGGACCTATCATAACGGGACAATGTGCGTAACGGGACACTTTTTCGTGCGTGCAGCCGGCGTTCATCGATTTATTAGACGTTGTCACGTCAAAAGTAACAGTAAAATTATTTTTGCATAGGAAAGGGTAATTGATCTTAAATAAAATTCGTTATCTGACACTATTGAGGTATCTAGAGGTCCGCTCGTCAATTGGCCACCTCGGTCGTGGTACCCCCCTAAGGGGCTCACCCACCTGAACGTGTGACTGTTGCCTAGTCTGTGACGTCAGCGAGGTGGCGCCGAGGGCGATATCGGCGCGAACACGAAGTTCCCGGCATCACAAGGCGGCGAGCTGGCGCGCAGCCACTCAGTCGCGATGCGTCCACCGCTGGGTTCTGGAGCTGCGACCTTGCGGTGTAGTTGTTCGTGAAGCGTGAACGACAGTTCATCGCGAACGCCCTGAGTTGTTTCGTAGATATAAGGTTGCAAGTTTTTGAGATCTAGCAGTCCGAAAAGGGCAATTTTAGCCATGTTTAAGTACGTAACCCCCACCCCCCCCCCCTCAAACTCTGATTTTACCACGTAGAATGGACATTCTCTTCTTTTTTTTTTTTATCTTCCATACGAAATCGGATTGTGAATAAGTTCAGCATTTCTCTATAAAAATGATTTTGTAAAAAAATCGCAATTTCACGATGGTTAGTTGGGTACACTTTAAGCTCTTTCCCCCATGGGAAAATACATTTTTTCCATACAACCTTAATACTTTTCTGATGATTCGACTCGTAAGCCATTGGGGGTGGGTTTTTGAATCTCCAGCCATCAACCCACGGGAACACAACCATGCAGCTAAGCTACATGATTCTGCAGTCGTTTACCATTTCATTCGAATAATCGTAACATGAACATTACCGTCTAGAGGGGTTAAAATTGATGGAACACCTGGACGACTAAATCAAGCAAGAATAATATTAAACCGAAATCGATTAATTTATGGTCAATGTTCAGAAATTTGTGGAACAAACACTTGGAAACACTAGGAAACACTTGGTCATGAACCATTGAAAGTTGAATTTTTACACAAGTGAAAGATCTCCCGAGATGGCTCCAAGCCGGAAGCTATAGCCGCCGAGCCAACAGACTGGACAAGATTTTATTGTATTTTTCATAAATGATAACTAGATTAAATGATTAAAAATTTAAGCGTGTGGTCATTATGGGCGTTAGAAGCGAGACTTCAACACTTCAATCATCTACTTGAGCAATGAACCGAGATATTCAATACGATAAATAAAACACATTGCCGTACGCAACGGAGTTTCGAAATTGTAATATGCATGGCGAAGAAAAACTCAACGGAGAGTCTTAAAAATATATTACACTCTAAATTTTTTCTTATCCAGTCTTTAACGTAACACTTTCAGTTTTTCATTCCGCTCTGATGAGTCATTGCCACAACAAACCCTAGCAGCTGCAAACAAGTTTTTACTTCGAAAAGTCAATGCTAACATGTCATACGGAATCCTACGACACAATTTTTTGTTATTGGTGCAGAGTGAAATCCATTAGTTCTTATGCATGGCATAAAAGAGGAAATAATAAATCATTTTAATTATTGTTTCAGACGGGACGAAATGAACTGAAGAAAAATTTTAATTATAAAATAACAGTGCAATATTTTGTATGTGTGAGGTCAAAGTTAAAGTTTTTTTTTGTTTTTAGTTTTTCATTTACTTAATTATCTAATTACTAAAAAAAAACAAGCAGCAAATTATTTTTTCAAACATATTTGTATTTAATTAACGAACGTCCGAGAAAATAACTGATGATTTCACGTGCGACACTTCATATGACATAACAGTTATTTCAACAAAAGTTTATAGGTGAATGCTGTAGTCTAATGAGCAAGTAAACATAAATAATGAAATGAATAATGGTGGCGATAAATGGCATTTTATATGACTTTATGATATTTTCACCCTCCGTGCGTTTATAGGGGCCCGAAAATTATGCAGAACAGAACCATATTGTTTCCGTCAAAGATTTGTAGCTCGTAAACTGAAGTTAAAATTTGCTAAGATTATTAACTTATTTGACTCGAAACCAAAAATAATGTTAAAAATTTAAACAATTGTAAAACAGGTCACTAGAAAAATACTTATTTCACACAAACGTGTGGTATATTGCTGTTTAAATGAAATATGTAGATTTAGTAATAAAATCTTCCAATAACAAATTGTAGTTTTTAATAATAAGAGCTTCCAAAATTTCAACTTTTAGACGGTTTTTGCTGCGGTTATAACTGAAAAAAAAAGAAGGCAGTCAGGAAAATTTAATTTCTTTCAAATATTTGCTATTTATTTAAACAACACACAAAGAAAAGTCCTTCATATCTCAAATAGTCTGTAAGTTAAGATAAAACTTTTATGTGCGCGAGTTCAACTGAACCTAAATTATTTATTTTCTTGTCCCACACTTTAATTTTTTTTTGTAAATGGAACATAACTATTCATGTAAAATTATAGGTATTTGTAAATTTGTACATTTACACGAAAACAACCGCACCACTACAAAATAGTGTTCGCAGTAATACTGGGTTCGGATGCTTACCCGGGCAATAGTTAAAGTTATCTATAAACCATTCCCTGAATAGATTTACAGTTTTAACTGCGCACATAATAAGCACGATGCTTTTCGATTAACTTTTCCATGGTCCAAAAAAATTTGCTTGAATGAAACATCAATTAAAATATAAAATTATGCGCCAATTTTCTTAAGAAATACTCAGTATTATCTCGATAAACGTTTTTTTTATATATTGAAAAATAACCTTAGCCATGTGTTGTACAAAGTTACAATATATTTATTGCAGTATTACAAACTATTTCTCGGCAACTGGTTTCCAACAGAATCTTTTGTAAAAGTACAGGCAAGTGTGGTGTGGGACTTAACAATTATTTATATTTTTAAATCGCCGTGTCTACATGGCGAAGAAGTCTCTAATCATCAATTACGTAGCTCACCAATTCACAATTGTTTGCGGACCAATTTAGTCTCCCTGTGGCGCAAGGCGCGCGCCAGTTCTGCGCTACACAATACGGCCACTAAATTTAATCTGCCCTGGGGGCCTCTCTTCGCAAGTTCCCATCCTGTGATCTTCTACAGGTTCCAACGCTGCGTTCCTCCTTAAATTATCCCCGTTTTATTACGGTTTATCACGGTAATGCCATTTGTTAGCAAGTGTCATAATCACTGAAGAAACGGTGTTTAAAACCAGCTTTGCGAAAATTAGCCCCCTCTTTTTTCTCTCGAGGAAATAACGATGTTCCGTGATCTTTCCTGCCACTTGACTTGTTACATAATCACGCAACTTTTTTTTTCATTCAGGTGGTTATCGTACCTCTGATCACTTTAAAATATATTGTTCGTTACCAGACTACAGGTTGTGTATGGTAATAAATGTTATTAAAATTATAGCCACCCCATTACGTACTTGGTTAGAACGCCAGGTTTCTCTGAGGGCTGTTCTGGTTTCAAATTGCGGGCGTGGAAGGAATATCTGAGAAAGTATTAGGCCAAAGTTTCTCCTGTGATTATGTAATTGACCTCAAATGTAGCTCCTCAATTTTTTTAGATACCTGAATTAAGTATGATACTTAAATACTAATGAAATACAACATCCTATACATGGCTTAGAAACTCAGTATTTTCTCTAGTTGAGTTGGTTTTACCGTCAAAAACTTTTCAGTGAAGCAAGCGTAGCAAATACTGGAAGTCAATAAACAGCTGTTAAGTAAAAATATTTTAAAGTGATAATTTAATTCACGTATCATACAGATACGATGGATTAATATGATCTAACGTTTGGAAAATAATTAAATACTATCCAATAGCCGTGTTAAAAGTAAATGTTCATAAAACTTATGTTAACATAAAAGTGGAATAATTAGTATATGTTTGTTTTAAGTAAAAACAAATGGGTTGATTTAAATCCTATATTTTAGACGTGAAAGTATAAGTATTGATAAAATTGTGGCACTGGTCCAGTAAACTCCGTATTACAAGTTTCATCAAAAATATAACAACTAACATTGGTTTTCTTTCAAATTATATTTTGCTTCAATTAAATGAGTAGCATTTCATACAGTAAGCAAGTTACAAATTTTAAATATAAAAACTAGTTTTGTAAAAGCGATAATTGATGATGATAATGTACTTGGAAACCTTTATAACAAAAAAAAACAATTTTTTGAGATTTTGATACATACATCACGTAAATTGGTTCTTGAGCACGCTTGCACGTGTACCAATGTATAACATAGCAAAACTGGGTCTTCAAATCACGAAGCATTCACAGTACTGCAACCGTTGCAAACCAATTGTCTGCATCGTATATTTCTTGCACTATGAATATGCATGGGAAAAAACGGGTATTATAAAATAACAAGTAGTATTCAGACTTAAAGTTCCGAAAAATTTCTTGGCAGTGTTTATTTTAAATGGAACTATTTTTTTTTACTCAAGTGTGACGTAAATTCTCATATAAAGGGATATTGATGCTAAAAAAACTAAAACTGTAGTGCTCTGGGTCTTTGAAAAAAAAATTATAATCCTTTATCTTTTGGCTTTTAAATGTTTACAAAAAAAAATTCCGTAATGCACGAGTGTGTAGTTTTGCGAAGGAAGTCATAAAGTACGTTATCAGACTGTGTGGCAGCACTGTTCTCGTAGTCGAGGCTTGGAAGCCTGCCCGCTCGTGGAGATTGAAGATGGAGGAGGGGAGGGGAGGGGAGAGAGATAAGTTTGGCAGAGGCCGCCACGACCGCGTTTTTATTTTCCACCATCACTCAGCCGGCTATTAATGATTCACGAGGGAGGGGGGTAAATATGAATGGCAACCGTAAACTGCTGCGACTACGTGCCGTACCGCAACCACTCTCACGCTAATTGGAACGCACTGCCGAATAACTATTCTAACCTTCGTGACCATCGCAAGCGTCCGGATAAAAAAAAATAATTCCTGTTCGGAATGAGTCAAGAGACCAGTTCTCCCTGTGCGATTTACGAAAACGCAGCGAGACGCTCCGTTTGGGAACTTCTAAGAGCGATTCGATCTCCCAAAAAACTGCTACGGATTTTGAAGGGACCTGGAAAGACCGAGTGAGGCCGCAGCACAGGACTGTTTCGGATATCATGGTTTCTTTTCCAGTTTTCTTGGTTTCCAGGAAACCAATCCAGGTAAATGCTTGGTCGGGTGTTGATCAAAAGCAGATACCTCCCCCATATGTGTATTGATTTTAATTGAAGCCATAAAAAAATGATCTCATGAGTTTTACTAGCGTGTATTTATCTTGCAGTGTAAAATATGGGAAAAAAATGTAATATTAAAAATATTACAATTAGTCCGCTTTTGGCTCATAATAAACTTCAGCTGTAGATGCATATGAAATGCAAGAACTTTTTTTTATAAAACCATATTTTGATTTCCTCCAAACAGGATTTAGAAAAAATTCCATTGAGCACTTCTGAGCTAAGTTTTTGGTTATATCGAGTTGAAACATAGTACAAAATTTATGTATTTGAAATTAATCTTTGTTGGTCCTGGCAGTATGGACGCTTGATTACATGCCATGGTATAATTAACTAGTAGAAGTTCAGTTAGCATCAAACAAACCACACCACACAAACATTTTCATACTTAGCCTTCAATTTAAATTTTTACTTATGATATAACTGTTATTTTGTGAGGAGACAAACTTTATAATCATCTAAAGCGATTATTTGTTTTCATTTGAAACTGCGAGCGTCTGTAGTGACAAGTACAGATTCATTCGACAATCTGATCGCTAATGGAAGTTACTCAAATTCTCACCGTCCATTTCTTCTGCAGGTTCAGCTGCTCCACGGTAACTGTATGAATAATAAACGACCCTCGTGCGTTTTAAAGTGTGTGTTTTTAAACATTATATAGCAAAAAGTAATTAATAACTTCATTAAAATTTTAATTAAAAATATACAACCGCTACAGAGGGAAGTGTGTTGCTGATACTGAAAAAAAGGTTCATCTGAAAATTGTCAGAAATATTTATTTTAGAATTTAAATTAACACTATACTTTATTCAAAGAAGAATAACTTGCATACTATTATAGAGAGTAGTAAACATGTTAAGTATTGATATAAAACACTAAAATATTAGGTCCGATAAAAATGAATTGCAACTATTTACTTTGATAAAAATGATCGAATACAAATAGTTAATAATTTAAAGAGGTTTACTGTCAAGGTTGGATTTTTTTTAAAAATGTTTTCGCAATATGCGTTGTTGCCTTCGAGAGAATTTACATTTTAAACAAAGCCGAATTTAATGTATTTTATGATACTGTTAACTAAATATGAGTCTTTGTTTTTGAATTAAGAGTTATTTATTATTAAACAAGACAAATTTTTCAACCTGCATGAAATAGAAATACATTATTATTTTACAGATAAGTTAGCTCACGTTAACCTAGATTATATACAACCCTTTTAGAATCTAAGACGAGTATTACGTACATGACGAAAGCATTAAATTAATAGCTGTAATTAATGTTGTTTCTAACGTACTGGTCTAATAAACTGAACTGATATAATACTTGGCACACTTAATTATGTGTTTGTGTTCATATAAAATATAATATATTGAACTGTTTACTTAATTTTTCATTTAATTTACTTTTATTTGTATTCATGACCCATTAAACATTTTAAAAATGTTTCGTAAATAATTGTATTAATATTTATAGCTTTGTTTATCATTAACTTAAATATATTTCACTGTTGGACATGCATAAAAATAGTAAATTTAATTTAATTTAGATATAGTAACTTGTTACAGAATAAAATTACAATAATACCTATACTTCTAATTTTATGATGTTTTTCAAAATGCTACCATTCTGAGCTAAATGATCACAATAATGGAGTCAGTTATCAATATATATATATATATTTTAATATTTTGGGAATGCGAAAACCCGGTAACTATAATTTCACCTATGGATTGACCCAGAACTTAAGCAGAAAGAGTAATTTATTAGTTTATTGGTCTAACGCATGCCAATTTTACAAGATAAAAAAGAAAGATCATATAAGGCTGAAGTATAAACTTCAGTCAGAGTCTGAGCCCCATACCAAAGGGTCCGAAACGATTTCGGCTAAAAACCTACGAGGAACCTTTTGATCCGTAAACATCTCGGTATACGACATTTGGTAGGAGTAATTTCGTGAATATGGAACTGAAATCGATATAAGGAAATGTGGACACAAATATGGTGGACCCAAGTATAGAAACATAAACCCGTATTTAGTCACTTTCATAAAAATTAGGGTACATACCAAATGTATTGTCGTGCCAAATTAAAGTTTATGATATTGAAAATTCCCTGGAATATATCGGCTAAACTTAATTAGTCACAGTAAAAAGTAATCTAAATTTCTAAATACCTAATAAAAGGTGAATTACAATTATTATTAAACATATTATCTTAATTTATTCTTAATTGGCTTAATAGCACTGCGGTAGAGCGAGTGCATGTTAACCACGAGAGACGTGGTTCAAATCTCGTATTTGGTAGTATATTATTTTAATTGTTAAAATATCGTAATAATATAATAATATTTAATCAGCTCAATAAGGGTAATGCTTGTTTGTAGAAAGTATTTACAGACTGATTTCAGTCGTTTAAGCAAAAACAAATATACAGATAAATACTTAGTGTTATGACACGTGTTTTAAAATGTTTCAGGATAATATTTTAGTAGTGCTATAGAAACATAACTTATAACGTGTACATAAACTTTATAGTATTAACTGTTTCACGAATTTCAAAAAGTTGGGCAGTATTTTAGAAAAATACATTGTTGAAAATCAAGTCCAAATCAAGAATCTATTGGACTACAACTTTTTAGTATTAAAAATACCTAAAGATATCATCACAATCGTAATGCATAATATAACCAACAAAAAAGTAAAATCTTTTTCATGCCATGTTCGTACCAACACAGTTTTCCTGGCGAATAAATTATAGCTATTTTAAAAGTTGCGATTGTATTTTGTTATGAATATCCAAGTTTAAAAAATGTATTATATGATAGTTTCACTACCATAAAGTTAGTTTGACTCACCAATAGCCTAGTTCATCCACCGATGTTCGTGAAATATGCATGGGTGCATGTTGCCACACGTGGGTCCGCCAATATGATGACATAGGCTCGTGACTGCAGTAGCATTTTCTGCACGCATGCGCATTAAACTTTCAACCAGTAATAGTTTCCGTTGTGTAATGAGCGTTTATCACATTGATTTTCTGTTCCATACTAAAATTTAACCTTCAACGCGTCTAAATAATTATAACCTCAAAAACGCAGGTGATAGGGGGGAAATGTTACATGTTCAGTTTTGAGGCATTTACATGAGTCATGTTCGGTGCTCCTGTGGTTCGACTTATCCTGAGAAATCAATAGTACCATATTCTTTAAAAATATTTATATTTAGGTTTTAAAAATGGGGAAAACATTTTACCGTTTTCCCTGAAATGAATACGTTTTGTATATTAAGCACGCATTATTTTAAAGAATTATACGTTATATTCGACGTCCGATTTTAGTATTAAAAATTTATCTGCAACGTGAGAACACATGAGTTTTCTCTTCAGCGATGTTAGATGTTTGCACAACACTGGCGAGTACTGAAGACTCGTTCACGATTTTTTTTTTATTGATCTCACGATCGGACACGACAACTACTAATGCGCGAAACACGTGTAGAGAAGTGTAAACCGGTGTTACTCCTTAGAGCACACGTTCAACTTTCTTGAGATGAAGAGGGTAAGAGAGAGAGAGAGAGAGAGAGAGAGAGAGAAAGCGAGAGAAAGAAAGAGAAAGAGAGACGACTCTTGTCGCAGAAAGTTTTCCGTTATTTTTGCAGGTTTTATTTTTTCTCATCCCTTTCCCACCCAGTAACACCCTCCTGACAAGAAAACACTTAGAGAGAGAGAGAGAGAGAGAGAGAGAGAGAGAGAGAGAGAGAGAGAGAGAGAGAGACGTCTTCACGGTGTAGCAAGAGTGTTGGTAACGGTTCGCCTGGGATGTACTTTGGAGGGGGAGAGGGAGACACGGGCTGGTAGTGGACCGGGTGTTCGGTTCGGGACTATCCCTTCAGAATCGGGAAGGCGGGACCACACGTCGAGTTGCCCCTGGAGGGAAGGCGGAATGCAGCCCCGCTCAGCAGGAGTGATTGATGGTTGCCTACGCCCGGTGGTTCAGGCGGAGCTGCGGAGAGCTCTACCCCAGCGACTGGCCGGCTGATCCCAGGAGCTCCCAGGCAAGGAAAACGAGGGGCCAACGAATGGTGGAGCCCAGCGCGGCGGCAAGACGTGTTCGCTTAAACGAGTCGAGGAGTTTAGCTCGCAAATATTTGATGCACACAATTCCCTCCCCCCCCCAACCCCCCGCACCCTGAGCCGGATGTCATCACTACCCTATTTACGATCGAATCAGGAATGTAAACGGGGCTTCTCCTGTTAACGCCCCACGATTCGCGAAACGAGAAAACGAGGAATTAGTCTGAATATATATTTTAGTGGCACAAAAATAAAAGGCAAATTTTTAGCACTTCTATCGTTTTAAGAAAAGTTCAAGTTTCACACTGAAACGAATTTATTTAGTTTCAATTTAAGAAAAATGAAAAAGCGGGGGAAAAAAATATCTGATTGTAAAATGAAATGTCGGATTAGATAATTTGGATTATTGAGTCTCCCGAAAAGTTTTCAGAGAGTTCACTCCTTTAAAATAAACTTGGCACCGTGTTAACTCATGGTCTGAATGTGCGTTATAAAAACGTTTATTTATGCATGATGATGAAGTATTTTTTTAATTTTGTTTATTTGTCTTCAGAATTGCTTGGTTTAGAATATTTTTTGGGATGAATTCTCCTGTCTCCTTTTGTCCTTATTCTTTCCCCTTCTATTCTATTACCATTTCATTTGACCGAATTATGTCCTTGAGCTCCCAGCACTTTAGACTGAAAAAATACTCCAGCTTAAAATTAAATTATTTTCAAATGGTAAATATGTTAGCTGCTATGTAATAATTATTTATTAAATATCGGCATTCTCAAACAATAATTGAAAATACTACTGAATGAAGATACTCTTAATTGAAAAATAATCAAACATATCTGTGTAATGGCGTGAACCTAAGTTAAAACAATATAAAAACGTCACTGGTTAAAAAAACAACTTTATTTTGGAATATATATTCATTGGTGAAGTATAGGAAAACTAACATTTTGGTTTTTAAGTAAAGGTGATCATAGCTTATTTATTAATAATACTTAACAGCATAGGCTCTAGGATACTAAGATTTCCTTGATATGGATCGTGATTTAGTTATTAATAATGCTAATTATTAATTATGTTTTTATTCCAGTTAGACCCTTGTTCTAGAATATTAGTAACGAACTGTTATAATAATGGCAACATTACACTTAACCACCTAATAGCTACGGAAATTATTAAATAATTTTTTGTTTTCCGCGAGACGATAAAAAAAAACACTGGATTAGTAGTGAACAGCTGCTAGTTTTACGGTAGCTCCTTTTCAGTCGTAAAATGCAAAGGCGAATAACAGCTGTGCAGCCTCATAATTTTTTATTCCTGGAAAATTGAAAACGTTTTTCCGCGGCAGAACGTTGTTAAAAAACAAATGCAACTACTGCATGGATATGTGTAGCAGAAACGTCTCTTAGTTAATATGTATATATATATATTGCATTCCGTTAATGTAGTATCTGTTTGTGTGTGCATGGTGTATGTGTGTATGGGTGACGACTCAAACGACGACTGCGGGTTGGAAATGAGATTGCGCCCGTGCACGTCTAATGACCTGCGAACACACGGCGTTTGAGCGCGCGAGTTGTGTTCGGGTAAAGTTTACCGAGACAGTTGGCTCGGAGACTCTGCCAGGTCCACCCCCTCATTTGCTTGCTCAGCCGGGCCGGTGGTGGTGGGGGGAAGGGAGAGGGGTTGCCGGGAAGGTAAGGGGCGGTTAAGTGGTGTCTGGTTTTGCCCGTGGCTGGAGAAATAGGAGAAGGGGGGGGGGAGGGAGAGGGCTTGAAGAGGTGGCTGATGGTCGGCGGTTTGGCGGAATACTGCGGAGGAAGGGAGCGGCACTCAGTGATATTACTGCGATGCTGGCCCCGCGCTTCTTGCAGGCGCGACTCCCGCGGACACGACCCAACTCTGGGGGGACCGCTCGCGAGACCGCAGGGTGTTCGAGAGTGAATGTAACGAGTCCTCGCAGCTCGACTGCAAGTGCGCGGAGATTACGTGAGATTATCACGGCCAGATTATCCCGCCCTGCAGTTGCGTTCATTCCCTTCCGACACATGGAAGAGAATGAGAACGCAACATAGGATTTTACATTCTCAACTAGACCCGGTTAGTTAATCGAACCCCGGGAATATTCGGGAGTCCTTAACACGCGTTCGGAAATTGAATTGAAATGAAATTTTTTTTTGGCCAGCTTAATGTTGATTTTATTGACATATCTGGAATTTAAAAAAAACGTGCAAATCGATATTCATTCCGGTCGATGCACTTAATGTTTCATTTCACTGGTCAGGATGTGGTTTTGGCGGGAACAGCCGTTACAGCTCGTCACTCAGCTCTTCCGCAGTGAGTCTTGTTCAGAAGCATGTGCGTAGATGCCCTCACTGAGGGGGGGGGGGGGCACCTGCCCGAACTTGCAAAACCGTGGCTGTGAAACGGGTTTGATGTCAAAATTACGTCTTACGGAAAACTATCTGTAAATTTTCAAATTTTCTGCTTGTTGCATGCATGAAGACAGTATACACAATATACAATCACCGTGTCCAGAGATGAAGTGTCGGTTAACCCCGCGTGCAAATCTCTCTGGCCGACCCCCCCTCCGGAAATTACCACTTGTCCCCCTCATCACGAACCTTAAAGATTTGCGCCCCTGTCTAGAAGCATCCAAATTTGAGATTTAAACTTCAAGTTTCTTGGTGGATCGGTCACGTCCGTAGACGCAACAAAACTGTAAATAAGGGAAGGGGGTTGGAAAGAATGGACATGCTCCCCTTCCGGACGTCTGAAAACAATCATGTATTAGAGATATCAGCTTGTGCATAGTTTTAATAATATTTTAGAAACGTAAAACATATATTCGGAGTAGGATTTCAACTGTTGCAGTGACATTTCGTGCTACTTAAGCTTCAGATTATGTTTTATAGTTGTAATGCAAGAGTGAACACATTCGCCCGGAATAATACATGGTTTTTGACTACGGATGCTTGAAGCTGTTGCTGTTGCTGTGATCAGAAAAGAACGCGAAACCTACTGGTGTAGGACGTAACTCATGATCACAAATGAGTCTTCTTTCTCTCTGAAGTATAGGCAATTTTAGGAACCGAGGAAAATAAAAATAAACCACTGGAAATTGCTTTTCTAAGAAGCGCAGACATCTGTACCACTGCGCTGTAAAAATATTAAAAATATTCGACAAACTTCTTGATTAACCTCCTTCAGACGATAACGAGCCCATTTTCACTGAGCAAAGGAAAACCGTTTCAGCTTAGCTCCCGGGAGTTATTTTTGTGTTTGCATTAACGTTTTCCCTGCCATCTTCCGTGGAAAATTTAAAAGCGAGAATGTTTAGATTTCAAAATTTCAAAGGAAAATGTTTCGGCGTCGCCGTCTTACTTTCCGGTAGGTTTTTTTTGGCTAATAAACCAAAGAGACCATTTACTACGATAACGATGAGGTGGAATTAGTTTGGCCAATAATTTTGAACGGAAAACTAAAAAAATAGGACTTGTGAGAAAAAAAAATTGTGCCCTCGAAAACTTTTTTCATGAAATAGAAGTAGCTGCCAAGTGTCGTACAACCTTGTAAATCACTGCACACAGTGAGATAAAGCAATTGCCATAATATTTTATTCTAATACAGAAGCCAAATGTTTTTTTTTTTATTTTTTGTTTTCAGAAAGTGTTTAGTAATTATTACACAACAACTTTTTTTTACCAAACGTAATTAACTATAATGTGAAGTTAATTTGCATAGACACGAGACTAAGATATTATCGTGATAACGTTTAGCGTTAATTCAACTACATTTTTAGTTGCCAACAGTACAGGAATTCCTTAGCCTTGGAAGATGCTGTATAATGTGATTATTGTGTTTAGTGTAAGAGCATGGACTTTATTTTCCTTTGAATCAGTATTGTTTATTAATAAAAATCCCACTCCTGAATTACTATAAAAACGAAATAATACCGCGTCGAGAAATTTCAAGACATGATTTCCAGAAGAATAATTTCACAGAACTGTTGCTAGATAAATTTCAAGAAATATTTTTGCCGGATGCTTTTAGTGTCATAAATAATCGGAACTTGAATCGAAGGTTTTCAAAACGAGCTCACTTCATTTCCTCTTCCTTAACTGGTGTTATTGCTCTCTTAACTAAGCATTTATATTTTATCGTATTTATTATAATATAAACAGACATTTCCATGAACTAATTTATTTGCCTAAAACCTAGCCAACTTAATAGTTATCTAATAGTTATCTATCCAGAGTGAGTTAGTGCGTTTTTTTGTAAGAAGTTAACTCGCAAACTACCAGACCGATTAAAAATATTTTACTGTTATTAAGTGATTTATTCCAGATGGTAAAGGTTTCGGTTTTAAAAAGGTTTCTGTAAGATTTAGTAATATCTTAAATTAAAATCTAATGTAAAAGATGAAATTGGCTCCTTTATTCGGCTTACACTGATAAAACAGTTACAGATTAACTAAAAAAAGTCACCCCGAAAAAGTGATGCATACGTGCGTTTTAAATGTTCTGTTTTAAAATAAATCCTGATATATATATATATATATATATATATATATATATATCATGTTAACATACTTTGAATCTAAGTCCATTCTTTCTATTACTATCTTTACCATAATTTTGCCAAATAATTAGTTGATTGATTTGTTGATTTAGATATACGATTATTGTAGTAACTTTTTAAAACCAATAATTGCTTTGTTAAATTTTTTTTTATCCATCCGTGTGTAGTTAGATGATACAGCTAAGGATCCTCCAAAGACTGAGCGTTATCGGGCGCCATGTTTGGTCCAGCGCCTCAAGGGACGCCGTATCTCGGCACTTAACACTTCAGTCGCTATAGTACGGCAGGAAAAAAAAAACACATCGCGCAGTGTTTTTGAGGCTTGGCAGATGATTTCGTTGATATTTCGTCATCGAAGTATACATTTTTCCCCAACTACCGCAGGTGGATGATGTAATCGTATGTAATGTTCATTAAAGGTCAAGTATCAAACCTACGTTTGATCTAGGTTGGTAGGTATAGACATTTGCTTACAATCGTCTTACGTTAAATGTTTTCGGGTCCGGCGATCTCGCGCGCTTGCGTAGTAGAAGGGCCTCTGGGAACTGCGGTATCGAAAAATAATCCTTTGTTATTTCAATAGTGATATTATATACATTATTATAAAACTGTTGTTTGTATGTTTGTTTGTTTGTTCGAGTTTGACGCAAAAAAAATACTGAACCGATTTTGATGAAACTTTTTGTTTTTAAAAGCTTATGATTAGACGTAAAAAAAAAATTGAGTTTGTTTTATCTCATTACGAGGACGGAGACACGTAGGTAAGAACAAAATCAAATTTTTCACAAACAAGTGCAACCAATGTAAGGTGAGCTTCCATTCCAATTTCATTTTTTATTAAAGGGGGGTATGTTTTGAGTGGGCTATGCACTAGATGCCTTGCGGGTGGAGCTGGGAGCTGCTTAAAAAATAGCAAGATTTGATGAGATTTCACCATTCAATTGATGACAGTTCCTTCGTTTCCATGGCAACGGCTTTTGCAACGACAGTGGCGCACCCATGAGGAGGGGCAGTGCGAGTGTGTTCTGCCTGTAGTCTGCCGAAGAGAAGCGCGGGTATTCCAGATAGTTACCTATGAATTAAAGAGACTGAAGTGTTGAAAAACTGAACCGTAGGCGGCTATGAACCTTAAGGGACAGAACCTGATATTTATCGTGGAGTTTGGTTTGTTGGTTACTCAACAGTGACGAGTTTAGTTGACCACTTCTCTGGCCGGGAGCCGGCGCACCTTCTCGCGCGAGACCAAAAATCGCGCTCGACCACACCTGGGTGTTTTTAAAGCCTATAAGGAGGACCTTGCCAACAATCGTTGTGGTCGGGAAACGACTTACACCACGCATGGAGCTGATCATAAAAATATACGATAGCTTGAGAAATGACCTTCAGATACTCCTCGTTTCCGTCGCCGCCGGTGGCATTACTACCGCTAACTAACGAGACAAAAAAAAAGTGCCCGTTAAAAGGATTTATGCGTGACATTAAAAAAAAATCACGTCTGCTCGCGTCATCATCTGGCTTAATTGCGTGCGCGCGACAACGAAGCAGCAAAATGCGTGTAAATATGTAAAAGCTCGTTGCACCGGGCTCGTTTATACGGTCCCCCCTTTTCCAAAAAGTCAGCCGTGTTTTCGTCCGAAACGACACGAGAATTAATTCAACAGCTCCCCGCACGTGGAAGGGGGGGGGGGGAATGTTTCCGCACATGCGCGCAGCTGAAACCTCCCTAGCGTTTTTAATGTGTTTTCCGCTCGGGAACTTGTGCGAACGAAAAATTGGTTAACGTCCTTTAATGCATCCGCATGTCGAACGGCATGAATATTAAATATTTTAATTACGGGAGGGACGGTGGATGAATGGGCGGATCATTCTCATACCGCCAAGGTGACCAATGGGAAAAACGTGGCATAAACCATTGGGTTTTCTCGAGGCTATCCCCCCCTTTTTTTTCAATTAATTCCGTCAACGCTCCATCTCATCTATTCCCCCCCTCATAGTCTCCATTGACCTCTATATTAAAAATATGCTAAGTTCTGATTCATTCGATTAAATTTTAGCGGTGACTACACAGAAATAGTTTGTGATATTACAGAAAATGATATTGTAACTTTTAACCACATATGGCTATAGTTATTTTTGCATGTATGAAATAAGTTTTTCGTGTTAACACTGAGTATTTCTTACGTAAAACAACACTACATTACATATTTTATTTGATGTTTCATTGAAGCATTATTTTTTTTAACCATAGATAAGATAATTGAAAATTCCAAAATGAGACTTTATTTTGTTATATTGTCCTTAATAATGTGCGCAGTTAACACTGGAAAGTTATTCATAAACCGGTTTACAAATAACTTTAACTATTAGAGCTACTGGGACAACACAATAACCCAATATTATTACGAACATTATTTTTGTAGTGATACAGTTGTTTTCATGTAAATGTACAAATTTACAATTATCTATGATTTTACATGAATATTTTGTTCCACTTAAAAAAACGGCGTAGTATCTATCGGCCATACTCACATAGATTCAGTGAATTTTTTTTTTCGCAAATAATAGAACAGACAATAGTTCAACAGATCTCCTTTCAAGGAAAGGTTGTTAAGAAATGTCCATGTGGTAATTTTTTGTAGCTGGAAATATACCAGGAATATTATTCAGTTTCATTTATAGTGAAATAATTTTAAATTATCCAAATAAAAAGCAGTATTTAACATATTAATGTTGAATATATAAGAAATAGCTCAGAAACAAATCTAATAAAAGTAAATACATGAAAGGATTCATGTGAAATTAAATTTTGTTGGTATAATTATTAAAATTTAAATAAAATATTTTCGTTATACGAAACGAATGAGGTAACTTGTGTTAGAAATTACCGTTGAAGGTTGATATATAATTTTTCAAAATGAAAAGTTCTCAATTTTGTATCGGTTACAACATATCGATTGCCACACATTTCTTTGACATAGTGATGTTAAGGCACATTTCATCTTTTAAAAATGTCCTGCTGAAATAAATTTGAACGAGAGCTCTATTCACTGTCGTAAATAATGTTTCATAAACGAGAGTGACATAAATATTTTACTTAAGATAATTTTCGTACTGTGCATGAATAAAATTAGAACTTTTTTGATTAAAAAGTAGATAGTATATATTTTTTGTGTTCAAATCACTGGTGGATGCACATTAAGTAAAAAAAAAAATTAAATTTAATCAAAAATATTTCTCCACACATATAAAAATAAAATATCATAAAAAACACAAAATGGTGAAAGACACTGAGCTAACTCTAATCTTACCACTTAAGCACCATTGCGTCAATGCCTGCTAAGGTCTACTCTTTATAGACTGGACTTCAATGAGACCAGAGCGAAATAAGCAAAAAAAATAAAATTCTGTATTGTCGGATGTCAACAATATCAGCAATATCTGGGTCCCCCTGTTTCTCTCGATCTGAAAACACAAAAGCGCCATAGGTGTGACGTGATGGACGCTACTATATTATAATAATTTTCCAGCCAATCTTATTTGACATAGCTGCGACAAAATTCCCATGTGCGACAGACTTTCTTACTAAAAACATTATGTATTTCCATCATGTCATGGACGCGAATTTGCAAAAAACACGTGTCAGAAATTTAATTTTTAATGATGACTGACTGGTAAATTGTAAACACTATTTTTATTACATTTTTTTTTCATACGGTGGGTTAACTAAATTTACACATGAACCCTTTTTAATGTTTACTTGTAATGTTTTTTTGAATAAACATTACATTTGGGAAAAAAATATATACATCTCAAACATTCAATATGTTATTTTGAAGATCCGCCATTGCTGGTTACATTGTATGTCATGAGAACCCTAAACAAATAAATATAAATAAGATCAACATGCAGAATACAAGCTAAAATCCACATACGAAAAAAAAATTGAAAACATCAACAGCACAGACAACTTCGTGAAAGGAATTAGTCAAAAATCTTTTACAACACAGACAGACACAGTAGACTAACAACGAGAAAGTCGCAAACGTACAGTAAATAAAGACCAAAAATACCCTGGACAACCCAGCGACAAACAGACGAACCCATCGATGATATCAAACACATAACGCAGACGAGACAAACAACGACAACACAGGGACACGCAGGCAAACCCAGCGATGCGAAACAACAGATATTTCTGGAAACCACAACGAAAACAGCACAGGCGAACACGGAAAGGATTCCTAAGACGTTCAGTGAACTGAGATTTGTTCCCGTCATCAGGCACAAACAGACTTCTTTCCGCCATGACAGTAGACAATCATAAAATTATTTTTCTTGTTACGGTTGTCAGCAAAAATAACGCTCGATGTAACATTGTAAAAAAAAAAAAAACACTTCGGGGTCGTGATATGAACTGCACAAAACTAGATCTTTTTTTTTTGTTGCTATTTTGTATCAAGAATAAAAATTAGTACAACCGTATTCAATAAGGAAAAGAAAATGAATGAAATATTTTGTGGTCAACGTGATGTACATACACGGTCCGTATATTCACCCGATTTTTTATTTCTTTCCTCTAAATTAAAAGGGCCAAGCATCTATTTAAAAAAAAAAATTATGAACATGAGGTCCCCCAGAAAATTTTTCTAAGCTTGGGACGTGGATGCTGAATGAAGTTAGAGGAATAAGCGCCTCTCCCTATACCTCTTTTTTTTTAATTTTATTCTCTCGCTTGAAAACGGAGTCGAGGATTCAAGTTTTTTTTTTGCTCCCCCAATTACGTTTAAACCGCCGGCTGCGACGAAGGCACCGGTGCGCCGAGGTCTATGGTCCGTCCTCGCGTCTCATCGAATTAAACCACCCTCTGGCCTGGTGGCGCCCGCCCGGGCTCCTATTCCATTTCTGCAGGGGAGGAGAGAGAGAAAGAGAAAGAGAGAGAGAGAGAGATGAGGAAAAAAATAAAAAAAAAGGTGGCGAAATCATTCCGTTCCCCGCGCCGGACGTTAACGACGTTAAGGTGGCGCGCGGAGAAATATTTACCTTAACATTCAAAGGCCCTCAGTCCGACCGAAGCAATTTCACGCGCCCTCGGCGCACGAAACGAAGCAAGCACTGCAGTTGCAAGAGAAGCAAAGGCCTGCACGTAATCTGCCTTAAAAGGGGGGTGGTTCCCTACTTTATTTTGCTTAAATAATTTTTTTTTCGTCTGCTGTGATTTAAATTTTATTTTTTAGATTACAAGTGGTTTTATCTCGAAAATAGGTTTTATTATATGGTTTTGAGAACATTGCAGACCGATTCATGATTTAATCCTAACATGAGTTCGGAGCATGGAATAGCGTGCTATACAGTTGTTTTGATATCTACAGTTTATATGCAAAATTCGTTTTTTTAGGAAATATATTAGATTTCTGTATACCTAAAACCCTCACATACGTTTATCTGGGAAAGCGACATATTGGCGCTCAGCTTAAATTTTCCTGGTTGTGCCGAAATTAAAATTAATTTTTTATGAATCGATCGGTAATATCTAGTAGAAAACCGTATGGGATTCTTCACGGTATGTAGAATGGTTCGGCACTTCAGTTTTAAATCTCACAAATGGCTGGAAATAGACTCTGGATCTTTCACAGACACGGTGGGTTACTAACGGTGGATGGTCCCAGCAACACACCAGAAGTGCCACACGCAATCACGAAGCAACACCGATCACGTGATGAAACATGGCTTCGAACACAATATCCATCTCTGCGTAATTAATAGGCAAATGGTCTCATCGTAATAGACACACATCAAGAGGAACCTCGCAATTAGCCCATCGCTCGAATCACGAGGCGTACGTTTTGGAGCACCTTGGAGAAACTGTCGGTCGGTTGGCAACACTGCAGGAGTGTCTGTTTCCGAGCCGCTCAAACACAAACAGCGTAGCATAGAGTAGCATTAGAGAAGCAGCGGTGTAGTACATGCGCGCGCCACTCATCTGCAGCCAGGAAATAGAAACGACTGTGGGAGTAAAGTGAACAGCTACAGAGCTGAAGGATATTTACTGCAGATAGTTCCACAGACAACTGTTATTCTTTCACGAGAATTAAATTGTTTTTATTTTGTAAAAAAAAAGAAAATAACAAAAAAAATATTACTTACATTTAAATATAACACGTTATATTTGATAATATTTTCATTAAATCTGAAGATAATTTTTTTTATGATAAAACATTTATAACACAAAGAAGTTGTGGTACAACATTATAAACAAACATACGAGAATAAGAATATTAAATAAGACATTTTACATTAAAATTCACGTTTAAAAAGAACAAATATATTTTACAGTAAAAATACGTTTAATAATTATGTTACAAACCCTATGTAATTCACAAAATTCATTTTTTGGCCCGTCTTTGGACGAGACTGAGCAGTCTCAAACCCAGTTCAAAATAGGGACGGATCTAGGCTTTCCTTTGCTCAGTGGTTGTGATTGTGATTCCCACCTTCCCCCATTTCCACAAACTTCAATAATCGTACCAGACATAATTTGTTTTGCAACCGTGTACATTACTATGTTACATTTTTAAATTTTATCAAACTGTTTTTAAATGTAAGTTTTGTCTCACGTGCAGTGTTTAGAGCAAGAGTGAATGAAAACACAAATGAGAAAAAACAAAACCTAGTATGACCTCTAAGCAAGCCTGCTGCGCTAGAAACTGAGTAACATAGATCTCCATTGAAAACATGTTTATTGATCATGAGTAAAGTCCAAATATTTGTAGTTATTGAAAATTAATTTTTGTATTTGCCTTTGATTTTACATTTTTTTGTAGTCTACAAACAATTTGTCGGCTCATCCCGCGCCTGGAGAAGACTGCCCCCTCCCCCCCCCCCCTGATAAATCCGTGGTCAAAAAATGGGAAGTTCCTGAATTTGGTATCGGTCAGTGAGTATAGTACAGCTGAGTCTAGCCTGAGGCGAGAAGAATCCGCCAAGAAATCATGTGTCTATTTAACTGCTTCATGGCAAGAAATGACATACGAGCTTTCTTCATTGAGCTTTAAAAAAAAGAGGAATTTTAAAGTGACATGTTTAAAAATTGGAATACTTACCTGAGTGTGTAATTACTATTTTACTCGTGAGTTTTGTTATGTTGTAGTAGGGTCACGCTTCGAAACACGTTTTGTGAAAGGGTTGGAAAGATAGGTGAAGAAGAACTGAAATAAGTACAGTCATGGGGAAGAAGAAAACTTAACGTGAGAGATTTTTAAACAAACATAGCGTTTTCTATCATTTATAACAATACAACATAAAACATAGGAAGGGATTTTTTTTTGTTTTGTTTGGCCGATTTACGCTTCGCTGGCGTTGCTTACGGCGACGAAGTGTTTCCAGTAGTTCGAGCCAAATTTTAAAATTAATTTCAACGACTTCTAGCGGGCCAGGGACGAGCAACAAAGAATAATGGCTCGTTCACCAGCTCGTATCTTGGCAGAACCCTGCCGCGACAGCCTCCCGACCCTGGCTCCGGACCTGCCCGAGGGGCCGCAGTTCGTCAAAATTAATTCCGGAGAGAGGGGTGGGAATGCCAAGTGGCTGGAGCAGTTTGGTACACTTTTAATTAATTTAAAGATGGAAGAAGAGGGAAAAAAAGGGGGAAACGCGATGTTGGTCGGTCTCCTACGGGCTAATGAGACAGTCCCACCAACCTTCCCCCCCAACTCTATTTCCGACATCCTTGAGTAAATAGCACCGATTGTCTTTTTCTCTGGCGGAGGAATGGAGCTATACAACAGCATTGAGTGCTCCTGTTTCCTTGTGATGTTTAAACTTTTGTGTTAATATAGTCTGTTTCGGAATTCGTGTACAACAATAAAACTGGAATTATTTATGAGAAAAATTGGAACATTTAACGTCCCAATAAAGCTTCTGAGCTAATATACATATATTTTGTTGTTTGACATGACAAAGGACTGAGCTTTGGCTACTGTTTTAAAAATCAAGCTCGTGAACTGGTGTGATTATCACGATAGTTGAAGTCGCCCGCGAGAAATAATAAGCTATTTTCTCTAGGCGCTTGCAGACTGGAGCCTGCTAGTAAATATGTGGTTGCAGCAAGGTACAGAAGTTCTGGGAGGTATTATTTATGCCCGGCCATGCCAAAAATTACGATAAAAATGTCAAAAAGAGAATTATCGGAAAAAGGGTAGAAAAATCCTAAGTCCGACCTGTTATTTCGGCGCCGCACTTGTATGCAAGCCGCCTTACGGTGCTATGTATTCTGGGTTAGAGTCCCGGGTAAGATACGTGTCATAGTAAATAAGAATATCAATATCATCAAATAAATATCAATAGAAAGTCATAAATATTGTCGGCCCCTTGGTGATAGGAAATTCCCAAAAAGTAAACATTTCATAAAAAGAGGAAAAATAAAGGTGGCAAGAGGTTCTGGCTGGTGATCAAAAGTCCCGGTTTCGATTCGCAGTTGAAATGTTTTTTCCACTTTTGGAAACATTTCCTTCCTGGGTCCAGGACTGTGTGTACAGAAAAAAATTCTGTACTTTTACAAAGGATTCCTTTCGAAACAACATGCCAAGAAATAGATTGTAACAATACAAGAAGGATACTGTAACTTTATTAAACACATAGATACGGTTATTTTTGCCTATATAAATAACGTTTTTGGAGTTAATACTGAGTATTTCTTAAGAAAATTGGCGCATAATTTTATTTTATAGTTGATTTTTCATTCAAGCATATATTTGATCAAAACCATGGGCGAGATAATCGAATATTCAATAATTGGGCTTTATTTGGTTTTGAAATGCTTATTGATATGCGCAGTTAATACTGGAAAACAATCCAGGAAAGGTTCACCAATAACTTCAACTACTGGAGGTACTGGGGAAACACGAAGCATAAATGCCCGGGTAAGAATCCGAACTCAGTATTTTTGTTTTGTATGTAGAAATTTACAATGGTTGACAAGCGGATCTATCGACTGTCGCGCCTCACGTGTCGACCGCAGACTTGCAAAAGAAGACCGCGGGCTGTCCGGCCGACGGGCGTGTGTGAGGATGTCGAGGTTGGTCCTCTCGGTTCCACGGTTCGGGCAGAATCGATGGCGCGGAAGAATCCTGCCTTCGGCGTTCAACCCTCCCCCCACCCCCAACCCCCCCAAAAAAAAAACAGGACTCCAGAAAGTGGCGCGCACGGGTAGTTCGACGCAGGTTCAAGAAGCGATGGCGTCGAGCAGCGATGCGGTCTTCTTGCGATGCAAAAAAAAAAAACATCGGTTTACGCTCCTCTCAACCCCTTTCCGAAAACATCGGTCTGAACACTTCTTCGGCTGGTTCACGCTCAAGGATATGTCTCTCGCACCACGGACACGTGATTTTAATGACAGTTATTTGGTTTTTAGAGCAATTACCGTGGATTCGTCACCATTTTGATGCGTGACAAAACTTTTCTCTCGGTAGGGGTAGTTTCGTGAATGGAACGGAAGTCGTACGGAACGGAAATGTGTGATCGCAGGGCTGCAATTTGTGGTGGATAGGGCAAACCAAAGTTCGCAAAGCAAAGAGGGAACTTTATAGCATAAACTTTTTGAATTAATTATGATAACATGGACATTATTTTAATAAAATTCCTTGTCGAAATTCAGGTTCAAAGCAGGGGTTTAGTATTTTATCAAGTATTTTTTTATTTTTTCGCTGTTATCGGAGCCGTTTCACTGTATAATTTTAAATTTTCGGTTTGCTAATCAAATGATCCAATAGTCGACGTAGCTGCTCCGGGAACGAATTCTAGCGGCGGGTGCAAAACTACGCGTGATTCACGTCCAGAAACGTAGTTGAAAACACAATTTGTGTAAATATTTATCACGCTCGGCATTATTTTAAAGCATTCTACGTTAAATATCGTGTGCGAGTTTCATATTACAAGTTTATTTGCAACAAGAGAACACATGAATTTGCTCGTTACTGAATTTAGGTGTTACATATCTCTGGCGAGTAGGCCTACTGACAGACTCACTCAGTTTTTTTTGGTCATAATTTGTTTGATCGCAAATGTTCACACCATACATGTACTGAACTTTATTTGCGAGCTGTTAAATTTCACGCATATTATAATGATTACGAACACGTAGGTAACCTTTTACCACTACTATTGTCAAAAAATAAAACGCGAAAGAAATATCGTGAATAAACGAAAAAAGCCATCATGGTTTCAGTAGTTTTTTTATATAATTTAATTTTCACAATAATTTTGGCTTCGTTAAATCATGATGTATAATTTGGTGGAGTGCCTGAAGTTAATAGTGATTGGCTGCTGCAAATAGATTAATTATCCTGTGAAATCATTAGAGCTTATTAGTGAATTAATATTTTGTATTGACCACAACTGTAACAATACTGTCAATAGACAGTAATTTAGGTACATGAAAAATCTAAAAAACAAAAAATTCTGTCTTAACAAAGGGGAAAAAAATTGTTCAGGCATGAAAACTGTTGGAACCAGCATGACGTCTTTCGGATTCTTACTTTTCCCCTTAAATAAACTCCAAGAAAACGAAGTAACTAGTCTAAAGTGCGAGATAAATTTTTATATGAACGCTTCTAGGAGTCCTCCTGAGGATTTAATGTCAGTATCTTTTCGCAACAAGTATAAATAGTTTAAATTTACGATCTTAAAAACCCGCGTTCTTTTACCCAAAAACAAAAGCTGAAGGAAAAGATAGAAAAAAAAAGCTTCCGCACAAATCTTACTTAAAAACATAAAAAAAAAAAATTTCTATAAAATACTAGTTTCAGATGTAGAACTTTAGGCAATACTTTTCGAAGAACTTCTTTTCTTCATGCGTTGCCAACCTATATGGGCATACGAGAACGCAAAACGTGAACACGTTTTTTTTATATTCCTAGTCTAGGGCAGTGATTTATTTTCAATGGCTGATTTAAAAATAATTCAAATCATGGAGGTAAGAAGTCAGGGAGTTGGTGTATGCAATCCTTTTTATGTTAACAAATTAATGTCAAAAAATAAAACTAAATTCCTTCCTTTACTATTTGGCTAGAAAAAAAAACATTCGTTTGGTTATAATGAAGCTTAACGATAATTCATTTAGGATGTGATATTAAAATCTTTCTTTAACAATCTTCACTTAATGATGGTGTTTTAACGGTACTTACTAGCGAGTATCTGTCAAGCTATTAATCAAACTCTTAGCATTAGCCTTTATACAGCTACGGTTTACCATTTGCTAACCTGAGTGACTTCAACTTTAGAAAACACATCCTTTTCCATTAAATAATACTGCCATGGCTCAGATAATCATTTCTTGATGGTAAGTACCCAAAAGCTGTGTGGATGTTGAACTGTTGGAATATATTCACGATATATTTGGTGGCAGATGAAGAGTTTGTATAGTTCTATTAGTAAGTTCATTGCATCTGTTTTCAGCTTACCTTACCAGTTCGCTGCTATAAATCAAAATAAAATGCGTTTATATTACAAAGCACATAGTGCTGGAAATATGTATTCTTAATTTTAGTGAAAGTGTTTTTTTTTGTTTTTTAAATTACTGACTCATTTTCGCATGCAAGTCAGCAGCATTATTAATGTTTGTTTTATATTATTGTTGGAACTTTATGCTTAAATTATTTCGTAAAGACTTTTTTTATAGGAAAGAAGAGCTAGACTTTGGGTTTGAGTATTGAAAAAATTGGATATACAAACTTTTTTTAACGTTTAAAGACTCGTTGAAAACAAATAATTGTTTCTACTGTTTTAATGCAAGTTATTTTGGACTGTTCGCACCTAAACTTTCTGTATCATCACTTGCGAGTGCGAACATTTAAAAATGGTTTTAAGACCCACAAAGTGTTTTATTAAATAAATGACTTATTAGTGATAACAAACGTTTGCTATTACTTATGTCACTTTGTGGATATAATTTTTTTGGTAGAGTGTACATTTATTGACAAATTATTATTTTATGCTGTCCACAATTTTTTTTAGTTATTGATGTATACTCCCTCGCGTGTGAGCCTTTGATTATGGACAGTGATTTGGTTTATACAAGTTGATTTCGTAGCAGTAGTCCCGATGATTACACGGATTCATTACCCTACAGCCTATAAAAAATAAAAAC
Source organism: Bacillus rossius redtenbacheri (assembly GCF_032445375.1). Taxonomy (NCBI): domain Eukaryota; kingdom Metazoa; phylum Arthropoda; class Insecta; order Phasmatodea; family Bacillidae; genus Bacillus; species Bacillus rossius. The sequence goes on along the minus strand of NC_086334.1, from coordinate 34,064,805 downwards.
TTTTTTTACAGCGCTCATTGGTTGATAAGAATGTCACGTCACATTGGGTGTCCATCTCGTCTCCTTGTTTATAGCTGACCAAGGGTCAACAGTGGCATGTGAAGTATTGTAGTCCAATCATCAAAGTGAAGCAAATGTTTCAAGTCTTCTTTCGCTACCCAAAATAATTGTGGTTATAACTTAAGCTATTCATTTTTTTTTACCCTTCAAAAGAAGTTGTCAACGGAAATTTTTTCTCTCGACCCTTGACAGCAGTTGGCTAGTCGGGCTCAACCGGCCGTTAGAGAATAACGTCTTGCGCATGGGATATGGTCCCGGGGCATGTGGAGAAGCGGGAGTTACCAGGGTGTGGCTGGGGGGGGGGAGGCAGACTCTCATTCACCGCCTGCGGGGTTGTTTATGAGCACGTTTAGAGCTCCCACGAACTCCACTTGCGACGTCTTTCTCCGCCGCCCCTTCCCCCCTTCTTTCGCGGCGCCCTCGATTCCGGAGACGGGCGCCAGCTTCGCGAGGTCACACACTTCTCTCTTCCTCCCCCTCTTCGTCCTCTCTTCCTCATCCTCCCTCCTCCGTGATCCTGCCTCATCCTGCCTCAACTAGGCCCACGACCCTGGCTATACCCAATCCATATGTATAAACACGTTCATCGAGCAGTCCTTGTGAACAAACCTTGCCAGACACCTTCACTATTAAATAATGAATTTGAACATTCAGATATACATTTTTTTTTTTTTTTTACATTTTGGAAAATTCTTAACGCAGAGAAAATATATAGATATGTACTTTCTCAGCCTGTGAGATTTAGGATAAAACGTGTTCATGAATTTGTGAAGAGCATCAAATAACATAGCTGCAGAATTTACAAAATATTTAGGTTAAAAGTTGCATCATGTTTGTGAAGTTATTTCGACCTCCATGCTATTAAAAACTAAAGCCTGGAGTAGTCGGTGATGTAGGCACCGCCTGCGTAGTACTACGTTATGCATACCGCAACACTGCACTGTTCGGCTCGTGGCCTAACGCCACAGATTACTACGCCATTGATAAACGAAACAAAAAAAAAATTGTACTGAACAAAAAAACAGACAGAAAATCAAGCGAGTTAATATTGCATTGTCATCTGGTTTGAGCTATGTTAAAAGTTTCAAGTCTCTAGCTCACCGGGAAGTTAGTTTAAAATCTATTGAAATTTTTGTATCGGACAGACAAACAGACAGGTAAGAAATCAAGTTTAAAAAAAAGTGTTTAAATAGAGTCAAGCAAAAGTGCGACAGATATTTTACTTTTTACTGAACCGTGACCCACCCTTCATCTCAAAAAAAGAGTGGATCGCAATCTTACATTGAAACTCCACATAGCGTAGTATGGAAACACTAGTTAGTTGTAAGGCACCTAATGCAACCTTTAAAACATTTGTAATATAACAAACACTTTATTTAATATAATATTAAAATTCAATATCTTTCAATATTGTGCGAATTAAAATTATTTCTAAAATATATATGAATATAAAACAAATATTTGACAGAACATTGTTCCTAATGAAAAACGCCTTGAAAAACTACATTTCGTGTTAATTGTCTCTGGTCATTCAATAATCTTCCTTGCTGTGGATTCGATACAATATACACCAGTGCGTTTACTGAAACAATAGTGGCAGTGAAATTCGTATGAAGGTGTTGAACAGAGTTCGCAACAGCATAAGCATGCTACAATTAAAATGTGCCTGAACATCTATTCTCGATCAATTTAATTCTATCGTCATCGCTGGAAAATAGACACAACAGTTGTTGGTACATTCATATTTCCAAGTGGAGGCCAACAACTTGAATGATATGAAACAGATATACGCGGCCAAAACGTGGCAAACTAAGCTATGGCTCGCTACTTTATCACTGAAAATTGCTGAAACTATCCTCGTCAAAATATGACGCTAGGCCCCCATGCAGATTATCTTTGCGCCACGGAATCGGCAGCAATGCTAGGAATGAACAGGTTAGCAAAGTACAATTAATGTTACAATGTAAGCGCATGAAACCAGAATCAGTTGGGAGCGTATTTATTTACATATATAAAATGGGATTTTGGTATGTGTGACGTTGATAAACTCCCACACCGTGAGACCGATTGCCATGAATGTTGGCACATCGAAGTGGGTTTTTTTCATGGAGAAGGTTTTTAGGCTACCCATTGTTTTTGTTAACTCGCCGCTAGATGGCGCTGCAGCGCATCAACTTATAAACCGTTCAACCGATCACCATGGGTAGACAGAAAATCATTGGTCTTAGACAAACAAAAAACAATTGTGTGTAATTTCTCTATGTCCACTACACTGTCATATGGCGTTATCCATATTGATTTAACTCGCGGACAATATAGCACCCTGTGTTCAGCCCGGGAAACGCCGGGTACTGCAGCTAGTATTATTTATAATAGTACCCGGTGTCGCTGTCACACGCTCCCTGCCAAGAATATGAGGATTCAACGGGAGCGTGCCCAAGCACCAAAAAAAAAAAAAACGCGTAGTAGAAACTTTCCTGCACATCCCAACTCTTCTCCTGGGCAATCATCTCGTTCTATTGCATGTCCTATCGCAAACCAGCATTACTAGCCCAGGGTTTTACCTGTGCCTGTGCAGATTTCACCTGGGACCAACTTATCTATAGTGATGGTCTAGTGTTACGATAAGACATAATCATAGCGTTAGTCGCTGCGATGGCGGACCAATCCCCAACAAGCACATGGTGCATGCTACCCTTCCTGCGTGGGCGAAACCTCCGCACGATCAGGCGCGTATGTAGACTTTGGCCTGAGTCACACGTAGAATCTTTGCTAACCGAGACTCTTAGTTTTAAGGTTGGTTGGGGGAAAAAATATTTCATCTCATGCTGCTGAAAAGTAGCCGTGGTTTCCCCCCTCGTCCCGCACGGTACAATACATATGTTTCCTCCCCCCACCGGAAATTTAACTCACCATTTGCCGAGAAAGCTGCCAAAGAAACGCATTTTTTTGAAGGAATCAGCTTGCGCGTTTTACAAGTTATAAAACCTCGTAAGTCTTTGTTCATTTGAATTTCAGTGCACCGAGTGACTAGTGTCGCTTTAAGAAATTGAAGTAAAATTACTGACTTTTTAAATACGAACGTATCTCAGATAAATTAATGACTTATCAGTTTTTTTCCAATATTTGGATCTTAGTAGAAATTTCGCCTTACTCAAACCTCCGAGCTTTGTTTTGCGTTGTAAACAATAGCAACCACGCAAGGCTATAACAACATATTAAAACAATAATAAAGTAAAACATTTAAAAATTCAACCTTAACCAATTTACACATTACTATAAATTATAAGCGCACACAATATTTAAGTAAATTTAAGGTAAAACATCACAAGTTGCCAATATTAGAAGGAAAAATAAATAGTATTTTATTATAAAAAATGCGAGTGTGTCTTATAGTGCCAGTGATTTATAAATATCTAACCTAGGTAAGGAGCAAATTCATGTGTTCTCATGTTGCAAATAACTAATAATACGAAAATCAGACACAACATTTAACACAGAACTCTTTAAAATAATCCCGAGAGTGATAAATATAAGGGGAAAAAATGTGTTTTCAAATACATTTCTGGACGCGAATCACACGTAATTTCCGCACTTTCCTCTAGAATTTGCTGCTGGAGCAGCTACGTCAACTATTGAATGAATAATTTAATTTGCAGAGCGAAAGGTTAAACTACATAATAAAACGGCTCCGATAAAAGCGAAAAAGTCTTGAAAAAATCCCCCTCCCCAGCTTTGGACGTGATTTCTGACAAGGAATTTTATTAAAACTCAGACAATCTTGTTAAAAGACATTAAAAGGTTAACACTATAAAGTTTCCCTTTTTCTTTGCAAACTTTGGTTGGCGTCATCCGCCATAAATGGCAGCACCATGGTTACGCATTTCCGTTCGGTTCACGAAATTACTCCTACCAAATGCCTTCAGTACCGTGGCTAAGATGTTACACATAAAAAACACAAGGCGTATTTCTGGAAACAGGAGGCTGTGGACCACACACAAACAGGCTCCAGTGACCACCACCGAGCTGACAAGATGGTTCAGGAATGTCGCAAATTTTGTCGTGGTGCACTCGGTGGACGAAGACGCGAGTGACGATATGCCACATTGTTGTCGAGTACCGTACGTTTGTTACGTACAAATTTACATCACGTACCTTTAAGTGTCTTCATTGAGTGTGAATAAAATTAGGCACGTAGTTAATGTCTCTCCTTCATTTCAATCCAGTACACAAGATAATAATCATTTACAAAATGAAGGTAATCATATTAGTGGATTAAAGTGTTTTGCTTTTAATTTACAAAGAATATTAAAATAAAATGACTTCCAAAAAGTGTTAATCTCTTTGACAAAACTTAATGCTATTTGCAATTACTTAAGGTCAGGAACATAGTGATGTAAGTCAAAAATTTTGCTCTTCTGAAACGTTAAAATTTTTATTTGTTATGGAAAACTTAAATCTGCAAAATTTTATATTTAAAGCACTATGTTCCGGAGACCCTTATTTGTAAGCAAACTTGCAACACCCAGAAGCATATCGCCGATGTAATACATTGAAAATGTTCAGTAACGAAAAATACCGAACAGATTTGTTAAACACAAATTTTCAGTTATTATAATTACTATGCATTAGCTTGTATCATTAAAAACTAGCTATACATATATAACGTTAGGCGTTAAGGTGTGAAAAAGGGTTGCACAATTCAAAAATAAAAGATAAGATAAAATTAAAATCTCCAGATTACCAAGCCTTGAAAGTGTTATTGCCTTCACGTAGCAAGTACCGAGAGGCGCAACGATGAGAATTTTGTGTTTCCGACCGGTAGTTATTGGTTTATAACTTCTAACTCAATCATTAGCTCATTATGATGTTCCTGATTGAGTCATTGGACATTAATGCGTAATACGTGCCTGTATTAGCCCCATTCATTAAGCTTGTGACGCTATTAAATCACGGCACAGCGTTTACCAAACTCTTGCCATCGTCGGCCTGTAGAAATTATAATTTCCCGCGTTCCATACATTTCAATACCGTTATTCAAATATAATGAATTGTTTCAAATGGGTTGCGTTTGGAGATCAGTGACATTCATTTCTGCTTACATAAGTTTGATCTCCGTAAATTCAGAACAATTGCATGCGTACGATAAATTTCAATTCCGGTATTCTCAACAACTAAGTAGTTGGAATTGGCTTGCGTTTGGAGTTCTGTAACTGACATAACTGCTTAAAGCAATTAGATTTTAATGAATTAAAAAAGTTATAAATAGAACATTATTGAATATTATGTTCATTGATATGGTCAGAAATCATTAAATTGAACAATACTTAAATACAGAACTTTTTTTCTGTTTTATGGCAGCACAATTGCACCAATAAAATAAAGATTAAGGGTTCTCATACCGCACGGTTATGTTCAAATGTTTAACTTTCTACCATCTTAAAGAGTGGATGCTTATGGCTTAGTCCCACACGCCATGGTGTTAATTACATTTTATCATCATTGCTATTAATTGAAAGCGTTTTCTGCAAATTTATTTCTAATGCTCTCCTGCATTTCATGCTGTAATCTTGAAATTTGTCAACAAACATCACGGAAAATTATTACCACCCAAGAATCAATTGTGAATCGATTTCGCACAGGTCGTGCGGTTTGCCTTATTTTTTATGTGTAAACATCTTAGCTCTCATTATACGGCATTTGGTAGGAGTAATTTCGTGAAAATGAACGGAATTTCGATGAACAGAAAGATGGCGGACCGACGAGAGGCAACATAATCCCGTACCTATACAGTCACTTTCGTAAACATTAGGGTAGATACCAAACGTATTGGTGTGTCAAATGAAACATTACGATAGTGAAACTACACTGTTATATATGTATATGGTAAACTAAAATACTTATAGTAAAAAAGTAATCCAAAGTTTTAAGAAAACGTAAGAAAACTGGCATTAAATTGTAATAATACATAGATTTAATACATAGATTTAATAATACATAGACTTTTAATTTACTTACAGATCCCATAGCACAGCGACAGAGTGCGTGCTTGTTGACATCAAGGATCATGGTTCAGCTCTCGTCACTGAGTTTTTAAAACTTTTTTAATAACGTTATAATATAATGTTATAATAATGTTGAATTAGTTCAGTATGGTTAAGGTTTGTTAACAGGAAGTTTTACAGACCGATTCCAGTAGTTTAAGCAAAAACAAATATTCAAACATATACTTAGTGTTATATTAGGTGTTTTAAAATATTTATGGTTAGTATTTAATTAATTCCAAAGAAGTATAACTTCTAACGTGAGCGGAAACTTTATAGTATTAAGTCTTTAGTGAAATTTTACAAAATAGACTTATTTTAATAAAATTCTTTGTCGAAAATTAGGTCCAAAGCCGGGGGTAGATCGAAGCAGTTTATAATAGTTTAAAATTTCCGATTGTTTCGAGCTGCTAATTGCTGACTGCGTTTGATGCTGGCAAATAACGTTCACGATCCAGGCAGCGAATTCTAGTGGCGGGAGCAGAAAGTTATGTGTGTGATTCGCTTCCAGAAATTACGGTATTTGAAAAGCAAATATTTTATTTATCAGTTATATTTTTATCACGCTCGGCATTATTTAAAATAATTCTACGTTGAATTCCTTGTCCGAGTTATGCATTTTAAAGTTTATTTGCAAAACACGAGAACACACGAATTCGCTCGTTACCGAGTTTAGATATCGACAGATCACTGGCAAGTACTGAAAAACTCGTTAACATATTAATTTTTTTTAGCTTTGTATCCCAGCTTTAAATCTACGTTCGCACGCACTCACGCACGTTCGTCGTGACGTAACAGCGCGCCAGCAGAGCTATTCCCGAACTAGGGCGGAGGAGTTCCCCCCAATGCCAAGACTACCCCCCACCCCCCTCGGGTCGTGGGAACTCAGACATCTCGCCGAGCTCCTTGGCGAAGGAGGGAAGTGGGCGAACGCGATGAAACACCTAGAAATATCCCAAAACCCTAAACTGTATTTTTTTCTGTAACTGGAACGTAAATATTCATGTAAAATTACAAAAATTAGTAATTTTTTTACATTTACATATAAAACAACATTATCGCTACAAAATTGTGTTCAAATTTATATTAGGTTCTCCGAGTGCCTCCAATAGCTAAATTTATTTGTAAATCATTCCCTGAATAGCATTATAGGTTTAACTCGGCTCTTGATAAGCACGATACAACAAAATAAAGTCAAATTTGTGAATTTTTTGATTAACTTTTTCCTTGTTTTGAAAGAATTATGCTTGAATGAAACATCATTTAAAAAAAAAAATTTGCGCCAATTTTTTTAAAGAAATACTTAGATCCCGTGACACATACTCTGTCAGAGTATATGAAAAAAGGTAGTGAAACCATTTCCATACAGTATTAATTAAAAATGCTCTCAAAAACGTGCTCTCAAAAGCTCTTATTTAGGATTCCGTGAAATGGAAGGAAGTAAAGGAAGTTTACAATACAGTGCATATTCAGCCAGAAAAGTGTACAAATTAGTGGGTATATTACAATTAATATGCTTAGAAAATTTAGAAAAATATAAGGTTCCATCTTACAAAACATGACGTGAAAAAAAAGGGCTGTGGAAGCCTTGTGACGAAAATATAGCTCACCCCGAATCTCGTATGTTATCTACGCACTCACTAGTCATCCACTGCAGATGAATAGCTGATCAAAGTACAGACTCTCTATAAAATAATATCCCAGGTTCAATGGTATATGTATTATAATAGTTTAATTTATATTATTTACTAAAAATCATGCATCATGTTGAAGGTAAAGTTACCCTGTTTTACTTACAAATGTTCAATACGTGCACCTTTAGTTATGCGGTACACATCCAACCTTAAGTCCAATTCTTCCCATACTTTGGTTAACACGTCTGAATTAACGGAAGCGACAGCCTCATAAATTCTGTGTCTCAACTCTGGCAAATCAGACTCCAATGGGGAGGGCCCCCAGTTTACAGGTTCACCCTCTACTAATTACACTCAGGAGTCACCATTTTGCGTAGGTGACGCTGCAGGCGAGAAAACAACAAAGCCGTACTTGCGAATGCGCTTATCTAAAACTATTAGACTTAATCCTTAACTTTGATCTGGAATCAACACTCTACAACGCTTGAAATTGCTACTAATTAAAAATTATAACGGGAACTTTTTTTATGGACATACTGTATAGGTCTTGACTTGATGTAAGCTTTTGGACATACGCCATTGCTAAGCACATGTATGTCTGTAGAAGAAAACCACAAAAAAAACAACCAAAAGACAAAAAAACACAAATTAAGCAAAAATTGCTGTTGTCAACAGTATATATACACAACATAATATTCCATAACAGGAATATGGTCAACAAACAAAGAAAAACAAAGAAAAATGGACTAAGAGAACGAAAAAACCCCCACAAATGATGAACAAAACTAACCAATTCAAATTTTGTGCTGAATTTTTTTGGGGTTCAATTCATCATTTGTGATTTTTTTTTTTCCTTCTCTTAGTCCATTTTTCTTTGTTTGTTGACAATATTCCTGTTATGGAATATAATGGGGTGTATATATCCTGTAGTCAACAGCAATTTTTGCTTAATTTGTGTTTTTTGTCTTTTGGTTTTTTTGTAGTTTTCTTCTATAGACATACATGTGCTTAGCAATGGCGTATGTCCAAAAGCTTACATCAAGTCATTCAATCCCACTGCACAAATCTTTTAAAGATAATGTATAGGTCTTGCCATTAGGTCGTGTTGTTAGGGGGAGGGGGGATGGGTGTCACACACGAGCTTCGACCCCGCAGTTTTCCATTCAATCGTCTCCCCCTTGAGGGAGTCGGCTGGTTTATGATTTATTCTCGTCTGTGCGGACGTGGGCGTTGCGAGAACAACCACCAACCACCACCAACCCCCCCATCACCATCCTATATTTTTTTTTATTTGTGCCCCCGCGGCCCTTGTAATTTCGGCGCCCTCCCCTACACCCCCCCCCCCCTCGACCGGGCCTATTCCAATTACAAGGCCCGCCTCGAGGAGACCTTATCAAAACCCAATAAGACGAGGGCTCCCCCCTCCTCTTCCACGTCCCCTCCTGCCCCTTAACCTCCAGCGCTGGGTCGACGTCACCAGACTGGAGCATGGTAATCAGTTCATCCTTGACTGAGGGGAGAGAGAGAGAGAGAGAGAGAGAGAGAGAGAGAGAGAGAGAGAGAGAGATATGAAAAGACTCTTCTTGTACGGAAAGAATTTGATGGGGACCTTGATCTGGAGGGTATAGATGATGTCAAGGAGGAGCCTGAATAAATGATTGGATGAATGAATGAATGAATAGGGGTTTAATGTAGTATTTCCCAAATATATATATTTATTTTATTCAGGTACCTTTAAGGATGTTTTCCCCCTGAAATCAGCAGGACACAAATGTATTTTTCGCCATATTTTTAAACATAGTTATATTTATTTTATTAATCTCAAGAATTTACTAATTTTCTATTATACATCAATATAATTTACTATCTACAGAGCTACAGAGGCTTCACGACAAAGCAGTTGGAAATACCTTATTTAACGCCTCGTTGACATCCAAGATCATCGAGATGGCGGATGGCTTGAAAGGGGAACTTAGAGCAACGACAGCATACGATGGTTGGGAGCGAACAAATACTTTTCCCCAATTACCTACTTTATATAATTTTTTTTTACCAGCTTGGAATTGTCTCTTTTTTTTTATAAAAGTTATCTAACCGCCCTGTTTTATAAATGTATTGACAGTTTTGATGACGTTGACACAACTGAGACCTGTTTCACACCCGTGCCTTAGCCGGTGGCTTGACCACAGAATTACTTGCGCAGAAGGCCGGAGAGCTAACAAGTGTCCTGCTGAGGGCATTTCCGTGGGCGCCAACCGAACGACTACTTCCCACGGAGCTACTCAGCGTGCGACCAGGAAAGAATAGACAGGCACTCGTAAAGCGGATGGAAGCTACGAACAGGTTTCGTCAAATCTACCCTCTATCTATTTTTTGAAAAAAAAAAACCGGCGCCGGTACTACAGAGAGCTTTCAAACCACACGGCATCCGAACCGGTGATTGTAAACCGAGTCATGTCATAATATAGAACATATGCCTCACCACCTGCTTAGCCACCCGAGCGAGAAACTTTGGCAATCGCGGCCATCAGCACCTAAACTCTGACGTCTAATACGGTTATATTTCATTCAGGATGTTCCACAAATTGCGGGGTTCAAAATTAGATGGGTTGCAGGGAATGCCAAAATAAGCAAATTTTGGCAAAGGAACATAAGCTCGAAAATGCAACTCTGTAAGTGGACAGGCATGAACCAGTAGCTTGTTACTTAGACTGTGCACAATAATTAGTTCTTCATTTCGAATTTTGTAACTAATCTTCAACTGGAACGCTTCGCCAGTCACATTTTTGCATCTTGGCTCGGGTGGTCAGAAAGTATACCTAAGACATACTTTGCCATTAACATTATATCATAGTTTTAAAATCTTGATGATTAAATTATTTAAATAAATTGTCAGTTCTTACAACTTTCATTTTAACATGCCGTAACTAATAAAACAGTATTTATGACAGTGAAATAAAAAAAACTAAAATACTTTCATTCAACACAACTATTAAATTAAACCTTATTATTGAAACAGCTTTACTAATGAAAGTATACATTTACTTATACTTATAACTTCAACTATTTATATAATAACCACTCGTACGAGGTTAAACGCTAAAAAAGGTGATTTTGTAATTTGAAATTGGTAATTTGTTAACTTCAAAATTGACAAACCCTAAAACGCAATGCAAAAATTGGGAACCATTTTGTATGAAAAAATAAATAAATGCCCAATTGAACACGACTGAAGTCATGGGTCTCTAAGTACCGCAGATGTTAGTTTTGGAAACAATCAGTAGTGTAGAAAATAAAATGAAAGGGAAGCCTAAGATTCACTGAAATGGAGTCGGGCGCCCTAACTGTTTCGAAACCTTTCCGAAGTACCCCGTTTGCTTGTGCAACGTTCGCCATTTTGCGAGAATAATGTTTTTTTAATTTTTTTTTAACGTTTTTAGAGTATTTTGAATGTCGTAAACCTAGATTAGCAAATATTTCATTTTATATACGATCACGTAAACGTGCAAAAACTTACACCATTCCCCTACTTTCTCAAGGAAATAATTGCGAGTATTTAATTTGGGTAGCACACCCAACCTGATTTTTTTTATTGTTACAACAGAAAAACAAATCGAATATGCGCGAACGCGGACACTTCGGGAAGCCTGACTCAGGCGTGTACAGAAATACATTTTCTGTACTGTTACAAAAGATTATTTAGTAAACCAGTTGTCAATAAATATTTTGTTATAGTACAATAAATATATCGTTATTTTTGCATATGTGAAGTACGTTTTTCAAGATAATACTGAGTATTTCCTACGAAAATTGGCACATAATTCTATATTTTATATGATGTACAATTAAAAATGTATTGTTACGAAACGTAAGCAGGGCCGCGGCGCGCAGGCTCAGAGCTTGCTGGCGGCCCCGCACGGCCACTGATGTCACGTGGTCGCCGCAACGTGAGATGTGCCGCGCGCACCTGGGTCGCCGCTTCCCCTCCCTCCAGTCCTCCACTCCCCGCATGACGCTTTATCTCAGCGACGTTAACATGACACCTGACAGCTGCGGAGTCCCGCACGCCACCTGGCAGCTGCCGACGCGTAGCTAGAGATTTCTCGCGTTGGGTCGGCGCGGAATGACGCGACTGGCCCCAGCCGCACTCGTGAATACTAGAAGTGGCTCCTGTGATATATATAAGCCCGGGACGCCGGCCTCCGAGTGGGTTCGGCTGGGAGCTGGGAGTTTTCCCGCGGCGGAGTTTCCGGACGATAGTGCTGCGCGTGCGGCGGAGTGGCGAAGTCCCTGGACGAATGTTCCAGGGCGGAGAGTTCAGTTCCGGGCGATATTGTCACGGGCGCGGCGGAGTTCAGGGGCGAGAGAGTCTGCGCGATAGAGTCGCGGGTGCAGCGAGAGTCCCGAGCGAAGTTTTGAGTGAAGCGTCGAGCGGATCCTCGGCGAAGGGAAGTGCGACGGCGGCGGCGGAGTGCGGCGACGGAGTCCCGCGGCGGAGGTCCACGAGGGGTGCTGCGGCGAGAGTTGCGCCAGAGGTGCGGCCCAGCGAGGTGTGCGGTGTGTAAAAACTGAGTGACTGGGGAATATACATTTCTTTAGGTGCAATTGATTTTTAGGCAATTTTTAAAAGATTATTTGTTAGTGAAGTAAATAGTGGCAATCAATACAACTGTGTAGTGATAAAATCTTTAAAAGGGCTATCCTTTACGAACCCGATCGCAACAATATATATATTTTAAATCATTGAAAAGATAATCGAATATGCAATAGTTTAACTATGTTTAGTTGTATCATGCCGATTATGTACGCAATTAACACTGGAAAGCTATTCAGGGAACGGTTTACAAGTAACTTTAACTACTGGAGGTACTGGTACAACACAATAGCATGAATGCCCGGGTGACAATCCGAACCCAGTATTACTGAGAACACTATTTTCTAATGATATAGATTTTTTTAAATAAAAATGTACAAATGTAAAAAAATATCTTTAACCATAAAGAATATTTACTGATGTTGATTCAGTTTTTATTTAAATGTATTTGTGACGATTTTTGGTATGTCTAGGATATAATATTTATCAGGTTTAATTTGCATGTACCTAGTTAGTAAAGATATATGTGGTTAAGTTTAAAACACGATGGTACGCCTTAACTTGGCCGCTTAAAATAAGGCAATAAATAAATATTTGTGTTCCATTAAAAACAATTGGTTGTCTGTAAAGTCGGTTTACGGACGATAGTTTAACGTGACAACGTCACAACAAAACTCTGATGAAATGATTGCATACTTTTATGAATAAAATTGAATCATTTTTATTGAATTATACCTATTTTGTATGGATACAAAGAAGGATTGAAATAAAATCTACAATTTAATTGATAAATTGACTTTTATTTGCACTCATTAATTCAAATATGTTTATTACTTTAACGAACAGATTATTTTAACCATAACTTTTATACATGTTTGCTATTTAACTTCTTGCAATCTGTGTTATTCTGTTAAGGATAGGACGATGATAGGAAAATTAGGAAACGAATGTGAGTGTTTCAAGTTTAATGTGCCTCGAAAAAGTCAAAACTATGGTTGTTCCAATCGAGTGGAAGAGAGATAGATGCGGCGCAAGCGTGCAATGATCGTAACGGGACAATGTGCGTAACGGGACAATGTGCGTAACGGGACAATGTGTCATCCTTTTTCGTGCGTGCAGCCGGTGTTCATCGATTTATTAGACGTCACGTCAAAAAAAATTGATATTGCGGTGAGTGTCGGGCTTCTCAGGACGAGAAGCCGGGCAAATGGAACGGGGTCTCTCCGACGGCGTCTGGCTTGGATCTCGGGCGACGCCAGACCCGCGAGGGCGCGCGAGCGGCATCCGCCCCGACCTCATTCCCCATGCGGTCCGCACGCCTCCCCGTCCTCCGCGCCTTAATAGAGGACTGCAGGAATGCGAGGGTGGCACCCCTGCCCCGGATTGCACGGATGCCACCATTTCGCAAAAAAAAAAAACTTTTTTTTTTCTTGCCGAAGTACCTTGACATTCGACTTCAATTATTCAACTTTCGGGATTCCCTTGGTTTGTTTGACCTATTTTGCGTTTGAGTTTACGTGATCAGACGCAAAAATTTTGAAAACTGGCCTCTTGATGTTGGTATGCCGTTTTGAATGACCAGCACGAATGCTGTGTGTGACTTTACATATCCGTCAGATGGATTATGTACAGGAGTAAAAATACACTAACTTACGTAGCGTATAATTATTTTACTCGTAATAAACATAACATAAATTTACTTTAAAAAAAAAAAAAAAGATTTCACAGAGATCTTTAGAAGTTTGGCTCCCAAATATTGTAGCTATTATTATTTAAAAATAAAAACAAAAATAATTCAATTGCAAAATGAAAATTTAACCAATAATAAGATTGCTCTAATATTTAAGAACTGTTTCGAAGTATGTTAGAGATTTATTTTTCTTATCATCACAGTTTTGAATTGTATTTATTTTGAATAAATTTATTGAATAAAAATTAATTGAATTTTTCATACATAAAAAATTTAAAATAATTAACATTAGGTTTTGTAATTTTCCATAGAGTGGTGTAGGCAAACACACAGTAAAAATTACCGCTCGTAGACATAAAGTAGACTAGTAGCTGTCACACACAGAATTGCTTTTGTGATATATTTCCTCCGTAACTAAGGGCATTTGTAAATTATGTTTAAAAAGGGAAAAAAAAAGATGATAAAACGGTCGTTGAGATGAAAAGCGAGAACGCCCTCCCTTCAAAGACTCCGAGCACGGAGTCCTTGGATGACAGACGGGCACGTTCGCAGCGCACGGAAAATGAACATTTATGTACGTCACTCGTTCGCTCCGCCAAACCGTCCTTTTCAAAAGAGTTCAGGCTTCCAGGGAGACTTTTCACCTGGCTAACGACCGCTCCCGCGCAAGTGGCAGACGCGAGAAAGAACTCCTCGGAAGGCAAGCGTCCCGCGGAAGTGAGCATCGCGCCAGCGCAGTTGCTGAGGGGAACTTAACGTCGCGCGGTTGGCAGGCGTGTGCTCCAGCCGTCGTGGAATGCGCACCGAGCCACCTCAATGGCATTATGCATTTGACGTGAATTAAAAAAAAAATGTTTGTCTGTAAAGTCAGTTTAAGGACGATAGTTTAACGTGACAACGTCATAACAAAACATTGATGAAATTATTGCATACTTTTATGAATAAAATTGAATCACTTTTATTTTAATAATAAAAGAATATATACTTAAAATTATACTTAATCAGATTTTTAAAATGCAAGAATAATTAACCTTTATTGCCGAAATTATTGTTGTTGTAATAAGCAATGAAAACCACATTAACTTTTCACTTCACTTTATAAACAGTCGACGAAACAGTTCACGTGTAGATGACTTGTAATTAATTTTAAAAACTGGCGTTTAGCTATAAAGTTTAAATATAATTATGAACAAGTGTTCATATAAATAAACTGTAATCAAATATCTATCATCAATTATATGAATCACCATAATTCTTTAGTCAATTGTAACATAACCTCTTATTACTGCACTCGCCGACAGATGCTACTCTTTTTTAATAATAAAAGCATAATTACTTGAAGTTATACTAGTAATAAGATTTTTAAAATGCAAGAATAATGAACCTTTTTGTCGAAATTGTTGTTGTAATAAGCAATGAAAACCACAGATTAAAATTCGTCGATAATATTTTACGTTTTTATGTCTTCCAGTGCTCAAAAAGATATGCAGTTGTGGCCCCGGGCACGAAATTTTATTTATAATTTATTAATAATAACGCCCCTCGCGATAAACAAAGGAAAATATGTATTAACGAGTGCCTGGTTGCCGCGGAACCGTGTAGATAGCGCGATTCGTTCGGTTCGCGTCCGTCACCGTAGATGACAGCACCGTAGGGGAATAATATTATTTAGTTTTTATAATACGATTTTATAACAAATACGCATCCCAAACACACCAAACGTATTTATAATGTGTTGCAATATTTTTTTAAACATTGTGCAAAAGATCCCGGGTGTAATTTGAATTATTATGTGTAACTGTAAAACACCATTGTTCGTACAAAAATGTATTTGAAAATTCAACATTACTTTTAAATAACCGTACCGATTGTGCTGAAAATCAGTGGCCGATCGTTAAATTACATAATATTAATAATTCAAACGACGAAAACATGATTGAAAAGTCAAATCGATGGTTGTTCCAATCGAGTGGAAGAGAGATGCGGCGCAAGCGTACAATGAGCGTAACGGGACACATCGTAGTGGGACAATGTGCGTTACGGGACACTTTTTCGTGCGTGCAGCCGGCGTTTATCGATTTATTAGACGATGTCACGTCAAAAAAGTAGCATCTGTCGGCGAGTGCAGTAATAATAGGCTATGTTACAATTGACTAAAAAATTATGGTGATTCATATAATTGATGATATATATGTTTGATTACAGTTTATTTATATGAAAACTTGTTCATAATTATATTTAAACTTTATAGCTAAACGCCAGTTTTTAAAATTAATTACAAGTCATCTACACGTGAACTGTTTCGTCGACTGTTCATAAAGTGAAGTGAAAAGTTAATGTGGTTTTCATTGCTTATTACAACAAGAATTTCGACAATAAAGGTTAATTATTCTTGCATTTTAAAAATCTGATTACTAGTATAATTTGAAGTATTTATTCTTTTATTATTAAAATAAAAATGATTCAATCTTATTCATAAAAGTATGAAATCATTTAATCAATGTTTTGTTATGACGTTGTCACGTTAAACTATCGTCCGTAAAACGACTTTACAGACAACCAACTTTTTTATGTCATTATTTTAAATTAGTGATAGGTCAGATCCCTATTTTCTAGAATCCGAATCCCGAATTCGAATCCCAGGGAGTACCTCGAATATACCCCGCGAATCCCAATCTAGCTGTCAAGGGTACAAAATAAAATAATATATAATAAATTAAAAATTTACTAACTATGGCGTGTAAGTGTTAAAACATTCAACCTTTTAAATGGTTGTTTCACAAATAAAATTTTCCAGAATCAATCCATGTAGTTGTTGTTATAATAACATGTTAAAAGTACAATAGATTGAGGAATGGTAACGCAAAAATGAAGAAATAAATAGATTAACGGTGTTGAATTTATTTCATTTACTTTATTTCCTCTAATATTTTGCTTTGAATGTTTTTCCTCGATACTGAATCGTTCGAATAGTAAGTATTTTATGATATTTGATTATTATGATTTGCTTATCTATATTTTAAATCCATTTATAACCTAACTATTATCAGTTGCTTGAAAATGTTTTAATATATTAAATTATTTCTTATTTAATCGTTTTTGAAATTAAGACAAAACTAATTTTAACACTGGCATCAAATTAATTTTTCCATGGTATCGTGTGATATACAGTTTTGAACTCATTGTTGTATGCAGGCTTCACAGTTAATAAAAATAATTATATCATTAAAGTATATCATCCTTTAGTCAAAGAGTTGCGTATTCCAAAATGATAGAAAACATGTTTTTTTGGAGAATCGAATTCTTTAGTGATTTAGGTAATATCAATCAAAAATAAATATTACATATAACACTCGATTTCATGCTCTGAATTCATGCTAGTATTGGAAAAAAATAGTTCTATTTTAATTATTCAAAACATTATAAAATGACTTATTAAATTCATAAAGCCGATTATAAACTATTATTTATATGGTTACATTCTGACATGATTTAATATAATGTGTAGGAGCATGAAACTCCAGAAGAAAAAAAATTACGAAACCACTTACTTAAACTCTGTGTGTGTTGCTTGATGAGTAGCTATGCTGGCCAGTGTTGATTTGAACCGGGCAGGTCTGTCTGTATATGTCACAGCGCCACGACAATCAGTGATTCAATGACAGGCTGATTTGGATCATAAAAGAGCAGTTTCGATTATAAAAATAATGAATAAAAGATACGGGAGATACGCCCCAGGCAATTGGAATGGACTTGAAATGAATTGCTTCGCGATTGACGAATACGTTGGAATATGTTTCTCATGGAGAGTAGAGGAGAAGAATAATAAGAAAAATGAGTTATTAGAAATACTCTCTCCCTCCTCTTGAGAATATAAAAGAAAAAAAAAAATTCTTCTCGGAAAATGAGGTTACAAATCGACTACGCGGTTTCGTCGCCAGAGAATAATATATTCCGCCACGAAATCTTATGGAAACACATTTTTCCTCATTGCTTCGGCGATGACTTGAGGTTTGGAGGAAATTGCCAGACTTTGCATTTGAAACGGTTTTGAGGCAGCTAAATGCCACGTTGTTATCGCCGATAAAACGATAACTTAAAAAATAGTTTCTCTATACTAGAGACGAACTAGGCCGAGATATATACGAGATTACATAAAATATCTAGAATATTGGAAAAAATTTCTCGAAGATAAAAATTTATAAAGAACCAACTGTGATACATGGATCGAATAAATACTTTTTTTTTTTTATCACAGCAAGTTCTATTCTAAGAAAATCTCCAAGAATCTGGTATTTAAATGATGTCAAGTACCAACATTTTTGTTTCGTATTTTGCCTTCAATTTAAAGTTTATCAAAATAATACCTTGTTGATAAAATAAGGTCAAAATAATTACAAATAAATTATGCATCACTTGCCGGTTCGCGCACCAATAGCGGTGCGACATGATTATGGTTACATTCTTTAAATTATTCATGCAATGGGAAATTTTGATTTAATTTCGTTTTTTGGAGATGCACCATTGCAGTTTTACGCTGTTTGTCATGGAAAAATTCCGAAAAAAAAAAAAAAAAAAATAAATAAATAAATATTCGCAGAAAACAAGACTGAATAAGCTGAAGTCGGACAAACGGAACCAACGATGACACTAAACAAGTATTATGAACAACACAACAACGACAGCTTGGAATTCTTGTGCTGTCCGATATTTAGAGGTTGAACATTTATTTTGTCCGTGCTGTCGTCGTTGTTTTGTCCATAATATTTGTTTAGTTTCATCGTTGGTGCCGTGACGTCACAATCCAAGATGGCTGTCGGCTCCTCTTGGCTTCTCCCGGTGAACCTTGTTCCCGGCATACTTTTATATACGACTAAAGTTTCATTAGCATAATTTGTAATGGTATTGGTTAAATATTTGAAATGTAGACCATGTTAATCGTTTGAGTATATGTTTGAATTTTCATGTGGTGTAGTCCATCCGACGCGCAAACATATGTGTGCATCGACAACGGGGAACAAATTCTTCAAATAATATCGATCTATCGACTCACGTGACGCGCGGACGTCTAAGTCGATATGTTGACGTGTCGCGCAGCACCAGGGCGGAGTGGAGCCCGAGGTAAATACCACGAGGCGTGCCACCCTCCCTTTCGCTGTTAAGTCTTCCATGGGCCGGTGGTCACCCGAGCCGTCTGCTGAAAGCAGAAAACGAGCGCAAAGAGTAGAGAAGAGTGAAAGAGAAGATTTACTTTCGCCCGGTCCGGAAGTCTCCGCAAACATGCATGCGAAATTAATATGCCCTCACTTCCCCTCTCCAAACATTCTCTTAAAAGCTCCGTGCCGTGGTATAAATTTCCGTTTTTGTCTTCGTTAGATCTGGACGTGCCGAAATGTGCCGAGTAAAACCCCCCCCCAAAGAAAAAAAAATTCTCTGTACTTTAGAAAAGATTTTTTTGGAAATCAGTTGCCAAGAAATAGTTTGTAACGCTACAAGGGAGATATTGTGTCTTTGTACAACACATGGCTATGATTTTGTTTGCATATATAATATACTGTTTTAGAGATAATACTAAGAATTTTTTTTACGAAAATTTACACAAAATTTTATATTGTAATTGGAGTTTCATTCAAACATATTTTTTTAAACCTTTGGAAAGATAATAGAATATTCAACAATTTGACTCTATTTTATTTTATTGTGCTTATTAATGTACGCATTTAATTTTGGATATATATATATCTATTTAACTATTTAAGAAAATGGGACAACATAAAGCATAAATGCCCGGGTAAGAATCTGAAGCCGGTATTACTGCGAAGACTATTTTATAGTGATAGGAAGAGTTGTTTTCATATGAATGTACAAATTTATAAATAACTGTAAGTTTGAATGAATATTTATGTTCCATTTACAAAAAAGGAATTACAGTGTACACACGAACTGACATGACAGCCCAACCGATGCGGAAACTTTCGATATGTAGAACCTTGAAAAGTATATGTAATTTGTGGTTTGTGATACTTAGAGCTATTATACAGTGTCATTTATAGATTTTCGCATTTTTATCGTTCCGAAGTATTTCAGAATTGATATATTTTAAACTATCTCCAGGTTAATATTCATACTACAATCATTTACAATTTAACGTTAAAATAAAGTTCATCTTAAAACCACCCCATTATGTCTTCCCTTTCCTTTTCTTTATTAATTTTAACCACTGTACTAGCCAGACAGTACCAGGTAGCGAGGTGAAACAGCAACGTAAGTGAAATTTCAGCCTATAATAATTCGTTTCTTAGTCTGTGGGAAATTCCATATTGTAAGTGAAATCTCTCTTCCAATTTTAAGGATATCTACATTACAAAGTTCTAAGAAATACAAGTGAAAATGTTCAATTTTTATTGCAGTCTCTCAATTTAAAATTTACACAGAAATAAACAAATTTAGTTGTGTAGAATCTTAGACATGCATTAAAAAAATTCCCTAACTTTTAACATATGTGCCTGTTCTCTAGTGACCTCGCTGTTTTCGAGATGTAAAAATAAAAAAATATTGTTGCGAACGAGTGTGGGGAGAACTGGGTTCGTAAGGGATGGCCCAATTAAGTTTTATTACAGTTTTATTAATTATTAATATTTACATTAATACATATTTAAAATGTCAGATCACAAATAACTGGCATTTAAAAATGTATATTCTAAAGTCACTCAATGTCTGTCAAGTTCCGCAGTTCGCACTCTTCGCTGGAGCTAGGCTCAACAGTGGTTCGCCCCTTACCTCGCGCCTGTCCACATACAGTCTCGCACCACTTTGTCGAACTCTCTCGATCCCGTCGCTCCGTGTCGCGCCACACTCGCCGATGTCGCACTTCCCTTCACTATCGGAACTCGCCCCAAAACTCGCCCGGAACTCTCGCGGAGGCCGGCGTCACAGCTTAAGTAGTCGTAGGTCGTCTTTTCAGAACCGACGAGAGCAGCAGTGACGGGTCGCGTCATCCCGGGCCGACTTGATTCCCGAACAGACCAGAAAAGCAGCGTCAATTCGCGCCACTCCGCGCAGCGGCCCGCGGAATTCCCCAGGCCGCTCAGCGATAGATAACAGCGCCGTGGCAGGACGATGCGTGTGGTGCAGAAGGAAGGGGGGGGGGGGGAAGGGGTAGCGACGACCCTTGTAATCCGGCCAGGCACGAGTGGCATGCCTTACGTCAGTGGGCGGCACGTGACACGGCGCATAACGTCAGTGGCCTGGCAGAGCCGCCAGCCAGTTCCAAACCTGGCGCGTGTCGGGGTTCTGTCTGTGTTTGTAACAATATTAATGCCGCTTCATTCCTAAATTAAATAATCATGAAAATAAATTTAATAACTCCTAAATAAATCAATAAAAGCAAAATATTTTACTGTAACCCTGTACATACTAAAAGGTTAGTTGATCCATAAGAATAATAAAGTATACAACCGGAAAATGAATATACTGGCATCAAAAAAAAAAAAAAAAGGATTGCTGTAATTAGAAATGGTCAGGTTATTTGATTAAAAGTCTCTTTTATAGCTTGCTAAAAACTGTACAACTAGAAACTATAACAATTTTTGTGCCACTATCTACCTGTCTACAAACCTATCTGCGTACTTTAAAATTTAAGTAGTTTAAATTGCCACAAATCAGTGAGCGTTAATCGTAAATATATTTAACTGCTCCAATTGAATCTGTGAATAGCTACAGTTTTTTTTTTTCAGTGAATCAAAATCACTGATTTTATAAGTTATTTTCCCCGTTATGTTGGTAAATTTCGCAACTCCAAGCACTTGTTCATTGCGAACTCAATGAGTTAAACGTCAGTGACCTCTTCTAGCAGATTTTTCAGTTACTATAATTACACTGATCCATAAAACAGATTTCATTTATAAAAACGTACCTAACCTACCTACGGTCAGTGTCATTTACTTAACGTGAAGAACGCTTCAACCTGCTAATCAATATAAAGGGGGGGGGGGGAGGTTCTTCTAGTAGAACCTGTTGCAGCTAGTTTAGAGGTGTACTTAGAACAAAAAATACAAATTGAAGGGATCACAAAGAACATGAGACTCGTATATTCATACGTTGATCCATTTACACACAATGTATATATTCTTTGTTACAAAAGTGAAAATTGATTATAAAAGTACATCGTGCGCCACAAGCGGTTTTACTGAGCGAGTTAAACGCTAAATTAAAGTTAAACGTTAAATTAAAGTGAGCACCTACGCTCGGACCGATTCCTCCTCTAGAATATTGGGATCGGCATGGCATGGCCCAACGTAACGTAACGTATTAAGCCCCCTGCACAAGGGCAAGAAAACCCGGGTTTAAGGACGTGCATACAGACGTCTCATACACGTGCAACAGAACCAGTAGAGCCCGCGACCCCATACCGGGTAATAAAATGGGGGGAAGGGGTGGCCAGCCAGGAGGCTTACGAAAACCACACTTTACAACGGCACAGAACAAAAAAAAAACAGAAAGAATGGCAATGCAAAACCATCCTGTAACACCCGGGTCGGCAAGCGACGTATGTTTCCATGCAAGGAGCGAAAGCCAATTTCAAAAGGTGACAGCCAAAAAAAAAAAGTTACAGTTAAATTATGGAAAACACACGCTTTACTTTACGCAAGTTCCACGGTCACCTCGCGGACAATCAAAGCACCCAAATACATTACCGACCAGACGAGAGAGTGGACAACCGCCATCGAACGCACAACCGACCCCAACGAGAGCTAGAGGTGAAAAAGGCCCAGAGGCGATGAGCCTCGGTCGCACCTCGACTTGTCACTGGAGGCGCCACCATCGCAGCGCTGGGAGAAGGGGAAAAGAAGCGCTACGTCACAGACCCAGGAGTGAAAAGAGGGGAGGGGGTAGGCGCGAGGCGTGACGTTTAGGCCTAATAACTGAAGAGGTTCTTCGGGCCTCTTCAAACGTGTCACAAATATGTACCAACAGCCTTTCGTCACAGTCGTTGCGTCATCAGTGTTGGTAAACACCTTGAAGATGTTGCCAGCGTTAGTAAAAATACGTGACGCGCGATGCCTTATAATTGACGGTTGGAAATATGGGTACCACCGACGGGGCTACTTTAAATGAACTGTCAAATCCGGAGTCGAGCTGCTGGACGCGTCGTCAGGCGAGATAACGTTCCCGCAGTCGGATCTTCACAGCAGGATCACGCCGGCGACGCAACCTCCCGGAAGGGAAGCTCGTGCCGACGTCACGGAACACAAACACAAGCGCACGGGCGCTAACCCCCTCTTCTCGCCGTGTCTCGTGGGCGGATCTGCGCAGCGGGGAAGTCAGAAGGGGTCTGCGGCCTAGCGGGGTCCGGGGGGAAAGGGTTGAATGTATCCCGGCGAGGGGAGAGGGGGTTTAGTTAGGGTCTGGGGATTACGCTACCCGCGCCCCCGTCGGCTCAGCGGGCAAGACAAATTCCATTAACGATGGATGCGATACGTCGCGCTCGCGGGGTGTAATCTTCCGCGCGGGATGGCTCATCCATAAGTTACGCACACGGAAGCCTGCGAGAGGGTGAGTTATGGGGAACGGAGGGGGAAGAAAAGAGGGAGTGTGAGACGTGCCCTTGCTCATCTCCCACCCCCCACCCCCACCCCTGCCGGTGGTCCGATGATCTTGCACGCTCGACCTAACGTCAAAGTGCGGCGGTACTCGGTCGTGTGCGATCCGCGCGCCCTTGTTGGACGCGGCAGAGCGTGGAAGCTTCACCCCTTCACACCACCTCCATCCCCCCTGCCCCACAAACACAACTATTTTCAGTCTACGTGTCCGCGAGGTTCAATGAAACAAAAAAAAAAAAACACCAGCATAGTTGCGTGGTTAGTATACTGTTCTTCCGGACAGATTTTCGTTGGTCGATGTTGAAGTCCAAATTGGAAAAAAAAAATCATTGTTAAGAGTTTTATTTTGAATTTGGGCTCAACGTATATTAAATGATTGAGATCGTGTACACACGTATGCAGTCGACTTTACGGTTCCAGAAATCTGAGGGGGGTGGCGGGGATGTGGCCACGTGTGAGTCTGAATTCGATTCATGAACTTCGGCTGCACGTAATAATAAGTCGATAACATATTAGCGACACGTGGTCTGAAGTGCTTTGAAAATAATAAAGCAAAGTTTGATGAGAAAACGCTTTGTATCTGCGTAATGTATAATTGAAAAATTTCTACAAACATTGCACATCTTGTCACTGGAGTAGATTTGTTTTATGGAGATAATTTAGGGTATTACCCTTATTTCCCATAAATTTGGGTGACACGGAGGAATAATGTGGTTTTTAAGGCTGATTATTAATATACATGTAAAAGTAACTAAAAGGTTTGCCTTATTGCACTGCGCTATACTCCACAATTTTCACGAAACTTAAATAAAATTTAGAGAGAAATACCTCGACACCTGGCAAGTGTGAATCACTCTCAATAAACAGCTGCCTAAAATCAGGGGTACTGATTGTTAAGTGATGTACTTGTAAATGAAGTTATTTGGAAGAAAAAATTGAACTAATAATAAAACTAAAACCACTGCAGACGTAACTTAAAGCACATAAACGTGAATTATGAGTAAACCACAGATGTTATCAAACACCACAAGAGAAAAATGTAGACTCCCCTTTTTTTTGTGAGGAAATATCTTGTCATAAAATATAACTCTTTAATTAAAGTAGCTATATTTTGCTTTAGTTACCACAGTTCACAAAATTTAGCATGTAAATTTTGATGAGTGCATTCTAATACTGGAAGTCACAATGCATTAAGACATAGCGTCTGGAAAAGGATGTCTCATTAAGTCTAGAATACATACATGTAGACTATCACAGCATTTATGGCCACTAAGTAGTTGTTTTTATGTTGATGTAAGTGTGGGGATATGCTTAAGAGTTCTATGTTTAAAATACTGCCTTCAGATTTTAATTAAGGTTTGAAAAAATATTCTTTTAAAAATAGTTTAATCTGTCAAATAATCTGCAGATTTCTGAAATTAAAATGTACACTCTTTTGTTTGTACCTGTAACTTTTTCCGGACATTTGTTCTTTAACAAAAACTACCTGCCTCAGCATTCTCTGCCACCCATTAAATCTACACTCTGTGTTACTGGTCACGTGTTTGGCGGAATCTGTGTCGCGGGAGGTCTATCAACGATAAACTTGTAATTAGCATTTGAATGGATGTTTTTCCATTGTGAATCCAGACACCGAAACCCGCCAAGTATCTTATTGTCTTCTCTGCCGTTCTTCTTTAACTGTTGTTTGTTCTCAGTGCGCTTTGTTCTCGATGTGCTTTGTTCGCAAATAGGAGAGACAGAGAGACTGAAAAACATATATATGGACAGAATAAGAGACAGAGGGAGATAACGAGAAAGGTAGAGAGAGCCACAGTTGGAGAGCCAGAGAGAGAGAGAGAG
This sequence comes from Bacillus rossius redtenbacheri, assembly GCF_032445375.1. NCBI lineage: Eukaryota > Metazoa > Arthropoda > Insecta > Phasmatodea > Bacillidae > Bacillus > Bacillus rossius. The sequence continues at coordinate 34,039,339 of NC_086334.1, read as the reverse complement.
AGAGATTCCGATATACACATAGAGAAAGAGACCTATTAGACACAGAGAATGTCGAGATACAAAGAGATACCGAGAGACACAGAGATAGTCAGAGGCAAAGAGCCAAAGTAAGGGAGGGAGAAAGAGTGAGAGAGACAGAGAGAGATAGAGACAAAGATAAAGATATTTATATGGTCAGATAGATAAAGAGAGATAGATACAGAGAGATAAATATATATACATAGACATAGGTGTAGAGAGAGAGAGAGAGAGAGAGAGAGAGAGAGAGAGAGAGAGAGAGAGAGAGAGAGAGGGACTCTGATGCTATGCTAGCGCACGTACCCACGATACACGTTTGACATTTTTTTTTGTGTGGAGGGATCCCTGATAATTGGTACGGACACCTAAAACACACGAGAAAGCTATTTGAAAAGCGTCCGAAAAACTAAATACAATTACATCACGGCGCGGCCTTTGCCAGCTTCAAACGTCACACGCTGGCATGAAACGGAGAAATTGAACTACGAGAGCACAAAGAACAAATACAAAACACTGCATTCGGAAAGTCAAGGCTGCCTTTTAATAGGTATGCAATTCCGGTGGCTTTAATCAGTCAACTCTAGTTTCGCTACATGAGCTTCATGTCACCACTTCACTGTCGATTGCACTGAATGTGATAGAATGAAATATATTTTGTAATACAAATTTAAGTTTTCGCAAAAGTTTGTTTTCTGGCTTCAATATACACATTTTAAAATGTATATATTTACATAAAAATTATATACAGCAGGCCTTAAGCCGTTGGAGTAACCTTCTTTGGAATCGTTGGTGCTACTCGGCATCGCTGGGTGACGGCGCCTTTCGTCCATTGGTTACTGTGCTCTCTTCCACCTTGTGAAGACGCAAGATATTGAAATTTGGAATAATTAAATGAGAATCGGAATGATATTCAAAAGAGAAAAAAAAAACGCCCAATAAGAAAAATGATAAAATATAAAACCACTAATTTAATATAAAAGTTAAAAATATTGACTGTTACACCCCATACATTTAAAAATACTGATATTCTTTCGTAAGGACGGAAATAAATTCGCTCACGTTATACCGAAAATTCAGCATAGCAGAAAGAACATAACACCCATAAATTTGACAAGATTTTATTGCGTACAATTTACTTTCACAAAATACAACAAACAGATAACAAATATAAAAAATTAACATTCTTCTCTCTGAAGGAATTCTTTAATATATTACAGGACAGTAAATTTATGGGATTTATAAAATTTAACTTAAAGTAACTATTAAAACTAATTATTAATGCCCTGGAAATTTATTTTATGAAAATGTGACCAAAAACTTCAGTGTTATATAAATTAATAAATGTAATTTGTATCTTATTTTGGGCAGGTGCACGAAAGTGTGATCTTCTGTGTATGCAAATATTAATGTAGGCGTGTACATTTATTTTTGTTGGAATGTTCTGTATCACGGAGGGTTCGACTTCGCATGACATCCCCGGAACCAAATAAACAAATAGATGAACGCCTCCCATAACGGTGACGCTCGCAAGTTTGTCGTCACACGGATGCGTAACTGTCAATAAAGCGAGCGAACACATTCCGAGATGAGGCAGAATATTTCGCGCCTGCAGTGAAGCGTGTTCGTTGTGTACGGTGGTGCTGTCATAACTTTAAACACACAACATAGAAACACACAATATGGAATTTTCTAAGTTATGCTTGTTCTAAGTTGCATGTTTCTAAGTTATGACGATTCTAAATCACGTGGTTCGGCGTTGCGTTTTTCTAAGATGTGTTTCTAAGCAATAACAGTTCTAAGTTGTGCTTCTAATTTATGTGTTTCTGAGTTATGAAACTTGTATGTTGTGCTTCCAAGTTATGTCAGTTCTAAGTTGCGTGTTTCTAAGTTGTGATGGTTCTAAGTTATGATATTCTAAGTTACAAATATTCTAAGTTATGATGGTTTTAAGTTACGATTGTCTAAGTTACGACGTTTAGAAGTTGGCGTTATGTGTTTCTAAGTTACATGTCTCTAAGTTGAGATAGTTATAAGTGTGGTTTCTAAGTTATGGCAATTCTAAGTTGTGTACGTTTAAGTTTTTTTTTAAATTGTGATAGTACAAAGTTATATGATTTTCTAAGTTTCGACGTTTCAAGTTGCGTGATTCGAAATTGTGCATTTGTAAGTTATGTTTGTTCTTACTTATGAAATTAATAATTTACGTGGATTTTTCGAAAATTCTAAGTTATGACTATTTTAAGTTGTGTGTTTCTAAGTTATGGTGAATTTCGTTGTATGCCTACTCGACGAGCACCAGCGACCTGGGTAAATTATTTAACTTTATCGTTTGGATTGGATTTGCGTTACTTAGCCTATCGACTGACATTAATTCTCGTGTTTCTTAAGTTCTTCTTTGACGTTATTCTTGATGTATAAAATCATTCAAAACTATCGTTTCGTGACGAGAGGATATAAAACTCTCGTAATTGATTAAAAAAAATAAGTTTGATACTACTGCTGGAAGGGCGATGCGTAGAGGTGGCATTTGTTGCACATGGCTGTCGAGATGGACAAATTTAAATGTGGAAATGAAGTCATCGATGAGCCATAAGAATGGGAAATTCTGAGGGATGAAACCAATTCCCCCTGACATGAAAGGGAATAATTATACGCGGCGGTATCCGTTGCGAGCTCTGCCGAAAGAGTCGGGCAGCGAACAACAATGTGACACGTGACAGAGACCCAGGAAGAAAGCCAATAGCAGGCCGCCATCTCGAAGAAAGGTTGGCCCGTGGTGCTCGAGATGCGAGACGGGAACACTTCCAAGCAGTGCACAGTCTCGTTGATTGCAGAATATCTCCGCCCGGAAACTCGCCCCCAACTTTACTAAAACGGAACGGCAGTAACGCAGTAGGTACTACTATACGGTCCTTATAAGAAATTTTGATTGGTAAGAATACATATCCCATACAATAATGGCACGTATTCCATAATAATTGTTTACGAATAAAATAATCAAAAGCGACTTTATTGGATACGGCAAACTGAACAACACAGTTCGAGGAATTTATCTGGAGTGATTTCATAAACGAAAACAGATCCGCAAAATGGGATTCAAACCCAAAACCTCTTTCCATTGTGCACCAACCACTTTTTATTGACATTAATTTTTATTTAATACAATTTTTTGTTGTGGGATGAATTTAGACGATGCGAATATACATCAACGCGTTACCCGGAACTCGAACCCAGTGAGCAGGTCTTGCATCCGACTGCGCTACGGAGGTTAGCTTCTCGGTTTTTAGAAGAAAAAAATTGTAACCTCCATCGGAAATCAAACGCATTTGTTTGGTCAAATTCTTAGAAAAATGTTTGTGACATTAACAAGAAAAATATTTTGTGTGTGCCTTTTAACACTGGTCAATGCAATTTTCAGAGACAGTTACCAAGCTGACTACTTGCGTCGACCAAATTGAGAGTAAATATAGTTTAATCCAAGAAAAGCTCATGTTATGTAACGTTCGTTGGTAAGAGCGTAGACATCCATCAGAAGCAATTGTTACAACAACAAAAAAGTGTTAAAAAATATTAACCACTCCAAATTTATGCTGCTGGGATGAATTAAATTTTTTTCCCCAGAAAAAGAAAGCTTGCATCGCCACTAGAAATTATGCAATATGTTATATAAAAGGAATATTATTTTCAAAAATAATCCTTACACGTTCATTAGAGTTTATTGCTAGATTTATTTAACGACTATAAAACAGAAAGCTGTTGAGGTTCCCTTGTATACGGCGTGCTTTGCAGACAGATGGAGTGTTTCGTCTGCCCTGTCAGTCTCGACATGCATTCAGCAGATCTGCCCTCATTCCTGATTGTTGCTCCCGCCGAGTTGCTCCCCCCCCCCCCGGCCAAGTCACCCAATCAGACCCGCGTAATGTAGCGTGCAGCTTCCAGCGCTTCGAGGACATCTGCGTCGTTTTGCATAGCCCGACGTACGAGTGTATATGAACAAAAATGTAAATGTTCGTTCGTTCAAAATCTTAAACCTCTGTAAGTTCTTCACAGATTGATTTGAAATTTTGACACAACGTTGCATTCGAATACACGCGTGTTTTTGTATATCTATGTGACATCTGTGACAGGTAAGAACATAGATAAAATATATATAGTTAAAAAAAAAAAATATATATATATATATGAATATTTGTGTGTTCTTCTGTTTTGTAAAGATAAAGATATAGGCCTAGATAGAAAGATATGATAGAGAAGAGATATTAAGATATTTAGAGATATATAAAGAGATAGAGCTAGTAATATATATATATGTAGATAGAGAGATCGATTGAAATATAGATAGAAACATACATACATGGAGATATATAGAGATATAGAGTGATATGGAGAGACATGGATGTATATAGATTTATATTTAGAGAGAAATATAGTGAGATTAATAAACGGTCATATATAGAGCGATAGAGAGATAGCGAGAGATCTGTTGTATATGTGTACCTACTTAAAAAAAAATACAAAAAAATGAAAGAGGCATAGCAACGCATGCCGGTCATTAGCTATTCTTACAGTTAACATCTAAATTTTATCAGATATCAGCCATTTTTGCTTGCATGTATAGAGCAGTTTTTCAACAAAACCTGTGTGAACCTATATATTCCTCACAGGAATATTGGAAAACATTATATTTATTAGTGACGTTTCAAAACTCTATTTTCTTGAATCCGAATAACGATTTAGAATACCAGAGAGTACCTCAAATATACACATCCAATCCGAATGTAGGTGTCAAAAGTCAAAATAAAATAATACCTATACAATAAAGAAAAAAATAATTAACTATGGTATTGAAACAGAGAAAATGGTTGTTTCACAAACGAAGTTTACAGAATCATTACATATTGTAATTTTCTTTATAAACTTAAATGTTAAAGTACAATATCTTAGGGAATGGTACCAGAAATAGGTACGAAGAAAAAAATTGACCTAGTAAACTTCAGACGTTGAAATCTTTAACTTACTTTATTTTCTCTAATGTTTTGCTTCCAAATATTTAAGAAATATATTATATTTGAGGATTTTATTTGTCTCTCCCTACTATTTAAGTTATTTGTATACAATTTCATGGCACTTACTCCAAGATTTGAATTGTTTGCAAAAATTATTTTTAAGAAAATTGTTTTCTATTTCTTCATCGCATGCTAAATATTATATTTACGTTACTGTACAGAAAAAAACACGACATTAAAATTGTCGAAAGAAACTTAATATTACTTCATTTGTCTGGCCTTCGGATAGTTTTATAAATAATATCTGGCACTCGTAAAAATTGAGGTAGGCCATCACGGGCTTAGAATACCCTCAGCCACGGGATGCATTAGTTCATTTGAGAAACTGCCAACACAACGCTGCATTTGCTTTGACTTATATTTGAAGGGGTAGGAAAAATATACTGAATGACATCATATTGCTTCCAAACAGTATTCAGGCTATCAAATATTCCTGTAGTTTAATGTTCAAAATTATAATACGTTAAGGTACAGTTTATAATATTGAATGGAATGCCTGAAGTCTACAGTGACTGCCTAAAATTAGTTTCACTTGAAACGTTATCAGAGTTTAGCATTGAATTAATTTTATTTGTAATATAAAACGAGCAATATTAACCATGAGTAAAAAAATCTGTCCAAACGAATATCATTTTTTTTTAAATTTTGAATGATACAAAATTGTCAGAGCCTTAAATGTGTTGAACTCAACATGACGACTTAAGATTACTATCTTTCCTTCTTAAAGTACATATCATATGTGAATGACATAGTATTAACGTTATTCACGTTAGTATAGTCTAGTATTAAAGAACGGATCCTAGCATATAACAGAGGGAGGAATGTACCTAACAGCTGAGTATTTCACTTTGTAATGCTGCACATGACGAAATAGTCGACGAATGTTGCGTATAACAAAGGTTCAAAGCTAGGTCCTGTGATTTGTCGTGGCATATAATGAAATAATTAATCAGTGCTGAGCGGATTTTACCTCCCTTAAACCATATATAAAGTTAAATTTTTATTTTAATAGAGACTCGAGAAATTGAAGTACTGAGTGATTTGTGCTAAACATAATTTTACAAGTTAAACGAATATAGCCATTCCTAATTGCCATTTATTCTCTTATTAAGCAACACAGAAATTCCGTCAGTTTATTTCGGCTGGTACGAATTTGTTTAAGATATAAATAGTGATCGGAGCTAAGAATTTTTCAGCAGCCTGCAATGAACATAGAGAGCTTAAATAGAAGTTTTAATCGCTGAAACGATGAACCTCAAACTGGCGGGACTTACAACATTAACTTGGAAACTTCAGTTAAAAAAGAATGGAATATTATGGGTTCATTCTTGGACAACAGCATAACCTTGATACCGTTCATGGTAGTCTACTGGCCCTGATTTACAAACGGGACAACTGGGAATTTGTACAGATCGCCAATTTTTGAGGGGCGGGAGAATTTGAGGCGCGAAAAAAATAGGACAAAACATTTTGAGGGACAAATATTTTTTTTTGACGTACAACAATTATTTGATTTCTAAAACTAAATGTTTCTATTTTATGCAAAAATATTAATCTTGGTACCATAGAGTATTGCCATAGACAGAGTTAAGTTAAGTTATACTAACGATTGCAATGCGCTTATAAATATTAGACCTTCAACAAAATACTTCAGAAATAGTTTTAAAACTCATTTAATAAAAAAAAATTGTTTTATCGCGGTAGTTAAAACAGCCGTATAAAATTACTGCAGCCATTTATTAAAATTAAATAAGAAAAAAACAAAAATCTCATGTCTTAGAAAAACCTTTGTATTTAGTTGCATAATGTGCTGTTTTAAAACTGATAACAAATAAGCTTGAGTTTGTAATATTTTATTATGTTTGGGGGAGACCGTAAATGAAGGGGCTTGTCTAAAAGATTTTCTGCCCAGAGCGCTATATACCTGAAACATAGCCTGAGAGTCTATCAATGGATATGAAAGAATGCTAAAGTCATATATAAGCCTTTTTCCAACACAAAGTACAACTAATTAAAAAGCAGAAGAATTGTTCCTTTAAAAATTTATAATGTTCGTGTAATTAATGTTAGATTTTCATAACTATAGGTGTATCATTGTGGCTTCAGCTTTCTGAAAGAAAATACAGCAGCTCAAAATATCTGTAATATGTTTCTTTAATTGACATATATTACTTTACATTGAGTTGCTTGAGAGCAATATAGTTACACAGAAAAATAACAAATATATTCTGAAACACGAAATAACGTTTTAAAAATTTATTTAAGATGAAAATTCTTGTCCACCAGAAACTTTGATCTCATACTTGAGGAATGTTACAATGTTACTCCTTTAGAAAATGCAAAATGATAACCTTTGAATAGCATACAAATTGATTTTTTAGATTTTGACTGTATTAAAATAGTTAAATTTAAAAAAAAACTAAGTACTAAAGCGAATTTTTTTAGTTACTAAACACAAGCTACAGTTCAGTCACAGTGAAATATTTTATTATAAAGCTGCGTGTTTCAAATTTCTAGATTCAGAACATCCTTAAGGTGCATAAACATTTGCGTGGCTTGATGTTATTCTAAATCATCAAAATCAGTTTTTGCACATAACAGGTTGCTGTAAAAATAAATAGGTGCTTTGCTAGCATGCACGTTATAAGTGAAACTTCACATTTAAAGAATCCACTTTAAGTGTAAAATAACGTATTCAGTAATTCGCTTGAACAATAAAACAAAAAAATAAGAGTATAGAATAATATACTAAATACCACAATGTCTAGGAAATGTGCATCTGGGTGAAGACTTGAGTGTATCTCCGCGCTTCCAGCGAGTGGAGGTGGTCAGCAGAACGAGTGTGGAAAAGTGGTGTCGGCAGCGAGTCCTTCAGTAGGCCTACTCGCCAGACGTGTTACGAGTAACCCCAGTAACGAGCAAATTCATTAGTTCTCATGTTGCAAATATACTTATAATACGAAACTCGGGCACGAAAATTTTAAGGAAAATTACTTAAAACAATGCCGAAGGTGATACATATGTACGCAAATAGTGTTTTCAACTACATTTATGATCGCGAATTTCCGCACCCGCCGCTGGAATTCGCTTCCGGAGCAGTTTCCTCAACTATAAAATCTCATGATTAGCAATTAGAAATTTTAAACTGTTTAATGAAACGGATCCGATAAAAGAAAATAAATATTGGGAAAAAAAATTTCCTCAACCCCGGCTTTACACCTGATTTTCGACCAGCGATTTTTATTAAAATACGGCTCATTTTCTTATTATTAACTGAACGGTTAGTAATATGGAGTTTCATTTGTCTGTGCGAACATTGATTCGCGCCATCCGCCACATACACATTTCAGTTCTATGCGACTTCCGTTCCATTCAAAAAATTACTTCCACCAAATGACGTTTACCCGGAACTCAGATGTTAATGTATCAAAAAAAAAATTAAACACATAAGCGTCACTCTACCTACGCTTAACCGCGAGTGAGGAGTGGGGCACTTAATACTTCTCCTCTCCCTTTTCCGCAAATCGGGGTCCTCACTCCTGAGTGTCGCGTTTTACGTTACGCTACGACGAATCATCGCACTCCAACTACCCCCCTCCCCCCTTGTCGAGGCGAGAGGTTCACTTTTAACATATCGGCGCTGTTGTTTCAAACAGCTAGTTCTTTTATCTGTTGTTGTGGTTGATCTCGTGTGCCGCGAGTGTAAGGCGAGCGCGTGCGAGGCGACACTCAAAGCAGCCGTCCCTGGCGTGCGCGGCGATCGAAGTGTCGCGATGGCGATCGAAGTGTCGCGGCGAGTGTCGCAAGCCCGCGCCTCACGCGACCCGTGGCCGCGATCATCGACCGAACCTGCCCACGAGCCAGAGCGACCCGCTCCCTCCTCCGCTCGCTCGGGCGGTTCCGCTGATCACTCACGCAATCTCGCGGTCGGAATAAACTTCAATGAGTGAATGTTTTGATGAATTTTTGGATTTTTTTCCCCCGAATCTCTAGCTAAATAATTGCACGATTTCAAGATGGTGCCAAAATTTCCGGATGGCAGGCACCTCAGATATAATAAATGATTACTACACTCTAGCGGGTTAGAATAAAACTATCATGATGGTAATGCACTTTATAAGACGAGTACACAGACAAGATGGTGTCCTCCAGCAGACGAAAACAAGATGGTGTCAATGTCCTCTAGCAGGTGGTAGCTCCTGGTACCATGTACTGAACACAAAATTTCTGATCCATGATGGTCGTCAAGGTCAAAGTTAAATTTCAAGGTCAAATTTCAAGTACAAGGTCTAATTTGAAGGTCAAGGTCAAATTTCAAGGTCAAATTTCATGGTCAAGGTCAAATTTCAAGGTCAAGGTCAAATTTCAAGGCCAAGGTCAAAGTTCAAGGCCAAGGTCAAAGTTCAATGCCAACAGTCTAGGTCAAGGTATGGTGAACAGAAAATTATACTAACATGTCGCCAGCACACTCTAGCAGACGAAAACAAGATGGTGACTTCCAGCAGACGAATACAAGGTGTCGGACATGACGTAATACCAGCTGACGATATATACATTGTTATTGGTGGTGGTATGTCAGTCTGTAGGTGGCTTCTGTGGAGGAATGATCTGTCGTTTTTTTGCTCTTACCGGTTTAGAACCAAGGACGGGAATCGATATAATCAATCAGTATTCTAATAAGTTAATTTTTTGGTGAATTTTAAACTATTTTTCATTAAAATCGGATAAAAATAAAGATTTTCAATATGGCGTCCGTAAAGATAATTGATACAGTGGTGACATAATTCAAAATGTCGGGTGTGATGTAAGATGTTTTTATTACTTTTTATTGAGAATTTTTAAAATATATTAATAAATTACTGGTTTACTCTCGCCAGAAATCGAACCGAGGACCGAAATCGTTTAAATAACTAAACATTTGAAGTAGGCAAATTTAAAAATGTTTTTTTTTTTTTGGGAATTTTTTCGGAATTTCTAGCATAAAAATTACGGATTTTCAAGATGACGGCCATTACGAAACATGCAACAGTTTTTTTTAAATATTTTAAATCAAATTTTTATTGTTTATTTTTTTATAAATTTTAAAACTTTTTTCATTAAAATCGGTTAATAAATATAGATTTTCAAGATGGCGGTCGTAACATTATACTAGTTGACGACATATATACTTTAGCATAAGTGGTGGGAGGTCAGTCTGTCAGCGGCTTCCGTGAAGGAAGGATCGTCCGTAATTTTAATTTTTTTTTGCCTTCACTGGGTTAGAACCGAGGACTGCTCCATGATGTAAGTGTACATTTGTTATATTTTTTTAAAATAATTTTTATTAAATTTTTATTATTCAATTCGATTGATTAATTCTTTTTATAAATTAAAATTTTTTCCCGATTTTCTAACAAAAATTACGGATTTTCAAGATGGCGGCCGTAACGGAAATTGCAACGATGACGTCATAATCCATGATAGCGGTCATAATCCTAGATGTCGTCAGAGGCTTATCAGAGGCTTTAGACATGGATGCTTAAGCATCTTTTAGGACTTTGTATTCTTTCTAAGGCAATAAATGTTGAGGTTTTCGAAATACTAATTTTTGAATTATGGAATTTTTTCCAAAATAATAGAAATTTTGGCGAATTTTGAGGAATTTTAGGCAAATGGCAAATTTTTAAGGTCAAAGTCAAGGCCAAAGTTCAAGGACAAAATCATCCAAGATGGCCGCCGTGATGTCACAAATCCAAGATGGCGGTCGGCACCAGGCGCCACGCGTCAGCGCCATAGCCCGGAACCCCATTTGTATACTACTTAGAAAATTAAAACAATTACATTATTAAAGGGAAGAAACAAAAATTTGGAATTTGAAAAACTCATAATACTTTTGCCTTAGAAAAAACAAAATGCTATAAGAGTCCTAAAAGCAAGCCACCCTGAGCCACTTAGTTCATGACCCTGGCAATAAGGATGCTATGGACACCATTTTTAATTACATCAACGTTACAATTTACGGTTGCCATCTTAAAAATTCGTATTTTTATGCTAGAAAAACAGGAGAAATTTAAAAACTAATAAAAAATTAATAAATAAAACTTTTAATGGAAATATTCCGCCATCTTAGGTTAGGAAGTCACGTCCGCAAACTAAAAGATACGTAACATTTATCCAAAATTTCAGAAAAAATTTTAATTTAATATAAATTAAAATAAAATTTGTATTAAAAATCGCACTTACCTCATGTAGTATACAGTTAGAATACCGTAAGGCCAAACATATAAATGGCGATGGATCCTACCTCCATGGAGGCCACCGACAGATTGACCTCCCATCACTAATTCCAATGTATTTAGTATATTACGGCAGCTAGTATGACGCCACCACCGCCATCTTGTTTTCTTCTGAAGAAGGCAAAAATATTGGATCCGACACATTGTTTTCTTCTGCTAGAAGGCGCTGCCGTCATGTTAGTTTAATTTTCACTCGCTAGAGTGCAGTTAATATTTATTTCCAGGGCGCATGCCATCTTGTCGGCCATCTTGGCCTCCATCTTGGTAATTCGTATTTATTTAGCTATAAATTCGGGCAAAATCCAAAATTTCATTTAAAAAAAAAATCTGCAATTACCTAATATACTGATTTATTCCATCGATTCCTGTCCTTGAGTCAATACTTGATCGATACAAAAAACATATTTTTGTAAATAATATTAAAATCAATATATATGGTGGAAAGTCTTTTTAAAAAAAGCTTAAATTCCTAGTCTACCAGTCTTCAGTAAACCGTTGATGTAAGACTGGCTGCCATCTTGGAAATTCGTAATAAATAACATAGAAATTCGGGAAAAAAGTTATAAAAATCATAAAAAATCGTTTTTAATGTAAGATTGCCAATGATAGATTTCCTTCCTTGGTTTGATTCTCGGTCAGTAATAACCATGTATAATCAATCTCTTCTTCTATCGTCATCTTCCTGGAATGTCTGTTATTAATATTTTTTAAGATCACTATCGCCTCATCGTAAGCTTGATCAGGATAATTTATTTTTACGCCGTTTCCATAGTTTTGGTCTTAGGGCTTGATCACAGCTTTCGATCTTGCCTTCTTTAGGTGCATAATTACAGTCTTTGGTCTTGTAACCTGCCTCAGAGTCACTGTCGCCATCACCGTAGAAGTCAGCGTCTTTAACCAGATTACTGTAAGAATTCGAAATCATTGACGTCAAAGCTTCTTCATTGTCTTCAAGTTTCCTTTTTAAAAGTCTATCATTTTTACAAAGTACGGAGGATCTACCTGAATTCGACTCAAATGTATTCTTACTTTTCGTGTCAATGATACTTCAATTGTCTTCAGTCCTCCATAAATAATCCACGTCCTTCAATTCAAAGTCCTTTGTAGAGATCAGGAGAGCTATGAACATAACCTTGTTCAAGACAAGGAAAATTATTGACGTAATGCAGAACACTCTTTTTTAGAATATAAGCTCCATCGTTCTCTATTTATTTGTTGGCTAAAAATTAGCAACATATTTTTGCTAGCAGTTATAGTACTTTCTTTATAGTTGTTTTCACGCATTTTCTTTCACGTTCACTTAATCATTCATTACCAAATAAAATAAAAAATTTTAATGTCAGAATGAGCTAAATTATAAGACAATATCACGAATAAAAAAAAACAAGAACTTATCAGAAATAGTTTTATTTATAATTGCTATCCTGACAGGTATATTTTTACTTTCTTTCCCTATTTAGTCAAAGCAATGTTGGTTTTTAACATTGTTTGTTAACGGGCTTGAAAACAAGATTACGACGCATTTTTACCCTTGTTTTATGTTCCAGAATGTAATTTTTTTATAGTGATTAGATATCGGCTTTATGTGCGATGTACGAGTCTGGAAATCAAGAAATTCCCAAAAAATATATACATAGGGTTCCTGATTCTTCAAATAGACAATTATTCTTGCGTGAACGTATTGAAATAAACAAAATAAGTTTTAAGTATATTGATTTGGTTATGATGATTTCGTTATGATATTAGAGCTCCCGTTAAATCATGTATTACTATTAAATAATATGCAAAACATATAAAGTCTCTATTAGATGTCGTGAGAAATTACATGGAGTTACTTAGCCAATTATGTAAAGAACATCACAGAACTTTAATTAGGCTCCTGGCGCAAATGAATCAATTTTGTACTCATCGCGTTAAAATAATAATTTTAAGTTTGTTTACGTTCGTGAAGAACTTCCTCGTTATTTAGAAATATTTACAAATTCTATCGCAATATAAATCACGAACAGAGCATTCAAATACTTTTTTTTTAAGTAAGTATATGCAAAGTGTTTTCAAGATAAAGGGAATTATTAATGCAGATGCTTTTTCCTGAGTGAAAATTTTCTCTCTGGCGTTGCGTGAACACGAACCTATGTTTGAGAATCTCTTTAGAACCTGAATAAACTATCAGAGAACCTACGAATGTTTCCAGTTATGCATACTCATTATGCATAATCATTTGTCACGTTACAAATGTGATACCCCGAGAACTTCTATCCAATTTACATGTTATGCTATATTCTGAACAGCGATTAATTTTTCAGATGTTGGTTCCAAATAACTTATCACATAATAAAAAGAAAATTTTTACAAAGCTTGAAAAAAAGGGGGATTGATTATGTGTGAGTTTATTCAATTATAAAGTAGACGTGTAGATATTTTGACAGTAACTGCTGTTTTTACAATCACCCAAAAAGTGTCCAGCTCTTGCCTCAGATTTTGAATCTAAAAAAATAAGGCAGATTAAAAAAAATTAAGGCAAGCAAATAAAGCAAATTACTTTTACGAGAAATAAAAACATTGTAGAGTTTTGGTTAAAGTAAAGTGATATATATTTTTTAAACTTAGAATAAATAAATATAGTAGAAGCTTTTTTCTCAACTTATTTTATGTCATGTCATTAAAATGAGTTTGCGGGGATATTATTGTTTACATTGTATGTTACCAGTTTTATTGCTGCTGCTTGAATGAGTTTTAAAAATGATCTAATTAAGTTTCGTTTACGAAACTCTCTATGGATATCTCCCAGTCTTCAGGACTATTTTCCAGTAAACTTGCAGCAAATTAAGGCGTCACCCTACCCAAGAAAATGAAAATTGCTCACTTCTAGAGTTGCCTTCCTCCATAAATCCCGTACAGCTAAAGTGGATTGTGTCTTTTAACTTCTTGCATCTCTTGGGATCATGTATAACTTATATATCATAAGGTAGCTTCCTTAGAATTTCTCGACCAAACTTAAATTAAACTCTTTAAACTTTTAATACCTTTAACGTTAAAATTTATACTGTGTGGAAATGCATGTGATATCCAAAACAGTAATCCTAATTCAATAGTTGTAAAATATGGGGTACACAGAAAAAAAATTCTGTACTTTTATAAAAGATTCCTTTGAAAACAAATTGCCAAGAAAGATATTGTAACTTAATACAACACATGGCTACGAATATTTTTGCAAATATGAAATACTTGTTACACGATAGTACTGAGTATTTTAATATATGTTTATTCAAGCATATATATTTTTAAACCATGGAAACAATAATCAATTATTCAATAATTGGAGTATATTTTGTTTTATTTTGCGTTTTAGTGTGCAGAGTTGATACTGGAAAGCTATTCAGGGAACGGTTTACAATTAACTGTAACTATTGGAAGTACTGGGACAACACAAAGAATAAATGACCAAGTAAGATTCCGAACCCAGTATTACTGCTAACACTATTGTGCAGCGATACAATTTTTTTAATGTAAATATACAAATCAACCTTTATCTGTGATTTTATATTAATATTTCTGTACAATGTACAAACGAAATTACGGCGTGGCTTTTGAGTTAGTTACAAAGTGATGGGGTGAGGTGTCGCAGTAGTAAGATATTGTACTCGCATTCTTGAGAACTCGTGTTTCTATTTTGGATCGGCCTTTCTGATTTCTGGTTTCCACCAGCAAATGCTGGGATTATTACTTACTGAAAAACCATCTCAATATACATGATCTCTACAGTACGTGACGACATCGCTAAGAAACTAACTCACAGTAGACTAGATTTTAAGCTCCACTGTCCTTTATAAAAAATGAGTTAAAAGGGTGGGCGCGTCATAGAAACTCATTTTGTTAAGACCAGTCTCCTTTAAACGACGATGATTATTTAGATATTGACGAGAAGTTAGTGAACTGTATGCTAAATTTTTATTGATATTTCTCTTTAAACTATGGCCCGTCTCTTTACCCTTCTTGAGCAGTTGCTGAACAAACGCCTAAAATAATCTAAATTTTGCTACATTAGTTGTCATTATTGTAATTTTAATTTTGAGAACTTGTTTAAATTAAGTTACAAAATAAGTTGTACTCATTCATCCTGATGTGAAATTCTTAACGTGGTCTCAAAAATGAAATGATTTGTTGAAACAGTAAATATTTCGCTTGAAACTTATGTACATAAGTAGTAAATGTTAGTTTACGAATTTTTTACGATTCATAAGAGTTAGTATTAATACTGCCCTTAAAATATGACCATGTGTATGAACATTTTGTTTATGATTGTTGGTTAACGAAATTTTACGCGTATACACAGTCATTCTTTAAGGACAGGAATATAACTATCATGAAGGCAGGCTGTTGTATGGTATGGCACATATTTGATCACGATGATTTCATATGATTGCAACAAATAATTAGGGATGATCATTATTTTTATAACAAACTTTTAACATTACACTAATTTTGGTGAAAAAAGATGTAGTTCGTATTATCTGGCCCATAGGCATTTAGCAATTAACAAAACATTGCCATTTTGATACCTCACGTGGTAATAAAAGTTGTTTGTATATTGTTTTGTATAGTAGCGTACTTATTGTTTTTAATAATTTAAATATTAAGAAATTTCCTTAAGATAACACACTTATTCTCGTGTAATCATTTGGACGTACAACTCGTCGAGTTACTAATATTTTATTGCTGATTGTATAGATACGCTAAATACACAATGTAAAAACGTTTTAAAGCAAGAGCTACAGAAGTACAGGTGCTGGAAATTAAAAATGTGCACTTTGTTAAATTAAGAACTGCAAGAACCATAATAATTTAAAGAAAGAATGTTCAGAATTAATTCTCAAAAGACTGGAAGTCTTCCCGTCCATCGAGAACAAAATAAATTCTCCATCTAAATCCGAGCTTTCCCAGCAGCTACTTTTAAAGTTTCGTAAGTTCGTTTTCTTACTGTATAAAGTGTAGTAGAATTGAATTTTAGTTTTAATAGTTTTGGGATTATTATTACTTTGCACTTGCAGCTTGGATTTAAAATGTCAGAGTCATTTAAGCCATGCCGTATCTCGAAATTGACTTCATTTTGACTACTAATTATGACTTTAACTTAATTCTTACTCATAGCAGCAGCTTAAAATCTTGTCATTAAAGACGTATATTTTAAAGATATTTTCTTTAAAACATTCAAATTTCATTAGATATAAAGTCACACAAAAGCATAGTACTCTCATTAAACTTTTTAGAACACTTATAAAAATATAAATTCAGCACAATTCTCGATAAAAAAAATAAAAGTTTGTTTCTAAAACACAGCACATAAATCGTATGATTTTTCTAAAGCACCATATGTTGTTTCATTTGACAACAATGAATGCAAAAGTTTTGAGTTGACTGATTTTTAAAATTTTGAAAATATTACTGAAAAACAATCATATACTATTTTAATTTAATTGAAGATCCACCTAGCATTTCAATAAGTGCTATACATATCTTTTGAGGAACGAAATTACACGGCTGCACTATATAAAATATTTTATAAAATTCAAATATTATTATAGTTTAATGCATGAAATTCCACAAATTTACGATCACATTTTGCAATAGTCTAGTATTAAAATATATATGACTTTGGGATGCCTCTGTCATTAGCCTACACTTTTTATGTAGACTATTTCTTAGATTATGAAAAATAAATATATATAACCATGGGTACGTGATAGAAAAAACTCACAAGTGAGCGGAAAATAGGCAGGTGACATTTTTCAGAGTGCATAGAGTACTATGGAGTCTAACCTGAAGGCCATCACTGAACCCGCAATTTATTTCATTGTTCGTGTCGATTGTCAGTGCGACAGCTTATGAATAGAAGCTAACTTCGCAGTGTAGTGTACCAACAGGTTTCGCAGCAAACACTTGTGATATTCTTCTTCTGTGTGATTGAAACGCCTAGAAGACTTCGAGCCAATGGTTTGCATTTAACTTCAGGGCGTGAGAATTTAGCGTGGTTCTAGTTAAGAGAGGTGGTAAGCTTTCTTACACAATCAGAAGCTTGTGTATAGTAAACCAGTTCCTAAGTTCGTGTTTGACTGGAATCTGACTTGGTAGTCAAATACACCCCGAATTCACAGAAGAGTCCAATGAAGCAATGAAAAGATTCCCTGTATTAGACCCCGAAAATTTCACGAGATCATTAAACGACAAGTAAAACTCAGAAAACTTGAATGTTTTTGCGACATCTTCAATTGGTCCACATATCTTTTTCACACTAACCAGAGTTGTTTAAAGCGGTAACAATTCAATAACTACCGTACAGCCTGCCAGTCACTGAATCTGCGAACTGCTTGGTCTCAATCTGTAAACTTCAAATATCCAGATAAAGCTATTGCTTTTCTGCTTTCTCTGTTTGAAAGTTTTGAATTTGGATTTTTTACTGCTGAACGCTGAGTGGTTTTCTGCATAGTTGAACGGTAATATGCGGTTTACATCTCGCATCGCAAGTTTCTCGGATGCAATCATGCCCTGTGCTTATTCGGAAATTTTCAAGAGACGGTGTGATGTGACAAAGTCGAAGCATTTTATACCTAACCACTGCCATATTGAAACATCCAAAATGTTACGGAAAAAACGTTTGACCACGCCTGATGGATGTTAATAAGTATGAATTAGAATCTTCTTCGTTAACACACACTGTAATTTTTTTTAAATGGAACAAAAATATTCATGTAAAATTAAAGATATTTGTAAATTTGTACATTTACACGAAAACAAATGTCTCACTCAAAAATAGTGTTTGCCGCAATACTGGATTATGATTATTATCCGGGCTTTTATTCTTTGTGTCGTCCCAGTACCTCCAATAATTAAATTTATTTTTAAAGAGTTCCCTAAATAGTTATACAGTATAAAATAAAATGTAAAAGAGTCTAATTATTGAATATTCGATTATCTTTTCCATGGTTCAAAAAATTTATGATTGAATGAAACATCAATTAAATTTAAAATTAAGCGCCAATTTTCGCAAGAAATACTCTCAGTATCATCTCGAAAAATGTATTTCATATATGAAAAAAATAACCATAGCCAGGCATAGTACAAACATACAATATCTTTCTCGAAGTATTGCAAACTATTTCTTAGCAACTGGTTTCGAAAGGAATCTTTTGTAAAAGCACAGAATTTTTTTTATCCGTTCAGCTGCTTTTACAAAAAAAATATTGTCATTGAAGATTTTGTCCTTGATACAAACACAAAAATGTCACTCAATGTCGCGGACCGTCATCCGAACAGAAGGCGGAGTCAGCAGTGTCAATGAAGTAACGGGTTTGTGGCCACGCCCTGTCGCGAAAGGCACTGCACGATGTATCTAAAAAAGGGGGGGAGGGGGGAGGAGCTGTATTAAGCCAAGAGACCCGTCCACAACACGGAGTTTGTCGAACTTCGCGAGAGATCTAAAAGCTGACCAGATTTTGTCTGGATGGAAAAAAAAAAAAAAATCTGAACAAACCTTTCAGTGCTTGCCAGTGATGTTTAAACATCTAACCTCGGTAAACGAGCAAACTCAATTGTTAGCAGAGAGACACAAAAAATAAAAGTAGATGGACTACGTTCAATACCCCAAGACCTTACGTAAGGGTGTGCTAAAGATCCAAATAAACTACAGATTAAGACAAAAATGTTTTTATGTGTCTTAACAGATCTTACACATATTTACAAATGACCTGATCAGCTCTATTTTAAGATAATTGCAATGTGTGTGGTACTTGGCCGGTTTAAGTTTTGTGTCTTCTTTCAAAAGCAGGGCCTTAGAATGTTTTGTTTTGCGAGTGTGTTCATATGCATGTAGTAAATTACGTTCCAAATTGTTCATATGTTTATACGGACAGTTTAATTGGGCTTTATAAAATGCCGTAGTCCATTGCATAATATTTTCTATTATTTGAAAAAAAAAATTAAATTAAATTTTGAAGTTTATCTTTTGCTTAATTCATATTTTTAATTTTAATTATTAGTACTATATGGAAGGTATATAGTAAAGCTATCATCCTACATAAATAAAAAAGTCTAAAACAATTTTACTTCACCGTAATAAACAATAATCGATTTTTGGTGGTTTTGCCGTAAATAACCTCTAACTTCATAATAAAAACATAATTAACGTGATAACTTTTTTAATTAAAAGCCAGGAGCGTTCGACTGGAGAGGGAACTTACGTAATACGGCAAAAAATATTTGCACAATATTGAACGAGAAGACTTATCCTATATTCTCAGCTCTTAAGTTCGTTAGACGTAATATTCTAAAAAAACAAAGTTAAAGTACACCTATTTATTTGTGAGACAATAAATTTACACGTAAACAATGAAACAAGTGTACCTAATTAATATATGATTTGAGATAATTTATTATAGGGCTACCTGTCCGAAAGACAATCAAAAACTCTCTGCCATATGAGTAAGGATTTTATTTATGGAAACTGAACATTGAATTTTAACCATCATTTATCTTTTAAGTAAAGAAATTTAATTCAATTTAATATTCCCTGTACGTTTTATCCATTCTCAAATGTACTGTTTTAAGCTCGGAACTGCAGACGTAAATATTGTCGTGCAGTTTAAAAGTGCAGAGCTCTTTCCGAAACAAATATTTTAAAAACTATCTCAAAAACATGCTCTTAAGAGATTACAATTTATTTTAAATTTTGCACTTGTAAAAAATTGCTCAGTATTTTGATTTAGTAATTCATTAATCGTGGAGATACAGTTGAAAGCAATACTTATAAAAAAATTACTCACCTGCTTTTCTTATCGCAGGCTGCTGGACTGTGAAGACGTTTGATCAAATCTCGGTCCATTAATTCATATTTATATTTTAACATGTCGCCCCACGCAAATGTAGAGATTGTTCATTGCCATAATTATGTCGTGGCTAATTCCTTCTTCGATTTCTTAGAATTTCATCGTTATGCACATATTTATCTATTAATTACTTCAACAATGACGAGACAAAAAAATAGTAATAATGTGTCGTAAATAAATGGGAGTTTGCCAACATGTAAGTGAATATTCCAAGTTTTGTTTATGATGCTTTCAAAGTTTAAAAGGTAAATGATTCACTCCGTGCTTCATTTACCTCAATATGGTCGCCTGCAGTAGCGGATCCAGAGGGGGGGGGGCTAAGGGGCTCAAGCCCCCTCCAAAAGCATCTGGGTCCACTATTGTTTTAGTGTTTGCCTTGATAAAGCCTAGCCTCAGCTGGGTCAAGCCCCTCCCAAACCAAAATCCTGGATCCGCCACTGGTCGCCTGAGAACAGGTTTAGTCATGTCGCTCTGCTACGTTCGGCAAGAGAAGTCACGAGGTAGAACCAACTTTATTGTGAAGGTGGAGTTTACTTATGGATACGTGCGTTTTTGTTTCAAATAAATTCAAAGTTATGAATAAGAACCAAAATTTTATTTAGATAAAATCTGGAAACATCGGTTTTAAAAGATTTAGTGAAATAAATTACTCTAATGGTGTCAACTTTACTCCTCTATAGCAGCACACATCCAAACTATTTTAATTAAACTTATTATTATAGCCATTTATATAGTAGTTAAATTAATGATATGGTTGGGTGGTTGGGTTTAAGGTCAGTTTACGATTCAGTACATAATATCTAACTGTAAGAATTAGTTCCGTTATTAAAAAATGACTCTGAGACATGTTTCATTTTCATGACTGTTAATTCTTAAGTACTCAAGTTAGTTAGACATTGTAGTCGTAGAAATTCTCATGTATATGGGTTGATAGAATCAAATATATTATTAACAGCTCACAAAACATGTAATATTCTTACAAATTTTAAAGCTTTTTCGGTAACTTACTTTTTTGATGCGAGTTTTTACAGTATTCAAAAACTAAGTAAAAAAAAGTGTTAACACGGACAAGAAATACTTAACGAATCTTACTGCTATGGTTAAGTGAGTTGAATAGCACTTTGGATAACATCTAATAAGGTCCGTTATGAATAACTACATTAAATAACTGTTACTTAATTACTTTTTTCACGACTCATAGCTAACTAGCTGTGGTACGTCGTTGGCAGCTTTGTGACATTTCGTCGCAAAGCGTTCTGATGAACTTAGCTCTTTATATATTTATATCACTATGAAAATAACTGATAGTTGCAGTATCATAGCCTCCTTATAGTGGTATAAAATATAGACTTTATAAGTATTATAGCTTTTTAAAATTTAAATTAAATTATAATGCAAATATCGCTATTGCGGTCCATGTCACCATGCGTTATTTTTTAAAACTGATTAAATGGTTATTCCATAAGTAACTGTGCTATTTTTTTGCAGAAATTTACAGTAGGAGTTGAATCATTACATAGGCTACATTTGATAAAAAAATCATCAAAATCAGTTTGAATATTAAAGTAATGATTAAATTACAGACATATGTTTAAACATTGACATTAATATGTTTAGATTATAGGATGTGTTTAACCATTAAAGGGCTATTTCTGCTAAAAATTTCATCGAGATCTGTTGAGTAGTAAACACGTTATTGCGCAGCACACATCTAAACTTTTATAGATAAATATTAGTAAGATGGAATAGGAAGTAGGACAAGAGTGCTGTAGGATTGTACGCAAATAAAATACAGTTTTCTTATAGTACAGGCATTATTCATGCCGTCCTACTTATAAATATGAAAGTCACGCTATTTTAGCATGTAGTAATATGGTAATTATAATAAATTGTTTGTCCTTATAGCGGCCATATTTCTCGTTTTTAATAAATAACAACGTAACTCCAAGGCTTCAACATGTTTTGCTTGGACATAAAGAAAGGCACTTCTTGTTTGTATAATCATAATTCATAGCCAATAACTTCTATGAATTTTCAATATAAAACCGATTTCACGCCAAGATATATAGCCTACGTGTTAAGCATTTTCGATTGAAATAAAGGACGTATTAAATACGTGATTGAGTAACAAATATTAAACCAAATGTTCACTTTTTATATTAGTATGATAATAAGCAGTGACTATCAGCGCTAAATTAATCGTTAAATTTTCTAAATTTTAGCGAAACGACTAAGGCTTTACCGAGAGTACTTTCTTTCGCCTGAACATTTTTTTTATGGCGAAACAAATATAAACAGTTGATTAAAAAAATTGTTTTGTATTCGGAAAGATTTTGCTGGCACAAAAAATGGTTTTATAAACTCAACTATGTATTTTATTATGTGCGCAAGATCAATTTTTGTTGCATGTAAAATTTGGTTAGGTAAAAAAAAATATTTTGTTACAGCATGTAATTATATATTTGTTATTCCAAATACGAACAATTATTTGTTAGTATAAAAAACATTTTTATTAGTAATTAATTAAGTGGAATGGTTTCCAAGTACGGTTAAAACCTTCATGCAATGGTTTCGGTCAATTAGGTAATTGTTTAGGTACTATGCAACTTCATTAATTTGTATTCTTCACCACAGCGCGTTCTTCTCAAAACTATAAATCTGCTTGTGACACCAGACCTTGGCGTTATTCCAAATGGGTTTGCTTTATTTTTCCTCGCGGGAGAGAACTACAAAACATCTTGTACAAACAACACTTTCGGGATTTTACGACGTCACGCCAGAAATACATGAGTTGCAGTCACCACTTGTGGAGACTATTTTGTTTCGCGAGATAAATTTACAGGAATAAGCATTTGCGAAAACGCCTAGCGTGCGTAATACGAGAAGTTGGGTATTCTTCTGACTTTTAAGTATAATTTCAGAAGTAGTCAGTGCTCAGGAACCCTGGCGACTGCTGCAAAATTAGTAGTTTTTGTATACTGTGTTGCATATACTTTCTTCATATTTACCATTGATTTAACTAACAATGTTTATAGAATATTTAGGTCTATTCTGCTGATGCCGTTCTTTTGTTTCTGCAATACTTGTCTTGGTTCAGTTCCTGATGGGGGAGGGGTGGCTTTTGGGGGGCTGGTGGGGGGGGGGGGAGGATCCAAAGTGGTATTGGAAATTGCGAGACAGTAAATTAATCTAAGGTTTTCTAGTAGAATTATTATTGTGGTATTGAGTTTAAGATTAATATTAATGTTTTTCCTTAAATTAAATAGAACATAGTCCTGCATATGTAGAAAAGTAATAAATTATTGACTCGCAATCAGTAAAAATAGTCAAATAATTGGTATTAGACTTCTGAGATTAGAAATTTATTTTTAAAAATTTCGTTTGCAAAGTTTTCCTTCGCTTGTAGTGAAGTATCCCTGATATAATATTTTTTTATTGTTTAACTTGATAGTTAAGTTCACAAGTACTAATTAAGAGTATATAATGAATTTGAAAAAAAATGTACGTACTGCTGCACTTACTTCAAAGTTCAGTCCTGAAACAAGCCACAAACCCGGTGCAGTCTGGAGGTTCTCTGTGTTCCCGCAGGGAGCAGGGTGGTCGAGGTTTCAGTGCCTCCCACCAAGGCGAGCCGGGCTTCGGTCTCAGGCCGGGTTCAATGCCTTATTATTCTCTAGGGAGAAACGTGGCGGACATTACCATAAGTCCTAGTTCATGAGTTCATATTTTTACACACTCTTCTTGAATATAGTATGTTCATAAAATAATGTCCCAGATATAAATTTTACAGTGTTGGTACAAGGTCACAATTAAAGAGCAATTCAAGCAGTTTTAGATAAGTGCATGCGAGAGCACTGCTTTGTTGTTCTCTCGCTTGCAACGCAACCTACGCAAAATAGCGACTCCCGAACGTAAAACGTTTTGTGTTCTGCAATTTGCTAGTAGTGAATCTGTAATTTCAGTTCAACTTGCGTTAGATTTAAAGTTCAATTTTGATCCCCCCCCCCCATGTGGTAAAAACATCCGCCGTTGGTATAGGAAATTGGAAACGACCGGATGTGTTTGTAAAGAAAAAAAAAAGAGCACGGGACGACCAATAGTGTCTGTACAGGATGTCGACCGTGTCAGAGCATCTTACCTGCGCAGTTCTAAGAATTCTGTTCTGAAAGAAAGTCTTAAACTTCGTGGAAGGTGTCCATGCCGGTTACAGTTGCTACATGCTTTAAAGGCAGATGGTTATGGTTTACGTTGTAACTTTGCACATTGTTTGAGCAGCAATATGATTTTATTGATCGTGTGGTGTTCAGCAATGAGTCAACTTTTCATCGTATCTGGAGGTAAGAAGATCCTCATGAACTTGTAGGACACCAAAGAGATTGCCCAAAAATTGCTAGAATTGAGACACAGAATTGTGTCCATTACTCCAGACTATTTAACCAAAGTATGGGAAGAATTGGACTTACGTTTGGACGTGTGTCGTATAACTAAAGGTGCTCATGTTAAACATTTGTAAAAAAAATAGGTAATAATGTTATTATACAACATTGAAACTAGACATTCATTTATGGACATTCTGCATATAAATAAAGAATAGGACAAAATTTGAAGAAAAAAATTGTTTTGCAAAATTTAATATGGTACTATCCAAAAATAGTTTTCTCGTTATCTTTTTAATAAAACTCTAACACTGACTGAATGACCGAAAACTCACAGGTTAAATCGGCGGGTCTATAGATTTGGGTACCCTAGGGGTGCACTAAGGAGGGATTTTTTAAAGTTAAATCCGTAAAGGGGCAAAAAAGGTATGAGAAAGCTTACAAGAAGGAAATACGACTCAGTGACTCACTCATCACGAATTATTAGGAACTATAAGATCTACAGACTTGAAATTTCAAACGTATACTTATTTGTTGTCTAGACATCTGCTAAGAAAGGACTTTTTTTCGAAAATAAACTTCAAGGCAGGTTGCAAAGGCGTTAAAGATTAAAAATTATCCGTCTTTCAAGCATATCTTGTACAA
The DNA here is from genome assembly GCF_032445375.1 of Bacillus rossius redtenbacheri. Lineage (NCBI taxonomy): Eukaryota > Metazoa > Arthropoda > Insecta > Phasmatodea > Bacillidae > Bacillus > Bacillus rossius. The sequence goes on along the minus strand of NC_086334.1, from coordinate 34,014,077 downwards.
CATTTACCTTTCTTGTAAATCCTGGGTAGCGCCGGGTACTGCAGATAGTTTTTAATAAATTCGTAACGTTACTGTGTACCACCTGACTACATGCTATAAGTTTGCTGTGTTTGAAATTAAATTGGGCTTTTAGAACCTCAAAACAATCAAATTATCATTTAATAAAGTAATAAAAACCTGTTACGAAATATTAAATATATATTTATTTATATAATTTCAAGGGGGGAAATTCTCACTTACCTACAAAAGTAAATTCTTTGAAGAATTACTCGCAGAAAACGGAGCTAAAAACGGAACGATGTCGCAGCCATGTCTGACTTACCTACTGCCAGGAGGAGAGGATTATTTTCCATGGAGAGCTGTGTGACCGCCCATGAAGGCTGCTGCTAAGACGCTGTTGAACCACTTAAAAGTAATAAATAAATAAAAATGACAATAAAAATTAAAGAAAAAAAAACGAAAAAATAAAACTAAATATAATAACGAAAAATAAAATAAAATATATTAAAAACATACAAAAAATTCATGCTTGTGCTAGAACTCTATCCTTGCTCAACAAAGGAGAAAGAAAAACCTCCTTCAGAGACCTAATTAGGGACGAGTGCAAGTCGGAGGGGGAAGGAAGAAGGCCGAGTCCCCCGAAACTTACAAGGGTAGGTACGCGAGAAGTGGAGGAAAGTTTTTTTTTTTTAACAAGATCTGCGTTACGTTAACTTCTTATACGCTCTATGCTCTTGGTTAAACTAATTGCCTCGCTGAAGACGAAACATCTCCTCCCTGTTGGAGCATTAACAGTTTAGCGAAACTAAACCTGCATTGAAGTTAACACTAGCTGTCAGAAACCCGAACACAGAAAATGTTAAATAATTAAAAAAAAGTTTATTTTCTAACAAACTGTTCCAAGTATCCGTCAAAAATATTTAAAACAAGAGAAGTAATATTTACTCAGGGCAAGAAAATATAATGTTCCCATTAAATGAATGAATAATGGAGCAACGTTTACTCGAAATCTACGTAGGACTATGGGTTTTTTAAGGAAAAACTTTCAGAAAACTTTAAATAAGGCCTGGTACCTTATTTGACACAATTTTGTTTATGCATGCTTCTGTTGTGTGTTCATCGAAGGGAGTTTTATTGTTGGTGGTTTTCAAACACATTATATGCCTTTCAATTTATCAAGATTTATATTGGACGGACAATAAGTTTGTTTTCAGGTTGAGCATGCTAAAATTTGCCCTTTGCCTAAGTTATAATATTATTACATTATACCATACAAAACTTTTACAAACCTCTACACCATTATACCATTTAAAATATTTGGTAGTTCAATTACCAAATTTATTACAAAATTAAATTTAACATCCACATGAGATTACACTAGAGTCCTGATTTGCTTTTTCTGTGACAGTCTCGCTGGTATAATTATTTTAGACCGATTAAAAAAAGTAGTTATGTAAGCATGTTTGTATTTGTTACCCCTTCAGATTATTATTTTTTAATTTTAAACTGACCACCACAGAGAAATAAGCTGTTTATTGACATCGGGTGGAGTGGGTGAATATGTTTTCAGGGATGAATCCGGGGTTGAGAGGCTTAGAACAAAAATAATGGTTGGAAGAGAAATCTTTTCAGTGTAAAAACATTATTTTGATCAAAAATTCATTATGTAGGTACATTTTGCCTTTTTACTGTTAAGTTTATTTGTCAAAGAACGTGAGTGGCAACTGGTTTAAAGTGCGATTTTTTTAAGCTCCGTTTCACTCGCTATGCTGGAGATATTTTTGCCATTTACAATATTTTCATAGAAAAATATTATGATAATGTTACTATTAAAGTATTTTTTTTTTTTTTAGGATTTTCTCAGCTGTGTATAAATAAGGAGGGAATTTCTACTAAGAGTCCAAAAACAATCAATTACGAGAAAATGTTCGATATTAATTTTTTTTGACACTTTATAAACATCAGATAACGTCAAACATACATATCTAAACAAAATTCGTTACAATTAAAAACTTATTTAATATAGTGGAACATGCATGTACATTGTCCTAGATAATAAATATTCCAAGAAAATTTTATAAATTATCAGTACCCTAATGGGAGTTTCTCTAAGTAATCATCTGTGGCTTGATTTGCACTTGAAATGAACTTTGAAGGTAAGAAGGGACGCTCGGGTCTGCAAATGAACGCACACGCTGTTAGATCTGCAGCTAACAGGGAAAAATCGTTTGATGTCTCAAAGGCGTGATTTTGGTTCGTGTCATGTTGTCCGTCGCAAATTTTTGACAGTTCTCAAAATTTGCACCGGTGGTACCAACTTACCGACTGCCACTTGCAAAGCATCACGTGACGTTTGTTTACCAACACTGTCGACACAGAACAACAGTGGCAAGAAGGATCCGCTTACACCATTGGAACTACTTTTGAAGACTGTCAAATTTGGGACAAGGTACGTGTGACACAACTGAAGTACGACATGTCTTGTTTTTCATCCAAAAAAAATTATTCCTTACGGTCTATTTGTCCGCCACAGCGTACGATTTACATCCCAAAGATAAACTGAGTTTATACAGACACTGATTGTGTGGGACATGATGTGCGAGGGATGTCCGTAAAGTAAGTACCGTTTGGTCGTTAAAAATATAAGCTCGTGAAAAGTTTATTTTTACAGTTTAAGTTTACGGCACATATATTTCACATTTTGACATAGCCACCACTCAGTTCCAAACACTTTTAGGAACGCTGCACCAGTTTCTTTAGCCCCTCACTCTGCATATAAGTTCGCCGCCTGATTTGTTTGAAGGGCTTACAAATAAACAATTTTTTTTTGAAAGAATTAAAACCATGTCACACAGTAGACACCAGAATTGCCTTTATACTTAAAAAATTTTCAGGTATTTATTCCATTTAGTTCTCCTTATCCATACTGAACAAAAATGTTTAAAAAATCAATTTGCCAGATAATTGTTCAAAATTTATTTTTGTTTAACTTCGTCCACTCAAATGTCTAAAAGTTTGACCGTATTAAACGTAGATACGTAGATATAAAAAATTACCTGGAATGAAACATACCCCCTTTTATAAACGAGATTATTATTTTTTTGTTGAAAACGTAACGATACTTAAGTAGCTTGGCTTCTGGGTTGTAGCCGCGTCCTTGGCGAATGATTTACCGACGTTTCAGTCGAAATTGCAGTCGCCATTATCAGGGACCAGTTACCTACAGGTAAGTACCTGCTCCCTGATGATGGCGACTGCAATGTCGACCGAATCGTCGGTGGATTATTCGCCAGGGACGCGGCTACAACCCAGAAGCCAAGTTACTTCAGACAATTTATTTATTTATTTATTTTATTTTATACACGAACAAAATTCAGCACTAGGCCGGTTTGCAATTTACTCGTGTTATTACACTACATTGTAAAAATAAAAACACTTTTACACTGAACATTGGGACCACACTATTGAATACAATAAATTAAGGAAGCTTAATGAATAATATAAATTAAGGAAAAAAAACACTAAAAACTATTCCAAAAAATCACTTGGAATAATAAAACGTGAATGTAAGGATTCGAAGCTATATAATACCGTGAAAGCCTGCGGACATTGGTAACGATACTTAACGTGTCGCGTGTTGTTTGTCGCGTGGTTCGCGAACAGGGCGCCAGGGCGCGGCGGCGGTGGACGCCGGCCTGTGGCGTCCTGACGCCCGGCCGTCGGGACGCGCGAGGGGTATAAATAGCGCGCGCGGCCGGTCCATTCCCTCGGAGGAGGGGCAGCAGCAGCCTGTGCACGCTCGCTCCGTCCGAACACGAGTTCCCAAGTGAAACTTCTCTGCCGAGCGGGGACTACAATTTTCGAGCGTTACGAAAATTTTGATCGCATGAGGGGAATAGTTGGGTGCGTGGTGGGGGGAACCCGTGGAGAAGGAGAGTGCGTCAGCGACGACGTCACCCCCAACGCATGCACTATCGGTCGAATGGGAAAACGACAAAAAAAAAGGGGGGGGGGATATGTTCTTAGCGTAGCATGCCATATGCTAGTTGTAACGGCCGGAAAGGGAGACGGCAGGGGAGAGGCAGAAATGACTTAGCAGTGATGCTACGGAATTCTCGTAACGTTGCTTGTGTTTGTCGGCTCATCAGTTTTCGTAACGGCTAACGATTGACACTACCATATTTCTTATATTTTATTTAATGTATAAACAAAATATTTATTTTTGTGGATAAGAGATAGGTATTCATTTGCGTAATTAACTTCATAAGTATTATACATTTTTACGTGAACAGTGTTTGCAAATGTAAAAAAAGACATAGACTAAGTGGTTCTATTTATAAGTGTAATTTATTTTTTACATGTGAACACTGTAATTTGAAATGTCAAAAGGACTTGTAAACTGGCGAGATAGAGTTTATAAGTGTAATTTATGTTCGATTGGAGGTTTTTTTATTCTTTCAATTTATTGAGCTGGAGATAGTGATTTAACATCATGACTAAAAATAACAAAATTGTAGTAACAGATAATAGTTATTATCAAAGGCAACGTGGGAATAAACTACCTAAAAGAGGCGCCAAAAATGTGCCAGTGAACGGATGCGAGAGTATAGGGCGAGGAAAAAAGGATTTTTTTTTTTAATTTGAGGTCATGGCCGCATATTTACTATTCTAAATTATTATCTTTTGTGCAAATAAAAATACTAATAATTTATCTCTATCTATACCTAATAAGCAAGAAGTTTCATTTGGTCGTGGGAATTTACGCAAACATTTAATTTTCTTTTCGTGATATTCTCGAGTTTTACGCTCAAGTCTTTCAGACACTCACGTTGACCAGATTTGCATTAACTAAATTATTCACAAATTCCTGTTTTAAGTATACAAATATTATCTTAACTTCACAATAAATTAATAAGTATCGGAAGCTTTCTGTACTATTACAAAAGATTCCTTTGAAAACCAGTTGCCAGAAAATAGTTTTTAAGTATATTATGGTGAACGACGTAATATGTAATACTTAATATATTTCACTACAGCTGCATCAACACATCTCTATGTTGTTTCAAAGTAATTGCTTCGTCTGTACTATATTAACATGTAGCTAATACTACTTTCACATGCCTATTAAAATTAAACAGGTTGCCAATTCGCAACAAGCAAGTTGTGTTTGATTTTTGTTGTTACAAAGCAATGCCCAGCAAAAAGTGGAAGTTTTATTTCTTTCTGCAGCGAGAGACGTGTATAGCGAATTGGCCTGTGCTTGTTTCCAGCAACAAAACGGTTCTGAAATAGCTTCGTGTGTTGAGACGTGGCTTAATCAGATTATCCTCTGAGCTTAACAACGTTAGTTAGCACATTCGCAAATTTCTTTAACTTTTAAGTAGTTTTAAGCTTCCCTCTTTGTTTATTTTCAGCTCCCGTTTTCCTCGTTATGCAGCTAAGCTTCCTGTTAATAGTCATCGTAAAGTTAACTCAGAAACCAACGGGAGGGCATAAAATAATAAAACTGAAATTTTTATTTATAAGGCGTGATAATACGATCATTTAGATAGACGAAGAAATTCAAAAGATTATGAAAATTGACTATATAGATAATCCTCATAAATGTACAGATATTTTAACTTAGGGTCTATTTATTTATTTGTGTGTATTAATAAAGAGCGTTTATTGAACGTAAAAATGCAACAATAAAACCATTTAAGACTCAGTGCAGTGATTAAATAAGATTTTTGGTAGTAGGATGTAGAAAGAACCCAAAAACCATTGGCTTAAAAAATATTGGTTTATTTGTCAATGTTTCGTTTTTTGCGCCATAACGAACATATCCAAGGTATGTATAATATACTGATAAAATTTTTGGCAGTAAAATGCCTTGTTATATTTGTGTATAAACGACAATATTTACACTCAATTGTATGACTCAAAAGTAAATTCTCATATAAAAATATCAATACCAATGAAAAACGAAATTTTCTTGAATAGCCTGTTCAAGCTTAGGATAAATTTTCATTGTCATACAGGTATTCCGTCATCCGCCGACACACCCTATGACATGGAAGCTAGGCAAAACTATTGCATTGTCAGATATACATTAAATATTATTATAACTTACATAAATAAAAAACCATTTAAACAACCAAAAATCAAAAAAAAAATTAAATGTCGTTTAAAGGTTTGAAGAACTACTTTTCTTGAAATGATGCCAAACTGGCTGAGAACATGCCAGAGTGTTGAACACGTTCTTTTACTCCTTGTTTACGGGTGTGTTCCAAAACAGTTGAGATAAGCGTTTAGAGACTTTTGATGCGGACAAAATAAGCGGTTCCATTTTGTTCGTCGTGGGCCGCTGTCTTCATCAGCGTGCAGTGTCAAAGGTCACGCCTTGTCACGAGGCCGTGACAGTAAGAAGTTTCGCTCAGGTTCACATCTAAGCTCAAACACGACACGAGATTGGCCTAGAAGTCGACCGAAACCAAGCAGTGGAGAATAAACTGGCTTGATAAAGGGAGGTAACTAATTAGAAACTAGTTCTTTTTTAATTTTTTTTCTCCTATTAAACTTAATTTAATCGAGAGCAGTTTGCGATCAAAAACCGTAGAATGGGGGATATGTATTACCTCGAGGACAAATATCTTGAGGTGCCATAGTAATTAATTACTAATTTGTCAAAAGTGGTACCAAATCAGGGACAAGATTTAGTACGGCGTAACCCTCATTTTTGGGAGAAGTAAAAGGATTGAGCTTAACATTTGTCGTCATTGAAGTCATTAAATAAGTTGAAGGGTTGTGAGATCAGGATTGAGAAACTAAATGGATTGGGGGTGGGGGGGACGGGAGTACTCCTAGAAAACCCTTTGACTCACGGCCACGTCCGCCACGTTTCTCACCGGCAAAAATATCCACCGGGAAGCGGAACCGAGGTGAAAGCAAGTTGTCTGACCAATCAACCATAGCGACCCCTGCAGTCCTTCTGTGAAGTCAAGCTTGTTCACGCGTTTGTCTTCACGCGGTAAACACGAGCTTGCAAGCTCTATCGCGATAAGTGTTCGTGCGTCAAAGCCAGGGCACAAAGGGGTCAGAAGTATGCTTGGGTTAGTGAAGGTGTCGCTGGTTCTTCTAGCGCGGTATAGTCTCTAGTCATGTGTGTAACCATAACATTGTACGGCGGAGAATTGCGAGTCCTTTGAGTGCTTTCGAGAATCCATAATGGGTGGTTCATGCATAAAAATTAACCTGAAAACACGCTTTTAAGCCATTTTCACTCTTCTAGGGGGAAAAAAAAACAGTTTAAAAATAAAAAAACGGAAACAAAACTTCTTGTCAACCTTTAGAGTATTTTTTTTAATGTTTTTCGTTCAGAGAACCTACTCGGATATATTGAGCTATTTTTTCAAATGGGTACTGTGTTTTTCTGAAGCTCTGCACACCGTTTGTGTGTCCAGGTAGGCGCGGGCCCTCAACAAGCCCAATGACATTAAGATAAACTACTTGACGAGTTCATTTGTAGAGCAGCGCGGACCTACAGAGAGCAGCTCTGATGCAGGATGACAGTCGGAGAGGTTACCGACGGTGTCTCTAGCCCGAGGGGGCAGACGGTGGTCGCAGCGAGGGGTTGACGCGGTCAAAGGGAACCCACCCCCTCTTCCCCTTTTCGCAACCCGCGGACCATGGCTATTCACGTATAGCTCGCGCGAAACTGCCTCCCCCCCCCCTATCCTTCCCGGACCCAGCTTGGGCCCACCGGATTAATTAGCGCTCGGGGAACTTCCGCAGACGCGTCTGACGGGGGCGCCTCGCACAGACTGCAGCGCCGTCCGACAAGGAGCCTCTAGTACAGGGTACAGTCTGTGTCATCGCGTGACTGGTCTCGTCTGTTCAACAGTGCAGTCGTTCGCGCGTCCTTCTGGCGACAGTGTTTGCTGGACAGGTTCGTGTGGACGTCGGTCGGTGTTAGTGAACCAAACGTCATGCACTGAAAGTGATATTTTTTGACGTGACAACGTCTAATAAATCGATGAACAGCGGCTGCACACACGAAAAAGTGTCCCGTTACGCACATTGTCCCGTTACTCTGTGTTCCGTTACGCTCATTGTACGCTTGCGCCGCATCTATCTCTCTTCCACTCGATTGGAACAACCATCGATTAAACTTTTTCGAGGCACATTAAACTTGAAACACTCCCATTCGTTTCCTACTTTTCCTATCATCGTCCTATCCTCAACAGAATAACACAGATTGGAAGAAGTTAAATAGCAAACATGTATAAAAGTTGTAGTTAAAATAATCTCTTCGTTAAAGTTATAAACATATTTGAATTAATGAGTGCAAATAAAGGTAAATTTATCAATTAAATTGTAGATTTCATTACACCCCTTCTTTGTAACCATACAAAATAGTGATAATTCAATAAAAATGATTCAATTTTATTCATAAAAGTATGCAATCATTTCATCAATATTTTGTTATGACGTTGTCACGTTAAACTATCGTCCGTAAACCGACTTTACTAACAACCAATTTGTTTTTGAAAATGGAACTTAAATATTCATGTAAACTTACAGATTTTTGTAAATTTTTACGTTTACATTAAAAAAAACTATATCACTACTGTAGGTTCGGACTCCTACCCGGACATTTATGCTTTGACCTTTAAAAGTAAAATTTATTCCTTAACAATTCCATCAATAGCTTTCCAGTTTTAACTGCGAACAATTATAAGGAAAATAAAAAAAGATAAAGTAAAATAATTTAATATTCAATTATGTTTACCTGAGTTTAGAATAAAATTCTTGAATAAAACATCAATTAAAATATAAAATTATTCACCAATTTTTGTACGAAATACTGAGTGTTATCTCGAAAAAACGTAGTTCATAAATGCAATGTGTTGTACAAAGTTGTAAATATCTTTCTTGTAGTATTAAATGAAATATTTCTTGGAGTAATGTTTTCCAAATGAATATTTGAAAAAGTACAGATTTTATTCTGTGTGGGAAATGGGAACCGCCGGTGCTACTCTTTGAGAACTGTCAATTGCATCTTTTGCAGACGGCCGCCAATCACAAGGAAGAAACTACTATCATGGTCACATCTTATTGCAACCTAATTAACGTTCAGAATTTTTTTTCTAGAGAAAATCACATGACCCTACTAATAGTAAAGGGCTGTGTTTGTTAATTTAAGACTTTACATCTCTTACATAAGCTGATCCGTCACAAATATCATCAACAGATATTTTCTAAAAGTGATATAACTGCTGTAAAGAAGACGCGCAAGTGATAACAATTACAAAACATTTGCGCCATTTTTTTCACCAAGTCTATTACACTTAGAATATATTGGTGACAGAAAAACAAATTCAAAAGGGATATAGTGTTAAATTGACAGAATTGGCCTTTTACTGTTAGTAATGACCGGAAAATGAAAAAAAAAATGGCGTATAGTACCGTACTTTAAGGGCACCGCTTTCCTGGATAGGCATAATGTGTGCAGATATGATCAAGATATCCTTGGAGGGGTTTTTGACGAAAAGCATTTCAACTGCACTGAGGGTGGGTGAGTAGTAATGTTTACGTAGTTCGTTTTTAAACTGTATTTTTAGAACAGTAGGAAGGGCTAAATGCGTGTTTTCAGAATACTTTTTTAGACACGAAACATCCTTAACAGATTCTTGGAAGCACTCAAGGGTCTTGCATCGCATCTTTATCTTCATTTCTCGCCCATGTGATGTGACTGTCACCACTCATATCTCATTGTTTCACTATGCACGACGAGAAGACTGCGCGCCAGTTCAGAGAAGATACCGCGCTAGAAGCACCAGCGAACGTCTCACTTGTCATCCAGCCTCACTAACACAGAAGAATTTCCCAACAAAGAAACATCTGTTAAACTAGTGTGTAGGCACGAACCGTCTTTGCATGCATGTAGGAGACCTAATGTTCAGAAGTTACAATATTTCCAAACGAATTATTTTAGTTTTTAATTTATATATTTTTTCATGGCAATTCTGCTTAGATTAAGCATATTTTTAAGTTTCGTAAATATATTTTTAGAAGAGAGTATTAATTTACTTTAATTCATCACATCCCATTTTATTTTAGCTGGCGGACTCAATAAACAGATGTTAAAAAATATTGTAAAATATTTTATGATAAATCATGTGTGTTTGGCCATCCCATTTAATTTATAAAATATACTAGCTGACGTATCTGGCGTTTCCCGCGCTTAACAAATAGATAATTATATAAGGAGCATCACTACCGAGTTTCAAGTACGTATAACATACACTTGAAAAACAGGAAGTATTGATTTAAAAGTATAATTTTTGCACAATCTCGGTGCATCAAGGCTACGCATCAACGAAACCGGGACGCCAATCTTCAGCTTCATTTTGTGGGAAGACAGGCAGGCCCTAGGCCAGACTTGATGGACGCACTAAACGATAGCACGTTACAAAATTTAAGGCAACGCCGTCTATTGACGTCATTCTAAACTAAACTGTTATTAGCGCCTTTAGTTTTCTAGCAGCCGCAGGATTCACTAAGCAGACGGGTTTCGCTAAGGAGAAGGATAGGAAGTTGCCAGAGCTAACTATATGACCGCGTGGCGAACATAGAGAAAAAAAAACCACAAATTCACTGTTTGACTATTATAAAACTGAATTGGCCCGTTTTTCACTCCCTTAGGGTTATAATTTCTTAAGTATACCTAGCCTATGTCACTCTCTCTACGTGAAATAAAACACGTGGATTCGTTGCTGCGTGAAAGAAGGACAAACAGACAAACAGACTTCCGCAGTTATGATATTAATATAGTAGGGTTTTGGCCCTGGGAAAGAGTGGATTTGGACACCACTGCTGTGGACCTTGGACGATTCCTCCAGTTTGATCGAGAGGCGTTGTCGCGTACATCCGCTCTCGCGAGGACTAGACGTCGCGTCGGGCGGTGTTGAGTTTCTCGGAAAGAGGGAAAGAGAGAGAGAGAGAGAGAGAGAGAGAGAGAGAGACACGTCCTCGCAAACACGTCGGCGTGCCTCCCGCGTCTCCGAGAAGATCCGACACCTCGGCTCCATCGCGCCGCCGGATGTTGACCGGGTCGACCGACCGCGGGGTCGAGTCCGGAACCGAGACCCCCTCCTCTCTGTGACGTCACCGCCCGGGCTATTTTCGGATTGCAGCGCCCGCGGAAGCACACACCTGATACCGAGGCAACATCCTGCTGGCGCGTCGTCGCTCGCTCGCAGAGACCAGACCCTCGGTCCTCCACGTCGTCGGTTGAGCTGACGGGGTAGGAGCATACAATTACGTCCAATTATTACTAAAAAAAATCTATCACGTATCCAAGTACATCCCTTTATCCTGAAGGCATGATCCTGTATGATTGATCCTGTGTTTATCTTTTAATTTAGTACGCCGAAAGATCCTGGACATAACACAAAAATTTTATCGTACAAATAATGTTAGGAATTGTAAAAAAATATATATATATTTTCGGTTTTTTATTTGATCTGACAATACGATCATAATTCATTGTTTCATCAACATTTTGTTGTATTTAGGATCTTTCGATGTACCTACTAAATTAAAACAGCAAGCATCGTGTACCACATGATCAATGTATTCAGGATCATACCATAAGGATAAGGGATACGAAAATTTATCTAATTTTTAGATCGAAAATTTTTATTACTGCAATGAAACGTAATTATGCCATTTCATTATAGAATATTAACGTTATGCCGTAATATGCAGAACTTAATGAAGACATTTGTGGAGCAAGATTCCCCATTGAGCACATCTCTTACCAAAATTCCGTATACTGAGAGCTAAGATGGATGCGAACCGGCTTTCGGATAAGGGGTTTTGGGCTGGATTTTTCGATAAAGGTTGGGCGTGAATTTGGATTGTTTGGATTGGACACATAAAATAATTGGCAAGGTCAATAAAATTGGTTAATTAAAAAAATCCATGTCAATGAAAATCAACGACGAGCCAAAATTGTTTTTAATTTATTTTAAAATTTGATAAAAAACTGCACTCGCATTCAGGAAGACTCGGATTCGAATCTTGGACCGCCTATTCTGATTTAAATTTTCCATGATTTCTCTAAATCATTTGTTAGCAAATACTGGTGTTGTTACTATTTATAGGCCATGGCTGTTGCCTTTCCCAACATCTCTAGTCTATTTTTTTGTGTGTTTCCGTATCGAATTACATCACTATCAACGATAAAAAAAACTCAAATAAAGAAAAAAGGAGACGCATTACGTTTCACGTAACATTAAATATAATAAAAAAGAAATAATTAGTTTCGATGTAGTATGAGTAACGATGAAACAAAAAAAATTAAACTGTTGTTTATATTGTGAAAACAATTAATGCCATAAAAATAAAATTAGGTCCGGAAACAAGAAATTAAGAAAATAATCATAGGGCGATGTGTACAGTAAGCGATCAAACATGTGTTTTACATTCACGCTCATGTACGTCTAAGATGATTGCCAGAGCCCAGAGGAAATACATAAGTGTATCAACACTAATTGTTTTTTGTTGAGAGCATAAATTTAAAGTGGGTGGTGTATCTGTAATACAGTTATCTTTTTAAATTAATAAATGTTATGGGAATTATGTAAATATTAAGTTAATTTTTCTATTTGTATCTATTAGTTATTTTATATTGTAGTATAGTTTAACTTATGTTGCATATTAACAGAATATAGTATCAACAATACGAAATATATAATCACCATCCTTATGAACATACGTAAAAAAAATTCCAGAACGAATATTTAAGCAACTGTCTAAATTTTCATGTATTTTTTGTTTATTTTAATGAGACTGTTAATGTTTTAGATAATTGATGTTATATCAGGTAATCAAGTTTATGAAAAGATTTAGATTAAAAACCACAATGAGCAAGCTAAAGCCCACGTTAAAACCCATTTGAATGGCGTCATTATAATTGTAATAAGTGGTTTAGTTAAGTTTTTGATTTTGTTTAAAGCCCCGTTAAACCGCAGCAAGTATGGCCTAACAAAAATTAATTAATGGAGATAGGCTATGAATGACATGTGAGATATTGGCGAAAAGGATCATGTGAAGCGTGATTACTCTCATGTCATTGAAAAAAAAGAGCCTTAAAAATGTAACTAGGTGATCCATAGGATTTAGTACATATAGAGGCGTGGGGAGGATTAAAAAAAAAAAGCCCCGCTGAAATGACGTCATCGCAACCGGTGAACACTCGTCATAATCCCTCGAACGTTTTCAGGAGAGTAAATTGAATGTGGCAGCCTTTTTCTCTCTTGCTTTTTATTCCCCGCGCCCCCCACCCAACCTGACTTCTCGTCGAACTGCGAGATGGCCGAGCGAGTTGTGAAAGGCGGCGCGGGCGCGGGCGGGGTCCGGTTGTTTGAACAGGTTCGCGAGATGGGTTTGGCAGTTAATCCCGGAGCTGGTCGGCGGCGCTGCTAATGCGCGCCATCGCGCTGACAAAGGCCGACCGGCCGGAATGGACCGCCCGGCCCGCCCGCGGGCACAATGCCAGGGACAACACGCCCCCCAGGTAAGCGCGCGCGCGCACGCCTTGCCGAGCTGCGGGTAGGCAGCCCGCACCACCGCCATGCACCGGCGGTTGCATTGTGTGCCGGAGTCGCGCAGGCGCTGCGCTGGTGGTCTGTTTACACCCACTTCATTACACCTAGCGATTGTCTGTTGCAGATCAACAAGTGAAACGATATCGTGTTAAAAATTTTATATATAGACCTTCAATAATAGTAAAAACGAAGTGAAAAATTGAGAGCGTGTAGGCTTACGTACACGCGTTACTTGGCAAAAAAAAAAAAAAAAAAAACTTTAATATTAAATAATAGAAGTAATACAATTAAAGTTCTGGAGTGGTATCATAAATACAATTGTTAATTTTGAATTCAATATTTTTTTTATACAATTATCATTCAGTACTCATAATTAATATAAAGAGTCGTATAAAATTAATTATTCAAATTTATAAAATAATCAAGATCAATTTTAATTAGTAAAGAAAATCAATATACATGCTGATTTTTTATCCTAATAAATTAATTTTAATTATTTATTAAATAACAATGTAATAAGTTATAATGTAAATAAATTATACATACGGGAACATATCCTCACTTAAATAAATAAATTTAAAAATTCCCGTGAAAAAGTTTATAAACAAAATTTCTATCACAAATATTACAATAAATAAATTTGTTTAATAATAAGGAACAGTATTCAATATCTGTCACTAGACATACAAAGAAGAATCATGAATATTTATTCTATTTATGGTAACACTTTTCAACATATTTACTGTCTCTAAATGTTAAGTACTCCAAAGTGACGTGAAGTTGTATTCATGCAATGCAAAAAAAATAAAAAAAACTTTTTTAACATATACTCTTTTATATTAGAAACAATTGTTTGCGTACCACTTGCAGTACAACAAGATCCACTCCTCTTAGAACACTGAGATACAAATAAATACATAATGCGAAATAAAAAAAGGAAAAACTGTAATTTGACGTCACTATAACTCTGGATACTACTGCTTTGGATACCAGTTTCCAGGAAATAGTTCTTGATACTAAAAGAGAGATATTGTAACTTTGTACAACACATGTCTAGGTTTTTTTTTGCGTATATGGAATATATTTTTTGAGATAATACTGAGTATTAGGTAAAAAAATTGGCGCATGATTTTAAATTTTAATTGATGTTTCATTCGAATACTTAATGATTGAATTTTATTTGTTTTTATCTTGCTTATTAACGTACGCAGTTAATATTTGAAAGCTATTCAGGGAACGGTTTACAAATAACTTTAACTATTGGAGGTACTGAGACAACACAAAGTATAAATGCCCACGTAAGAATCCGAATCCAGTATTACTGCAAACAGTATTTAGTAGTAATGTAGAATTTACAAATGTCTGTAAATTTACATGAATAATTCTGTTCCATTTCCAAAAAAAAAAAAAAAAAAATTACAGTGTGCAGCCGTCATTATTAAATTTCACTGAAGTCTTAATCCTCACCACGCAATTCCGGAAAATAATGCTGAAAGCAATAATACCACAAGAGAGCTTTTTAAAAAAATACTGCTCTTTTCATTTTTTTTATTTTTTTTTCCTCCACTCACCTTGCGACCAATTTCGCCCCGGAATGAACAGGCGGAAAAGCTTTCCCCACGGTAGCCAGGGTAATCTTGGAGCGAGACGGTACGAGACCATTAAAGGCGGCAGTTGCTTTCTCAGGTCGTAAACACCGAGCTGAAGTAAATGCAGTGGCAGTCCTATGAGGAGGGCGACGGTGGTGAATGCTATCTCCCTTAAAACCTCCCTACAGCTTGACCCCCGCGGATATTAGAAATTAAACTCCACACACCAACAATCCACTTAAACTAAAAACAAAATATTCAATAATTCACTTGGGTATAATAAAACTAAACAAAAAAGGACCCGATAACATATAAATAAACTTATAGTTTAAAAGACTAAAAAATCCGCTTTTATCGTTGAATGAACTGAAAATAAATAAAATAAATTTAAGTTTTTTGTCCAACAGCCAAATAATGCACCACAACTTAGTATAACTTAAAGCATGGAGTGCTTGATATAATTTGTCTGACATTTTCTATCAGTTTAAACAATATGAATTGTAATAGATTTTCTATCGTTAATTTTAGGATATAGTCATTACGAAAATGAAAGAAGAGAGCACCCCACGCTTTTAGTTATATAGAGTTGTTTTGCGTTATTTGGCTGTGGGGCAAAAAACTTAAATTTTAATTTTAATTTTTAATTTTTAGTTCATTCAATGAAAAAAAGCGTTTCTTAATTTTTTTAACTATAAGCTTATTTTATTCTTTTTAGTCTAAAAATAAAATAAAAATATTGAATATGAGTAATTGAAACTCATTAAAATACTTAATATGATCGATTAAGGTATTTATTTGCTATAATGAACTTAAAATTAGTCATTAATGTCCACGTAATCTAATCACTTCAGCTAATGCGTCAACATTACATGGAACTTTTCTTGTTATCTTAGAGCAATCAAGTTTTTCCACTTGGAGATCATCCAGTGACTTCACGCGACTAAGAGCTACATAAGCCTGTCCGGCAGCAAAGAGACGCGATTCCAAATAAACAACAGTGCTGCCTTGCATTTCATGCACGGTAGATGCCCAACTCAGGATTGATGGCAATATTCGCCTTTCAACAGTACCATGGCTCTATTTTAGCTGTAAACTGAATGGCTATTGGTTTAATTATATGTACATAATCTGCGCCGAAATCAACACGGACTGATGGAATGTCTGTATCATACACTTGATCACGCCGGAAGAGTGGCCAGATAATTTCAGAGATAGTACAGTACCCATATTGCCATTAACAAACCCTGGCCACATTTTCCACCATAACCCGACCTCGGAAACACTCTAAAAAGAAAATATTTTTTTTTTGAAATTTTCGAAATTTAGGATATTACGCCCTCCCCCCCCCCCCCCCTCAGAGGGTAGCCAGACTAAGCCCGGGCACATTTTACACCATAACACGACCTTAGAAAAACTCTAAATCAAAAAGAATATACTTTTTTTTTTTTAATTTAGGGGCATTACGCCTCCCCTTGCTCGGGTACATTTCCCACCATAACATGACATTTTGGGTTGTAAACACTCCAAATCGATAAAGAATTGAGTTTTAATATTGTCGAAATTTTGGGTCTTAACTCCACCCCTCCTTGGGTAACAGTCGACCCTGGGACAAATTCCCACCACGCCCCGACTTCATGGATACACAAAAAGCCTGGTTATTACCCATAGCTCAAAATTAGTGTTTTTTTTTCTGACCTCCCACTTCCCCTTAATACTAAGGTCTGAAATAGTCAAAATAAGGTATTGTCAGAGGTTCTTTATATGTATGCAAAATTTCAACACAATCGGACGTCGAAAAGAGGGTAAAAATTGAATGGAAATATTTTATTACATAGTCCATTCAGACATACAGGTGAAGCTAACAAAAGCGTGGTAAAAACACAATGACACAATTGTAAATAGCTGTAAAAATTCTCACAGTTCCAGTTGAATTTAATTACGTTTTTAGAGAGAAAACTCATTGTCGTTTCCAGCGTGAACACGGAAAAGGAAGCACTGAATAATAGCTTCACTAACGCTTGCCGAGAGCGAGGAGTGGAGCGCTCGATATTTCACCCTTCTCCCTCCTCCATCTAGCGTCACACGTCTGAGCGTTGCACTTTTCGTTACGCTGTGGATGATTGATAGACTCGACTAATTTTACGGCTGTTAAAAATTTTCACTTAAAAAAGGGATAACCAAAAAATGTTGCACCTGTTCTATGAAGTCGGTTCAATTATGTTTGTAAAAATGATTTATTTTTCATTTTGTTAGTGTTAGTTTAATGTACTTTATTTGAAGACTTTTTACTCTAGAAAAGTAATAAAACCATTTGTAGGATAACATTTACTAAAAAAAATAATTTTGGACTCCTCATTCAACCGGTTTACCACAACCCCATTAACGCCTTTCCCCCTCCCTTTTTTTTTAAAAAAAAAAAAGGTTTGCAACGCCACTGGTGGAATTAGAGTTTGGACGGGCACAATAATGTTCCGGGATGAGGTGCCTCTCTGTATTGTGCATAGTGTGTGTGTGTGTGTGTGTGTGTGTGCATATACATTGTATATATGAATACAATTATGAGTTGTAGGATGGTTTTGGGGTCTAGAGACAATGAACCGGGAAACTAGGTATACATACCCCGTAAGCCACGCCGTGGTAATGGCTGCCAATGGGCAGTCCCTCCTCTAAATCCGCCTGAAACGGTACCAACTAACTCGCAGAAGCCGCGCGTGCTCTGATCTGGGGCGATGACCCACACCCTGCGACCGAAGGAGAAACTTTGCTCGTCCGTCACCCCCCACCCCCACCCCCTCCACCCAAGTGACTCTGGGTCAATGAACAGTACGTTCCCCCTTGTTGATCACAAGGTGGAACCTACTGTTCATTGACCCCAAGTCAGAAGCCCGAATAATTTGCGCACGCACAGAATTCAATTTTCTGTACTTGTGCAAAAAAAAAATTAATTTGAAAACCAGTTGCCAAGAAATAGTTTGTAATACTACAAGAAATATATCAAACTTTTTACAACACACGACCATGGTTATTTTTAATATATTAAATACAAATTTTCAGATAATACTGACTTGAGTATATCTTACAAAAAGTAGCGCATAATTTTATATTATAATTGGTGTTACATTGAAGGATAATATTTTTTTTAAATCATGGAACAGATAACCTAATATTCAAAATTTGAACTTTATTTTGATTTAATATGCTTATTAATATGCGCAGTTAATTATAGAAAGCTATACAGGAAACTATTTACAAATAACTTTAACTATTGGAGGTACTGGGACGACACAAAGCATAAATGCCGAGATAAGAATATGAACTGCAAACACTATTTTCTAGTGATACGGTTGTTTTCATGTAAATGATAAATTTACAAACATCTGTAAATTTACATGTCCATTTCTGTTCCATTTACAAACATTTTCTGAATTTTTTTGCAGTACAAAATGTAACATTTACTTTATGTTAGGTGCTTTGCATAATTAAAATTTTCCCAAAAAAGAGGATTTTTTATATTTTGAAGATATAACTTATAGGCGCGTTGAGACAAAAATTATACTATGCGACAAAATTCCCGCACCGCGCAACGGTAATTTAACAGAATGAAGTCCCAATGCACATGTGCGTTTTATCCAGTTGTGTTCAGAACAAATTTAAAAAAAAATATGTATGCTCAATAATTTTTAATATTTAACTAATAGCTACAACTACAAACACCTTTTATTTATTCCGGAACCAGCGAAAGTAGTTGTTCCAATTTGATTTTTCTTCATGTTAATATCTATTTATTAGCCGAGAAAATTGCGTTTGAATAAATATTGCATCGATTATATTGACCACCATTGTTGTTTTTTTTTTGTATGACATTCGCTGCGTTATCACTTAGTTTTTAATATTTTTATATGATTATATAATTTTTCAAAAGTCACCCTGCTGTACTAACTCTGACTCGTGTTTCGTAATAATAAATTCCTTGTTATGAGTTTGGATTATTTTTTACGGCCACTAACTTAAAAAAAAGAAGTATATTCGTACATAAGTATACGCATACTTATATTTTTTGCGGGAGTATAGGTTTTATTCCTTCTGGGTGGTCGTAACTAAAATGAAAGTGTGGTTCGTTAAGGTCAGATACTAAACCTTCCGTACAACAATACAACATTACTAACGCGGCGCTAACTTTTAAGAAATATTTTAAACCATTAGTTGTAGTTCATTTGATACGTAAAAACAAAATAAATTAGAACAATTTTAAAACACATATTTTAAAACTACGTCCACGCATGAATAATTGCTTTGCCGAAAAAGAAAAAAAAACATCAGAAATATGTCTGTAAATACTCGTTAAAAACCAACCTTAACATTATTGAGCTAATTCAACACTTGGTATTTAAAAGTAAAGTTTTCATCACGTAATTAAATTTACACTTCATGGTGTCGAATATATGTTAAGGTATGACGAAGATGAACTTCGGTTATATTCGGGGACTGAGATGATCGGGATTAAGTGAATCTTCGGCTTCTCTATTACAAAAAAAAATGGTTAGAAGAGGGGGGGGGGGATCGAATGCGTGGAATCACGGGCGCCAACCTGTCGCGTTGGACAAACCATCTGCCCGCCCCCTCTCAGTCTGGCAGGGGTTTTCGGTGGGGTGGGAGGAAGCGAACACGGCGACACAACCCCCCTTCGGCGGCGGAAGGGACGCGCTGTGACGTGTTCGCTAGCCTCGAGGGTGGAGGAGGGGGAGGGTGGAGAGGGTGCCTATCACCATCTAGCCCGTGCAGACTGCACCCCCTGGCGGGTTCGTCTGGCCGGCTGCCACCGCGCCCCTGAGTTACCTGGACGTCAGGTGGTGAAGGGGGTTGGATTCCCGGCGAGGTTCCTGCGCATTTCCGCTTGTTTTTGAAACACACCCTGGCTTCGTGCCTCTGCTGGAAACTGTTTTTAATTAAACACGACCACACTAAACGTTTAAAAAAAAATTAGTGTGGAATGTACACAAACAAGATTTTTTTTTCGGAGATATATATTTTTTTACAGCGAGTAGGGTGAGTGAAGCGTGTGGTATCTACTGGTCCTGTGAGCACCTGACTGGGAGCCGCTACGTGTTTAAAAGAAACAAAAAGAATTGCGAAAAAAAAACCTTCTTTAAAAATTTACACGCAATTACTTTAAAAAAACTACCTGCATCGCAATGCCTGGAAAACAAAAAAAGGGTAAACTTGGATCCAGCAGAAATGTCAAGCGGTTTTAATTGGATTGGTGATAAACAAATTTAAGGCGTTACAAAAAACATGTAATTCTGTACTGCGGAGGTTCTTGCAAAAAGCAATTTTTACCATAAATCTTTTTACCGCTTGACGTTTCTTACAGTGGCATACAACAGTAGGATCAACGATGTGTCAAGAATGAAGATATTTTGCGTCAACAATCGTTGAATACATAAGTGAAGCCCTATTTAAAAGTATTGAAACTGCTCTCGTGGAAATTATGGTTTTATGCGACGTTAACTGTAAATTGTTTTTGCTACTTTTACGAAGATAGTCCTTGGAAACTCAATTTCCAAGTAAATAACTTGTATAATTGCAAAGCAAAGCGTTGTACCATATGCAATTTTACAAAGCTCTGCCTTGAAGTTTTACAAGTGATATAGTTGGCAACTCAGTTTACAAGGTTTTAACTTGTAAAATTTACAATTTTTTTTTTCTGTGTAGTGTCCTATGTCTCCAAAGAACATAAATATTATTCTAATTTTTACAAAATCTCAACAACGTGATGTGGAATTGAACCAATTTTGCTAAACCAGCATATCCAATCGTGTTTTGTACCTCACCAATTATACACGATTAAACACTAATTCACTGATTATACCAAAGTCTTAAACTAAAACCTTAAAAATAACACAACAAAAATGGGAGCCAGCCTATAAATCGAAAATACTTTCACCGGGGAGCTTACAGCACTGGGCGATAGGCACTTACTTGCTGCACTGAAGCAGGCGGTCTCGTAGAAAAGCAGATGCCTGAACTCACAATCCATGGTATTCCACATAAGCCCCCACGGCTCCATGTCGTTAGCGTCTCTGCCCAGCACACGTCAAACAGGCCTCCGAGAAGTACTACTCATTCTGCGCACTCTCTCCTCGTCGCGATGACGTCATGCGCGCATCAGCGCCGCACCTCGCCAGTCCATTGCAACACATTCGCTGACGTAAAGATATCAACTCCTACCCAATACATACATTACTATAACTTTCCCTCTGTTACGTAGCTACCTTAAAGATTAATGTTCTTCTACCTAGTTAATAACAATTTAATAGCCCTTTTAAAAATTAAGAACAACCATTTAAAACCTAGCTCAATTTTTCCAACGTATCAAAAACTGCAAACGTAGAGGTAAAAATAAATAGCGCGTGTAGCTCAGTCCATGTGATAGAAGTGACACTACTTTGGCAATTCAAACTTCCACTCGTAAGTATATCTTAAGAGGTAAAACGGCAGTGAGGGGGAGAGATAGAAAGAAGACAATTTTTCAAAATAAAAATGAAATAACAAAATTATTAATCACTTCAAAATAACTGCTCAGAATATCAATAATTATTGATCAAATAAATAATTATTAATTGACAATAAACTAGAAATAATCACAAAATAAAATGTGTTAAGATTTTCGAAACTCCAACCATAGCATGAAATAATTAAAACTACAGTTTATACACATTTTATAAAGAAAAATCAATTTCGATAAATTTTATTCTTTATCACATTTATAAAATTGCGAAGTATTACTCAGCAAAACAATTTATACAATTTAATGGCAAAAATAAAACAGCCCTGGATTTTTTGGATTTCATTTCTTTTCAAAATATTTAAAAATCCTAACTTTATTGTATTTATTAGAAATTTGATTAAAATATAAATAAATTAATAAACTCAAAAAACAGCTCAGGCGCTTCCTTGACTATAACGCTGCAACATATACAACGACTGATACGATGTTTTGCCATGGACGAACGCGGGAACGAAGAAAGGAAATTGTATTGTGCCAACGCAATTCCAAAACAAAAAAAGTCTTAAATTGAACAGATGATAAAGCTACGTAATCTAATACCGGAAACCTTAATTACAATCCTACCCTTGATTGCAATTGTAGTCCACGATTGACTTCAGATGCTCTCGATGTGTGTGTGTGTGTTTTTTTTTTCGCGTTCGCTTTTGGTCGATGGAATTAAGCGCCCACATAAAAAAAAGGCCCACATCCAATTTCTAGCGAACTCGTGTCCAACAGTCCGTAAAAAATACACGGAGGCTTTTTGCAACGCACCGTTGGGGAATTTAGCACTACACGTTCTCATTATTAACCGCCCTCCAGTAACACTCTCTGTTCAAGATGGTTGCCAAGCATCACTATAGAATATATATATTTATTTAGCCTTGTCTTATGACCTGAATAAGCATAATAAATGGTAATCAACGTAACGCGGTGGTGGAAACTGATCTTAGCTACAAATACACGTCTCATTTAAATATGTTTGGAGTCTTATTGCATGAATGGTGGATATTTTAAAAATGAAGATTTCCATTTTATAATATATATTTTTTATTTCAGTAATTTACAACATTACAATGTAAAATAAATAGACTGAAAAGTAATCATCTACAATATTATTTGCGTCGCTTAAATGATTTGTTTATGTTTTTAACGTTTAAGGTACATCTCAAGTAATATTTTTTTAGCCTGAGACATACCGAGGAAAATCAAAATCATATTAGTAGTATATAAACGTAAGTACTAGAGCAGGGTTTAAGATATGGTGTGGGTGGTGTCGGCCACCATCTTAGATTGTGACGTCACTGCGGCTATCTTAGATGACTTTGAACTTTGACCTTGTCTTCAAAATTTGCCAGAAGTTGCTCGAAATAACTCAAAATTTCTCCAAAATTGTCAAACATTTGCCAATGTTCGCCACAGGTTCCAGTTTTTAGAAATAAATTCCACCAAGAAATCTGAAAAAAAAAAAAACTTAAAATAAAAATTTACTTATTTCGAAAGAAAAAATTACGGTTTTGATGGAAAATTTTCTGTTTTAGTCCTCGAAAATGCCAGAGGCTTGAAAATTTCCCAAAGTGGTCTAAATTCTCCATTGGAAAGCCGCCCTTAACCGCCGAGGTGTTAAATAATCGCTGTAATCGTTACGGCCGCCAACTTGAGAATTCGCATTTTTTTGCTAGAAAATCTGAAAAAAATTTAAAATCAATAAAATAATTTATATAATATAATTGTAATAAAAAGCTCCACCATTTAGAAATTATGACGCCAATTCCGCCATATTAAAAATTTATAGTTTTCATACAAAAAAATCAGAAAAAAATTTAAATTTAATGGAATTTAATTATAATAACATTTTAATATTAAAAATTATAAAAAAAATTTTAATATAAAAAGAGCACTTATATCATGGAGTTCGGAGTCCTCAGTTTGATCCTGGTGAGGAAAAAATAAAAATGGCGACAGATCCTTCCTCCACAGAAGCCACCGACAGACTGACCACCCATCACTAATGCCAATTAATATATAATATATCTATCACCAGCCAGTATGATGTCATGTCCGCCATCTTGTTTTTGTCTGCTGGAGGCCGCCATGTTGTTTTCATCTTCTAGAGCAAACCACCGCCATGTTAGTTTAATTTTTAGCCACTAGAGTGCAGTAATCATTTATTACTGTGGCGCCCACTATCTAGACATTTGGGTGCTATTTTGAAAAACGTAATTATTTTGCTAGAATATCAGAAAAAAATTCAAAATTCATCAAAAAAATCTAATATCAATGTACTGACTGATAAGATTGATTCCTGTCCTTTTTTTGACACCATAATTTCAAATGGTGAATCTTTTTATTAAAATTATATAATATCAATTAATTAATTAATTGTAAATTTTTTTCCCGAGTTTCAAGTTTAAAAAATACGGATTTTTAAGATGGTGGAAGGTTGTCAAATTGGCGAAATGTTTTTATTAAAATAATTTTTTTTAACTAATTTTAAAATTTCCCCGATTTTTTAGCATTAAAATACTCATTTTCAAAATGGCAGCCGTAACGAAAATTTCAACGTTTACATAATAATTTAAAATTGCGGCTATTACATCATAATGGTTAAGTTCATGACCTCGGTGGCTTAGAGTGGCTTACTCATGGGCATATTAAGCCACTTTGGTGAATTTTAAAGCCTTTGACATTTTTGAGGACTAAAACAGGAATTTTCCCCTCAAAACGGGAATTTTTCTGTCTAAAGAGGGAAATTATTATTTTTCAGTCTGTTTACCAATATATTTTCTACAAAAAAACTTGGAATTTTGTGCGAATTTCGGTGAATGGTAAATTTTTAGGCATTTGAGTAATTATGGGCAATTTTTGGCCTATTTTGAAGGCCAAAGTCAAAGGTCGTCATCCAATATGGCCACCTTGAAGTCACAATATAAGATGACAGCCGGCACCATACTTTAAACCCTGCGCTAATACCTACATATATAATATTCATATTCACTTAGTTACCAAACCTAACTATATTATTTACAAACATGTTATTGTTAATTTGTGATAGTAACTACAGATGAAATCTTTATTTTTTGTTGCAATATTACATTATATTATTAAATATTCACTTACTAATATAAATATAAATAGTCGTTTTGGGTTCGTGAGAATATATCATGAACGAATAATATTTTTTGCATTAAAATAAGAATTAAATAATCCACTTTAAATTTGGATCCGGTTTCAGGAATAAATCTCTCGTCTTATAACTTGCAAGTTTACCTATGTGATTTGTGCTCATCGCGTTTTTTTTAAGGTAAACTGAGCGATGACATCAAGGGTAATAACGGAATTAACGGATATTGATCGATGGTAAGGGGTTTGAAAAGAATGGCTAGGGAGAAGGGGGATAACATTAAATAAAGTATAGAGTAATACAATTATTGTAAAACTCTTTCATAGCCATGCTTGTTACAATTGCAAACCTTAATTGTGTACTTAATTGGTTATTTAATTGTTCAAGTAAATTCTTTTTCGTTGACCGATGAGTGAACTCTCATTGTATAGAATATCCCCAAATTCACGCAAGAAGAAATATTGATAGAGGACACAGGTTTTCAATTAAAATAATTGTAAAAGTGCATGATTCATAAAGTATGCAGAATAGGGTTATAAATGAACTAGCATAACAACCCTGAACTGCCACAAGTCACGCTGTATTTTTTTTTTCGTTGGCAACACTTTACCGCACTTATGGCGCGCAATTAAAATCTTGCGTGAATTTTGGGACATTCTATCATGAGGATGTCCATAAAATAATGGTCCAGTTTAAATTGTATATCAAAACAGTTAAATTGAGACTATTTACAACAAATCATGCATCAAATTGAAGGTAAAATAACCTTTTTTTTTATGTTTAATATGTATACCTTTAGTTGTACAGCACACATCCAGGCTAAAGTTCAATTCTTCCCACACTTTGGCCAACACGTCCGGAGTAATGGAAGCAATAGCCTCTTAAAATCTGTGTCTCAATCCTGGCAAATCATTAGGTAGCGGTGGTACGTAAACATGAACTTTTATTAAGTTACAAAGGAAAACAAGAAATCGCGTGGCTTTATGACAGGTGAACGATGGAGTCCAGCGAAAAAAAAAATACTCTGTCATATCAACCTTTACGATCGTCCTAACGGTCAGGGACATCAACGTTCAACCACTCTCGTATAAAGAGATTCCAATGGGTAGGGTTGAAATTACCGATTCACTCTTTTCAAATAGCAGAACACAAAACGATTTACGCTCAGGAGTCGCCATTGTGCTTGGGTGGCGCTGTAGGTGAGACAACAACAAAGCAGTACTCGGGCATGCGCTTATCTAACAATTTTTTGAGTAACTCTTTAATTGTGACCTTGATCCGAATCTCTATAACGCTTACAGTTGATACTTTTGTAAATTTATACCTGGGACATTCTTTTGTGGACGTACTGTACTGTATGCGTGGGACGGTATTTGGGGAGCTGGAGAACCGACTGTACCGCTTGTCTGCGATGCAGTGTGCGACCGGCCTCTGCTGGGAAGGCTTTGTGATCGCACCCTCCTACCCCCACCACCCCTACTACCCCCCACCACCCTGGCTGGCATCCGCGACACACGTAAGCCCGGACAAACATTGGCTCGCGGACCGCCTGTCAAACCTCCCTCCGCGCGACAATAAAAACCGCGGAATGAATTGAAACGTGACATCGATATATCGATGATCGGGCGCGTTTTGTGTTGCGCCGCAACGAATGATATACATTAGCGGGATTGTTTCACGAGTGCAATACTTCAACCGACTTCCAGTTCGCTGAATACCTGTATTTGTAAATTATGACAACAGCAAAATCATTAATGGCGGTACGTAATCTGATACGAGGATTTTTTTTAGTAGCTCACAAATAAAGTTTTGAAATTGCTTATAATGGGGCTGCACATTAAATACGTCTTCACTGATTTATTTCATAAAACAGAGGAACGAAATAAATGATAAAAAAAAATTGTTTTACATTACATTATATTTAGGTTATAGTGATATGGAAACAATTTTATAAATTTTAATAGAAACTTTGAGAGTTGGTAGTCAATTAATTAACCAAATAATTTTATTTAAAATTATACAAACTGTTTGTTTAAATATAAAATCTGCATTGAAGTTTGTGGCATAAATTTAAATTTAAGTTTAGATTTTTGAATTGCACAAGTATTTAAATTCCTCTATCTATTAAAAGTTACATTTAATTACAGACTTTTTTTTTTTTACGGAAACGCACTTAAAATAGTGCGAGTACAGTCACGTAGAATAAATAAGTTAATATTGTTTTGTTTTCTTTTGACTTGAAAAAGATTTTGAAAGTTTTTTTTTATACTTCAAGATGATTCCTGTAAGTTAATGTTCAAAATAAGGTAATTCGATATCCATAAGGTAACGAAGTTATACGCATGTTTAAGACTATCGCTGTATACTGTTCAACCAATGACCTTCGTGAATTAAGGTGTACTTTTTTAACGGTGTATACTCGCACTCTGGTGTATGAAGGACTGACAGTCCTGAGGTCATTTAAAAATAAGAAAATTCATAATACGAAGTAATACGAAGTTTACGAAGATCCATGTGTAAGCTGTTCAACCTGTAGTCCTCGTAAATTTAAGGTGTACATTTTTTTGCGGTGTATACTCGTTCTGGATCAGGGAATGACACTCCTGAGGTCATTTAAAAATAAGAAAATTCATAATACGAAGTAATACGAAGTTTACGAAGATCCCTGTGTAAGCTGTTCAACCTGTAGTCCTCGTAAATTTAAGGTGTACATTTTTTACGGTGTATACTCGCTCTGGATCAGGGACTGACACTCCTGAGGTCATTTAAAAATAAGAAAATTAAATATACGATTTATAATATGTTTGCGAATATCCCAGTATACTGTTCAACCTGTAGTCTTCGTAAATTTAAGGTGTACATTTTTTTACAGTGTATACTCGCACTCGGGTGGATCAGCGTGTGCCATTTCGGAGGTCATGTCCGTTAGGGGCCTGTTCCTCTCCTCACTCGATCTGCGTCGTCGGCGGGAAATCGAAGACATGGTACGCCCAGCGCACCTGCTCTGCTAAGATTTTTCACCTTAATTTTAAGGAAAGCGGCTGGTTACAAATTATCCATGGATCGTCGTAAATTAACGGGTTATCTTAGAAAATTAACGGCACTGAGGTAACTTTTTAAATTAAATCAACAATGTTAATTTCATTCTACTAACTGAACTTTCAAAATCTTGTTAAATTTACAACAACAAAAAAAACCTTGGATTATCATTCTACGCTTGTGTCTAACTTGTTTATAACGAAACACTCAACTCGAAAGTAGTAAACCGGCGTAGTTTTTATCTGTGATTACGAAGAATCAGTTGGAACCGGAATCGATGAGACAGTACCCGGAGTCGACGAGGCAGTCCATGCAGCATTAAAGACTTTGCTTACGAAAGTACTTAATGCCTCAACCTCATATTTATTTGTGTATTTTTAAATAAAAAATTTAAACTCGAATTTTGTGTGTTTTCATTTATAGAGTTTTAAGGTACCTGCATTTTAACCTAATAAAATAATTTAAATAATTCTTTGTTTTGACTCACATAGTATACAAGCAACCGTGGGTATACAAGTGAGGTCTTGCCCCCGGGACCCTCAGTCCACCTCTGACCCGTGGTGCAGTGGGGATCGGTTTTCCTTCCGTACTTTATCTGATATTTAATTTCTATTCCAATGAAGACCTTGATGAACGGTTTACCATCAGCAGTGCAGACCATAATGGCAGCGTCGCTGGCAGCCTCTGAGATCTCAACGTCATCGGTGCCGCCAACTGCAGAGGTCCCGGTGGCAGCTATACCCACTATCTCATCCCTGCCAGAGACATGCGTGCTGGCAACTGCAGAGGACAAACAAGCAGGTGCTGTTCCGTCAGTTGAAGTTTTGCCAGCAACCTCGAAAACTTCAATGAACGACGGGCTTTCATCGCGTCGGCGCAAATACTGCGGTACGTCATCCGCTGAAACATCAAACGCTTGCAGGCATGAAAGAAGCGACTGTCCAAATATTATACTGCGAAGAAAACTCTTTCAGTGTATTAAATGTAGTAAACTAATTTCACGACCAGATAATCTAACTCGACGTTATGAAACATGACCTGGGCCAGCTCAGCGCAAGCAAGAACCTGTTTGCAAATCTTTTGGTAGAACTTATATGCTAGCACAACACGCATGAACACTGGAACTCCTCATGAAACACGTCGCTACGTTCGTCACAGTGCGAAAAGTGTTGTGTGTTATACCTACGCCCTGTCTCTCCGGCGGTCCATTGGAAATGCTATGAAGGTAGAAACTGATTTGGTTCTTGTAGTATAAATTACGCAATAAATGATTTAGTTGTAATTGTGTTGCTTTATTTCTTAAACATGTCTCTTATCTGGTAATTTGTATTAAATTATATTTTTGCATCTGTCAATGATTAAACCAAGCACTGTAATCGATCATATAAATCATTATTTCTATGAGTGAGTATTTTTGACGATTTTTGGAATTTTTCTTAAATTTATAGTTCAATAATTATGGATTTTCAAAATGGTGACCAAGCCAGCGACAAGATGGCGGCGCCATGGCAATAAACAATTACTGAACTTAGCTAGTAAAAATTAAACTAATTTGGCAGATGAAAACAATATGTTGTTTCCAAGATGGCGGCGGCGCCCTCTAGAAGGTGATGATTGTTAACTAGTGCATCTGGTATGGAGTATTGAAAATAAATATGGTCACAACGCCCTCTAGCGAATTATTCTATTATTCCTTCAAATAAAAAAAATACAATTCCGAATGTGTTTTTTTTATATGCCTTATTTAATTCTCGGTCTGATAAATGTATCGATGGCCGTGCGGTCAAACGCGTATGTTTTTTAACACAAAGGTCCGAGCTGTCATGGCTCGAATCACATCGGTTCCATTGTATTTTGCATAAAAAAAATTAATTTAGTGTGTCGATAATGACCTCAACAACATTGGTAGGTAATGGAACATCGATCATATGTGTATGAGTCAGAGCAATGCTGGCACGCTCTAACTAGGAACACCAAAAACAAATATGTCGGTTACCCAGATGGCGGCCTCCAGCAGAACAGAAAGAACCAAGATGGCGAACATGACGTTAGAATAGAAAAAGTGGTTGTGCCATCAGATCCAAGATGGCAACCGTGACATTAGGATTCAATATGGTGGCCGCAACGAAAATTGCAACGTTCTAGAATCTAAAATTGTGACCGTAACAAAAATTGCAACGATGACCTCACAAAAGTTCAAGATAGCGGTTGTAACGAAAATTTCAATGTTTGTGTAGTGGGACGTTTGATTTAAAGATAGCAGGATTCAAGATGGCGACTGAGGTCAAAGGTCAAGATTAAGGTCAAATGTAAATGTCCAGGTCAAATATCAAGGTCAAGGTAAAAGCGAAGGTCAAGGTCAAGATCAAGTTCATCAATGATGGCCGCCGTGACGTCACAATCCAAGATGGGTATCGCTCCGGCTACTGGCACAGGCACCAGTCCCAACAGCCCCATTTACATACTACTCAAGTACTTTAAAAGTACTCCTCCAAATGAAAATCTTCGACATACCCGCAACATAATATGGAAGTAGGTTAAGTTCAAAAACTTATGATTAATGATAACTGTGAAGTGAATAAGAAAATAAAACCATAATATAGATGATTATTAAAAAAAGTGTTGAACTATGAACATTAGGGATCTTTTTTTTTTAAATTTTAACAACTGCTTTTCTTATGTAGGTAGATATGAAGTATTATAAGGGTTGCAAAATATTCATATACATAATGTATATTGTCTATATATGTAGTCTATCTAATCTTATATCCAGTGATTGGAATAGGTAGTGCTATATGTAAACTCTAATAGATAAACTCTACATATTACGATCACACCATAAAACAATAAACTTTATATTGCTCGTATAAATCAATACATACATAACAAATATTTTTATAAACTAAATCTCTCGTATCTCGGCAACGGCTCTAACGATTCAGATGATAATTTATATTTATTAAAAAATTTGTTTTTCAAGTTTATCTAAATACGTGTCTTCCCTAAAAACCACGATTATATATAAAAATAAGACGCCGAGCGAAGATCGGTCACCCAGGAACTGACAATTAATGAAGTACAAGGACAGACCTTTTTTTAAAGTGGGCATAGAAGTGAACAATATTTTTTTCCGTCATTTGACATCTACACGTTGCATGTTCGCGAGTGAATTATTCCACTAAAAGTTTGTTCTTACACTTTAAAGTAAAACCAATAAAATGTCGTTCTTGGGAAGCTTTAAGGTGGCCGCCTGGTCGGACAGCACGACCTCTTAAAGTGCGGTGCCTTTAAGGGTGACACTGTGTCGCACCTCACACGCCTCACAGCCCCTACGCGCCTGGCGCAGAACTGGCGTGAAGTCTTCTCATCTGTTACGCACCTCTTCAGGACTTAAACCGGTGGCTCTATAATTTATGCTAGAATGTTTAAGATAAAAAGTCACTGCATTTCTCTACACCACTTTTAAAACTATGTTTTTAAAAATTTTTCGTACCTAAAAACGCCCATAAAAACACCCGCTTTAGGCTTTTTCACAGTTAAAAAAAAAAAAAAAACATGTTAAAGATGAAACCTTGAAACGAATCTTGAATATACCATTGCATTGGCTCTCAAGTGCTATTCGGAATCTGAGACTTTCAGTAAATCTTGAACGGTGTGTGAATGGCGCATTTACACATGGAGTTCTACACATCGTTTGGCGGCCATTGTGTAAGTAAATGAAAATAACCTGCGTGAGTTATTTCGTCTGCTCGAACGTAGTCACGAGCAAATCTAGTGCGTGCGTGTGTGCATGCGAAATACTACTCACTGATTCACTGAATCATACGTCACAAAATTTCCGGAAATTTAAGACCTTGAGACTTGAAATTTTGGCACGTATTTTCTGCTGATAACGGATTAACTCTCAAAAAGAGGTTGCGGAACAACTAAAAATAAAAAAAAAATCCCTTTCTCAAGTACCTATATGTCCTACAGAATAATAACTCAGCAGTGATGTTCCTTATACAAAGTATACATATTACTGAGAACGTGTTTTTTTTCAAAAACTGGCTTAAAAATTAGAGTCTTCACGTTTTTTCAACAGTAATTTCTACAAAATTTAAATTTGATGATTTCTTCGTCTCTATGGCAACTACTAATGCATTGTCGTATTTATAAGACTTATTTAAAGTAAAGTAGTCCTCTTCAAGATGTGTTTAGCTCTGGCAGCGCCGCGTACTTCGCTGGGTTAATTATATAACAAATGAACATAGTCAATGTAGTTAGGGCGTTCGCGCGACGGGTTGCCTGCCAGGGCGGGGCCCGGCCTCAGCGGCGCCTGAATCGGGTGACAATTGATTTCTGGGCGAACAGCTGTGCTCGGCGGGGCGGCGGCACCGGCAGGGGCAAAACCCCGCGCGCATGCGCGGAAACCCTCCCTTCGCTCCTGGGGCGAGGCGAGGCGACCCAACCCCCCCCCCCCCCCCCTGTCCAGCTCAACGGTGGCGCCTTCTCTGGCTGCAGTCGTCCCGGAGAGGGCGCGGCACTCGCACCGACTCCCGATCCGTCCCGGACATGTCCGAAGTTTGCCGACTTGCTCGTGAGACTCTGCAGACGGATTTTTTAAAAAAAAAAAAAAAAAAAAAAAAAAAAAAAGTGTTTGCGCGGAGTCCACGCGCGAAAGAAGTGGAACTTCTTTCTTTTTAGTAGGGACAGGAAAAATTCGCGGGTTCAATGACCTGCGGGATGAACTCCATAGTTCTACGTACACTCGGTCAAATGCCACCCACTCATTGGCTGCTGTCTTGTGGGACGTCCCAAACGTAGCAGCCTGTGATTCGATAAAGCTTTGGTCGGGCTTTTCTCATTGGCCCAGAGTCATCCAGGTGGGTTGTGAGCCAATAGCAGAGGCAGCACTGAGGTATAACTATTTGTATTTTAGCCTATCGCGAAATGAATTCACGAATTTTTCCGGTCTCTACTTATTAGGGATAGACAGAGATAAATTATTTACATTTAAAATCATAGTATTCACATAAAATTCAATACTTATAAAGTTAATGGCGCATATCAAAAACTAACTCTTTCCCACGCGAATAAATACAATGTAGATAATTTAAATAAAAGAAATATGGTAGCGTCATTCGTTAGCCGTTACTGAACAGTAGACAAATACAAGCAGCGTTGCGAGAATTCCGTAGAATCACTGCTGCGTCATTTCTACCTCTCTCTCCCCTGCCGTCACCCCTTTTAGCCGTTACAACTGGCATATATCATGCTACGCAAGTACCTATCCCCCCTTTTTTTGGTCGTTTTCCCATTCGACCGCTAGTGCATGTGTTGGGGGTGACGTCGACGCTTCTCCACCGGTGCCCTCAACACGTACCCAACTATTTCCAACTATAAGATCTATTTCTTGGCATGCTGTAAGTTTTTGGACATACGCCATTGCTAAGCACTTTTTCTGTAGAAGAAAACTAAAAACTAAAAAATAATAAATAAATAAATAAATAAAAAATACCCAATTTTTTGGGTTCAATATTTTTGTTTGGTCATCATTTGTGTTTTTTTTTTTCGTTCTCTTAGTACATTTTTCTTTATTTTTCTTTGTTTGTTGACCATATTCCTGTTACGGAGTATTTTGTGGTGTTTATATCCTGTTGACAACAGCCATTTTTGCTTAATTTTTTTTTGTCTTTTGGGTATTTTTATTTTTTTTTAATTTTTTTTTTTCTTCTACAGAAAAAGTGATTAGCAATGGCGTATGTCCAAAAACTTACATCAAGTTATGCACTCCCATTGCACAAATCTTTCAAAGATAATATTTCTTGGCAACTGGTTTCAAAAGGAGTCTTTGGTAAAAGTAGAGAAAAATTTTATTCTCTGCAGATTTCTTGGGATCACTCCCCGCATACGTCCCTGCTGTAAAAAAAACAAACAGTGTAGAGTTTTTGAGGACGTGAGGGGAAAAAAAAACAGGCCGATCATCTTAAAACACTGTATTGACTCTGGAACGACACAGTAGCGGGATGTTGAAAGCTGGCTGACGCTTGCGGCGGACGGAAGGAGGGAGGGCGTCAGTCGTCGGCGTCGAGGAAGGCCTGGAAGCCGGCGCCGAACTCGTCCTCCGGGTCGAAGCGGGCCCGCAGACGCCGCCAGTCCTCCGGGTGGCGCTGCTGCAGGTAGCGCACGACGGCGCGCACCAGGCGCCTCTGCCCCGGCGAGCAGCCGCCGAACGCCGTCCGCAGCCCGTCCGGGATGCGACCTGGCGGCGAGCACGCGAACCACACCAGTCCCTCAAACATCCGAACACCTCCCCGCAGTCAGACACACCAGTCATCTGCGTTGAGAGCACCTTCGCAATGGATAGTGTAAACATCTTAGAAAGGCAGGGAAAAGTCGTGGGAATTTTTTTTTATCGCAGGTTTGCTAGTCACCTGCAGGACAACCAGCTGACAGCTGGCCACAAAAGGAAGGGGGGGGGATGTATGGCGCTAATTGCGGAAGGGGGAGGGGATTCAAACGCTGACATATATTTACCCTAAAGTGTTCTATTTCGCTTTATATATTAGTGTTATATTTAACACTAATACGAATATGATAACGAGATTTTCAAAAAATTCCTGGGTAAGGGCCCTTGGACCACCTGAACGACACTATCAAATTCAAAGTTCTAGGAAAGTATATATATATATTTTGGCGTGACAACGTCTAATAAATCGATGAACGCCGGCTGCACGCACAAAAAAGGATGACTCATTGTCCCGTTACACACATTGTCCCGTTACGCTCATTGTACGCTTGCGCCGCATCTATCTCTCTTCCACTCGATTGGAACAACCATCGATTTGACTTTTTTCGAGGCACATTATTAAACTTGAAACACTCCCATTCGTTTCCTACTTTTCCTATCATCGTCCTATCCTTAACAGAATAACACAGATTGGAAGAAGTTAAATAGCAAACATGTGTAAAAGTCATAGTTAAAATAATCTGTTCGTTAAAGTAATAAACATATTTGAATTAATGAGTGCAAATAAAAGTAAATTTATCAATTAAATTGTAGATTTCATTTCACTCCTTCTTTGTATCCATACAAAATAGTGATAATTCAATAAAAAATGATACAATTTTATTCATAAAAAGTATGCAATAATTTCTTTAATGTTTTGTTATGACGTTGTCACGTCAAACTATCGTCCGTAAACCGACTTTACAGACAACCAATTTTTTTTTTATTGGGAACGGGGACGGTTGTTGGTTCAAGTGAGTGTTTGGGGGTGGTTGGGAGGGGAAGAGAATGCGCCAACATCATTGGGGGCGGTGGTGATGGAAGTGAACGGACTCACTGCGCAGCTGGCGGCCCTCGGCGGTGCACGGTCCCTCGCCCATGACGCAGGCCAGGTAGGCGCGCAGGGCGCGAGGGTTGGCGAGGATGTCCTCCACTTCGCGCGCGGACAGCTCCGGTAGCTCCGCGCCCGAGACCAGTCCCAGCAAGCAGCAGCCCAGCAGCAGCATCGTCGGTCCGTCAGCGCGCGCCGCCGAGAGCCTTGTGCGCGAGCTTGCGTCGGGCCTCGGTGGCTAGCATCCTCTCACACCACCACCACCCTTCCCCCACCACCCGGTGGTTGCTGAGCCGTAACGGAGTACAACCGCCGCCGCTGTGTAATCATCGCCGCTGTCTCACTCAGCGGGCCCCGGGGGTGTTGGGTAACTACGCGTACACGCATGAGAAAAAAATTGACACTCTTACGTACACAACTATTCTTTCAAATCATATGCGCCTAAAATAGATCCTTAAACGGAACACTGGAGAAAATATTTTAACATTCAAAAATAAATAAAAAAGTTTGGCCACCAAACGCGTTACAAGTGAAAACCTCGCGTTCTAGTACTGGTTCACTTTTGGACGACGTGGCTTTTCTGTTGGAGGTTCGTTCTGGATGTTCGTAATTTAAAAAAATACTTGGAAACGTAAAATACGCAAAAGGGAATCTTGCAGATCGAGAGAAATCCCGGCTACTTTTCCTCACAGCGAGCCGCCCCACGCACCCGCCTTCTCTGCATGAGAATAATATGCGTCTCCAGCTGAAGACAGGGAGTGGGCAAACGGTTAAGCAATTTAGCAGATTAAGGCTGTGCGAAGGGCCGTGACAGATAAGAAGAAAGGGTTAACAGTCAAACTTTTTTTTCAACTCCGCGAAATTTATTTCACCGCACGCAACAGCGCACCAACTAACACACGAAACATTACAATTTACTTCGCACATGGGTAATCAAAAAGAATTATTATATAGAAATAATATTAAAAAATTGATTTTAAAAAATACTTCAGCTCACACCGAACAAAGACAAGGGCAAAATAATCACGCGCGTGATCCGTAATTAACGTCTCTGCCTGCCTTTTTAGAAAGGAACGGCTTCACGAAATACAAGCTGAATCACCAAGATCTGAAAACTACGCAAATTTTCAATAAAATGATGCAAAAGTTGATACAGTTTTGTAATCCTCAGCGCTCTATTATGGTCCTGGGGCGCGGAAAGGCAAGGTAACAAAAGTTAAGTTCAGTGAGCTTGAACGAGATTCATTTCTTTCACTTTTGTTTTTATGCTGGCCAGAAAAAGTAATTTTGAAAGTTCCACCCAAAATATCAGTGAAATTTGCTACGGTCTCTCCGTCCTTGGCTTTCAAAACAAAGAGGCGTCTAATTCTCTGTAAATGTTCTGCGACTCGAGCCGAAAACCATTCCGGCACAGTGACGTCATTCGGGAAGGATTTGAAACGTCAAGTGGCGAACGCACAAGGAAACTTCTCTCGCGAAGGGCGTTTGCAAAGATTTTAAAATGATGGCAGACTTACTTGTAATTAGTTGTTGTAGAGGTGGAGCACAGCGCACTTAACAAACTGTTGCGTTATGCATGTTCTTGCGCCCTTTCACTTAACCTTTCCAGCGAGTAGAGCCATGGCGAAGTCAACTATTTGTCCATATAGTTAAAAACGTTATTTATTGTGAAAATTAGTGATACAAATTTATTTTTACAAGTTTATTTTTGTGAGGTTATGATCTCGTATGTATATTTTTTCGATTTATAAATTATTAAATATTACATTCTTATTTAATTAATAATTACTTTTTTATGTTGGATTAAACATTCATCATATTTACAGATTTGTATTATTAATTTCAATTAACTCGATTATTTTACTTAGTTAAATAATTTTTTTTACACGCTTTATGTTAATGTTAAATATTGAGTATTTATTAAAATCAATTTAATTTTATTGAATTTTTACGTTACCAAACGTACTTATAACATGACTCCAGTCCTTTTATTATTTCATTATTTTCTTGCAAAACTAAAGTAGTTTTTTTACTAGGCCAGTAAGTATAACATCTAACGCGTTTACATATGTACACGCAATCTTTTTTTTTGTAAACGGAACTAAAATTATAATGTAAAATTACATATATTTGTAAAATCATATATTTACATATTCATCTGCATCGCTATAAAAAAATGATCGCATTACTACTGGGTTCGGATTCTTGCTCGGGAATTAATGTCGTGTGTTGTCCCAGTTCCTTCATTAGTTAAAGCTATTTGTATTTGTATTTACAGTATTAACTGCACGCATTAATAATCACGATAAAAAATTGAAGACAGTAGTTAAATATTTGATTATCTTTCCCACGGTTTAAAAAAATTATGATTGTATTAAATATCATTCATAATTTAATAGTTTTCGAAATACATATATTCATTGTTTTCAAAAACGTATTTCATACGTGTAAAAATAACCTTAGGAATGTGTTGAGAAAATTTACGGTAGCTTTATTGTAGTATTACAAGGTAACTTTTGGAAACGTTTTCCCAAAGGAATATTTGTAAAAGTACATCAAATGTTTTCTGTGCAGGCGATAATCAGAACGTTTTCACACGCATTTTCCGTGCATTATGGCGATTCTGTGTTAAATTTTGGCACAAATAACAATCATGTGTAAAATATTCCGCACTTGTGTTCACTGTTAAAATAATTTTCAACTTAAATTTACAATGGACATTGGTTAAAAACTATCTAAAGTAATGCTCGCAAATTTTCTAATATCTTTGTAAATTTACAAGAACTGAGTGTAGGCCTACGTTCTTCGAAGATAAATCTCGCAGAATTAACAAAACCTCCAATAAAAATACTTGCTTAAGTCTCCAGTAAAAAAAAATTCTCTTCTAACTCCCACGTACATGTTTATCATGCTTACAACGGAGCACAGACCTCAGAACAGGTAAACTGGCATAGTTTATATGAAGAACCAGTTTTCTTTTTAGCAACGAAAAATACCTCGTTGATTTAAGATGCATTATTTGCTGTGAAGTACGCAATGTTTGCTGCACTCCCCAAAAGAGAATATTTTACGAGTCCTGTAGGAAAAAGCAATAAGACATGACATTAAAATAACAGTAAACGAAGTGTCTAAACGAGAATACGTTTTTGGTTGGATATCAAAACTTATGTTTGTTACTAACATAAATGCATCTGAAAATGGTTGAATATGTATTTATTTAAGGGAATTCATTTAATTTCTTAACATTAAATTTTTTAACGTATAAGAAATCATTTCTCAAATATATTTGCAAACATAATAAAACTTAAGAAAACAGTTTTACGAAAAATTCTCACGTATGGAATAACAAAACGGCAGAACATCCAAAAACGTAGTGTGCTCGATCTCGATATCTCTCTCTCTATCTCTCTATCTCTCACACACACTCTCTCTCAATCACCTCTTCATGATTTACCGGATTTTTTCTCACTTCAGGAAAAAAAGGGTCCGTTATATACCAAGCAATTTTCAATAAATCTGATGACTGTTATCACGAAAATTCAAGGAAAGGACTTTTTGAACACCTGGTACGTGGCTGACTTCTTGCGTGCCTGCCATCAAGCCATCATCATGTCGGTTTTGTTTAGTTCGTCAAGAAAGCCAACTGCATGCAGTTAATGGTACCCCAAGTATTGGTAGGTACCTATTCATTAACATGGCTTGATGAAGAATGTTAACCCTATGATTCTGAACAATTTTCCATAGAACACGAAGAAGCACTTATGTGACTTATGTAACGAACACTTGTGTAATAAAGGTTTGAGATGCACGATATTGTATCAAAAAGTAAATTTTTTTAACTCTTGTACTTACGCAAATAGAGGGGAAAAAATATTTGTTATTCTTATAAATTTTTATTTAGGCACGAAAAATATTCAGCATTTGATGAAAATTTATATTGCTAAACATAGATAAATATAATTACATAATTTAACACTGTAAATTTTATAGTTTGCCACAGAACATTATAACAGAGAGAAAAAGCTAACTAAACTTTAATGTAAAACCCATACATACTATGACAAATTATTAAATAATTATTTATCGTTTAGATATTTCTCTACTACTTATTTATTTTCACTGTTATCTCATGACATTAAAATGTAATTTATACAATACATAGCATTTAATAATTTTAGTTGGTCATAAACAACTGGCTCATCCGGCATGTCGACGACCATGCAAGATGAGTGATTTTGCCGGATTATCTAGCTCCAATATATACAGGTATTTAATGGGAATACCAAAGAAAAATTAGTATGCAATACAATAGTATTAAAAACAAGTTGCAATTAAACGTTCTTTGCATTTAGAATAAACGTTCAGGAAATATAGTAATTTTGATTATTTTTTAAATGTATCTTAATTATTTTACTAAATAAAATATTTAATATTATACACGTTTTTATATAAATAATGAATACTTAATATTTTTTGAAATTTTTCATTTGATTTATTTTATATTTTACAAATCGTATTTCATTATTTGCGTGCAAAATTAAAGTAGTTTTTTTATTACGCCAAGTAAGTATAACTTCTAACGCGTGTACATAAATACAAGCTAAATACACTGTTTTGTATGTAGACTTTTTTAATCGTTTGAAAATTTCGTTGCATGGTGCGCGCGCATCTTAAACAATTTACCATCGTAATTTTTTTTTTTCATAGCGTGCCTAAATAAGTTGAACTTAAAAAAAAGTTTTAAATCAATATTCCACATTTTAAGAAACATTCGAATAACGTAATTTTTCCAACTTGTTCTAAACTGTTGTGTACTGTATACTGTTACTTATTTGTTATTCTCGGTGAAATGACCAGAGTTTGATGTCTATTGTGACCGGGAAAGTTTTCAACGGGTGCTCGTCTGGAGCGTGAAAGCTGGACGGCTCGACCCACGGTATCTACCGGCGGCGCTGAAAGAAGAACAAGGCTTCAAGGCTTCACCGCGGCAGGTAGTTACCCTCCCCTCCTCCCGGAAGTAGACGGAGCGGGAAATTGCACCGGAGGTATCGCAAGGTGGGGGGAAGGAGGGAAGCGCGTTTTCCGAAACCTTTCGTGCTAATTGTTTAATCACGCCGAGTGCTTCGCTCGGTTGAAGCAGCCGTCGTTCCCCCGGGAGATTCCGGCGGCTGTTGGGAGTCGCCAAGGGGGTCGGAGGGGTCAGACGCGGAGCAGTTGCGACGACGGCGACCTAGACTCCCGGAACACGTCACTCCCGCCGACCTGACGGGTCGTCGCGGGCGCCGAGGTTTGCTCGTAGAGGCGATACCGCCTAAGGGTAAGCTGCAACCTCAGCCTCAGCGGGCCTCGCGGTCCCCGACTGTCCGCACCCGGGCATCGAACAGCGGACCCGCGGAGCCGCTGCCTCCGAGTCACGGAACAACGTGACTGGTTGCTGTCAGCGACGTCTGCAGGGCCCCTCTAGGGACCGTTTCATTTTCATTTCCCCTTCTTTGCCTAGTGTTTCGTTAAAAAAAAAATGTGGACACTATGGGGAAAAGTAAAATCGAAACGCAAGCGTTTATTAAGCTAACCGGAGGATAATTTATCAAGAAAGACTATAAAAATTACTTAAAATTAACAAGCAAAATTTAAATTACCAGATTCACTTAAAAAGTTGATTGAGAAAGATAATTTGCTCTGTTTTCCGAGAGAAGGCCTTAGAGCCATTCCATACACCTGTAGAAGCCCCTTTCAAAATACTATGCCTCCATAAAATTAAGTGGCCCCGGGGTCCCGCAACTTGTAAGGACGCCACTGATTATTTTTATAAAAAAAAAAGAGACTGTGAACTATTACTGTATGTCAGAGCGAATAGGAACAGTGATGGAGCAACAGGTGCTAGAGCCTGCGTTATGTTGATATAAAATTCTTTAAGTAAAATTCATCAAATAAGTTATAAAATATTTCATGGTGTCAAGTATATGTAGGCTAAATAATTTGTTGTATCTCCGATGTATGATGAAAAATGCGCCTTCACTACATTTCAATGTTAACTAAGAGTTTATAATTTCAGGATTCTAACGTATTTTTAAGTTTTCATTATTTCATTTTATGACTATAAAATATAACTTCAAGTATTAAAGAATATTTTTAATATTAAAAAGTTTTAAAGGAGTTAAATCTACTATGTTCACGACACAATATAATATATTATATGGTTGATACGGTCGATATTCTTTAGTCTTTCCTTCCCGGACCCATGTAAATGAATTGCCGCGTCTCCAAGTCTATTTGCGCATTCCTGGAACCGTTTTCTAAGCAAAAACCATGAAAATGAACAAATAAATGCAGATATAAAAAATTGCTGTTCCTTTTTCCAAAGTGAGCCATCCAAGAACCTCATAGGGGTGATATGGTCAAAATTTCTTAGACTATCACTATCTCGGACCCTTGTAAATGAATTGCCTCGTTGACTACGTCTATTTTTACGTTCCTGGGACTGTTTTCTTTGCAAAAATCATGAAATTCAACGTATAGATGAATAGATAAAATATTGCAGTTCCTTTCTCCAAAGTGACCCACCCAAGAAACGTATAGAAATGACATGATCGAAAATTATTAGTCTCTCACCTTCCCGGACCCTTGGAAATGAATTGCCGCGTAAACAAATTCTATTTTCGCGTTCCTGGAACTTTTTGCCGTGCAAAAATCATGGAATTAAACGAATTGATGCAGAGATAAAAATTTGCTGTTCAATTTTCTGAAGTGCCCCATTCAAGAACCTTATAACAGTGATATTGTCGAAATTCGCTAGTATTTTTCCTTTACGGACACTTGGAAATAAGTTGCAGCGTAAACTAAGTCTATTTTCGGATTTCTGGATCTGTTTGCCGTGAAAATATCATGGAATTAAACAAATAGATGCAGAGATAAAAAAATTACAGTTCTTTGTTCCAAAGTGAACCAATCAAGAACCTCATAATGGTCATATGATCAAAATCCTTTAATTTTTCAACAACCTTGACCCTAGGAAATGATTTCCTCCATAAACTAAGTCAATTTTTGTATTCCCTGAACTGTTTTCTGTGATAAAATCATGGATTTTAACAAATAGATGCAGATATAAGAAATTGCAGTTACTTTCTCCAACGTGTCATATCCATTAAACTTATAGACGTGATATGGTCGAAATTCTTTAGTCTTTTACCTTTCCGGTCCTTACAAATTAGTTGCTGCGTGAACTAAGTTTATTGACGCGATACTGTTACAGTTTTCTGTGCAATAATCATGGATTTGAACTAATAGATGCAGAGATAAAATATTGCGGTTCCTTTTCCCAAAGTGACCCATCCAAGAAACCTTTAGAGGTGATATGGTCTTAATTCTTTAGATTTTCACCATCTCGGACCCTTGGAAATGATTTGCCTCTTAAACTATGTCTTTTTTGCATTCCTGGGACTGTATTCTTTGAAAAAAATTATTAAATTCAACGAATTGATGAAGAGATAAATAATTGCAGTTTCTTTTCAAAAGTGACCCAACCAAGAACCTCAAAGGCGTGATGTGGTAAAATTTCTCTTGTCTTTCACCCTCTTGGAAACTTGGAACTAAATCTCCGAGTAAACCAAGTCTATTTTCGCGTTCCTGGATCTGTTTGCTGTGTAAAAATCATGAAATTGAACGACTTATGCAGAGATAAGAATTTTCGATTCCATGTTCTGAAGTGTGCCATCCAAGAACCTTATAACAGTGATATGGTCGACATTATTTAGTCATTTTCCTTTCCGGACCCTTGTAAATAATTTCTTGCCAAAACTAAGTGTATTTTTACGTATCTGGATCTATTTTCAGTGCAAATATAATGGATTTGAACAGCTTTATATGAAGGGATAAGAAATTGCGGTTCAGTTCTCTGAAGTGTCCCATCCAATATACTTAAAAACGTGATATGGTCGAAATTCTTTAGCCTTTTACCCTTCCGGACCCTTGGAAATTAGTTTCTGCCTAAACTAGTTCAATTTTCGCGTTCCTGGAACTGGTTTCTTTGCAGAAATTTTTAATAGAATGAACAGATGCAGAAATAGAAAATTGCAGTTCCTTTTTCCGAAGAGATCCATTTGAGAACCTTATATGGTCATAATTCTTTAGTTTTTCACTATCCCGGACCATTGGAAATAAATTGCCGCGTAAACTACGTCTATTGACGCGATCCTGGAACTGGTTTCTTTGTAAAAATCATTTAATAGAACGAATATATGCAGATATAAATAATTGCCGTTCCTTATTCCAAACTGACCCAACCAAGAACATTATAGAAGTGATATGTTTGAAATTCTTTTGTCTTTTACCTTCGTGGAGTCTTGGACATGCATCGCTGCGTAAATTTAAGACTATTTTATGTACCTGAAGTTCCAAACGTTTGTAAAAAATTATTTCTTAAACAAACCACTAAATTGTCATATTAACGTAAATATTAGATCTGACCTTATTTGTGAGTCAACAAACCCGTAAAAAATTCACCAACACTCTAGATCCTCCGGAACTACCCCTTAGCCTAGCCCTTAGAACATAAACATTTGCACTCTAGGGGTAAATTGGATTATTACCCTGATTTTTTCTAGCCTCTTTTATTCAAAATCACCGTATCTATAAAAGAATCATCTACCCTCTGGAACCTCCGGATCCACCCCCACACTATAGCCCTCACAAAATAAAAACTTGTATCTCAGAGGCAAATCGACTTATCACGCTGATTTTCTCTACGATCTCTTATTCTAAGCCAAAAAAGCTACAAAAAATTCACCAACCCCCTAGAACTTTCAGAACCAGCCCTTATAAAATAAAATTTTTATTATCGTGGATGGATCAAATTATCACGCTGATTTCTTGTAGGCACTTTTATTCTAAGACAACGTAGCCATTTAATAATCTCCAACCATTTTGTACTTCTGGAAGGACCCCTAACTCCAGCTGGTGTTAGGGGTGTTTCCGAAGGTTCTAAAGGCTTGGTGAATTTCTCTAGCTACTTTGGCTCAAAATAAAAGGTTTTAGAGAACATTCAGCGTGATAATCATATTTATCTCTGAAAACAAATTTGTATTTACTAAGGGCTGGTAAAATGGGAGGTTCCGGAGGTTCTAAAGGGTTGGTGAATTTGTCATGGCTCCATTGGCTCAAAAAAAAATTATCCTAGACAAAATCAGCTTGATAAT
Source organism: Bacillus rossius redtenbacheri (assembly GCF_032445375.1). Classification (NCBI taxonomy): domain Eukaryota; kingdom Metazoa; phylum Arthropoda; class Insecta; order Phasmatodea; family Bacillidae; genus Bacillus; species Bacillus rossius. The sequence goes on along the minus strand of NC_086334.1, from coordinate 33,969,667 downwards.
CCGATTTGCCTCTGAGATATAAATTTTTATTTCGTGAGGGTTGGTGTTAGGGGTGGTTCCGGAGGTTCTAGAGGGTTTGGGATATTTTTATGTTTTTTTTTTGGCTCGAAATATTGACATTTGTAAATATTTACGTTGATATATTAATTTAGTGCTTTTTTAATTTTTTTTACGAACGTTTGGAACTTCAGGTACATATATAGAAGAATCACGCAGGTCTGCCATGTTTTCGAGATTTCTGTGTCTTCCACAGATGGCAGCACCGTGGTTACTCGTTTCCGTCCCATGAGGCTTCCGTTACATTCACGAAATAATTCCTACCAAATGCCGCATACCGAGAGCTAAGATGTTTAGTCATCAATAACAAGATTGCAGGGCATGTTGCAAACGAATCGGGGCAGTTTCCGAGCGAGGTGTTGCAGTGAACTCTCGTTGCAGAGGGAGCTAGGTCAGGTCGTGCTTATTCTCGGGTGTATGCGTGGTTCGGCCACAGATATTTACAGGTGAATGCTGGGATGTATCTTGGTCGTTATTCTTGTTCCGACAATCCCACTATTTGTTTCCGTGTGGCACTGGCTCTGATCACTTCGCTATTTATAACACTTAAAGGGCAAGAGATAGAGGAATACCACATGTTATATCCCTTGATTATGGTTATTAATTTCGTAAAAAATGCCAAAATACACTCCAAAAAAGTTCAAAATAATATTAATATTTTAATATTAAAATTAATAGTATTTTTCATATTTATGTTTAATTTTGCATATTTTATTTTGTTTGTGTAAAATTTACTTGAGCTATATTAATGGGCCCTGAAATATATAATTGCAACGAATGTAATAAATAATTACATATATACCCTACATTTATTATATTTATATAGACACATTATATGGTATTTTAATGTTTCAAAGACATTTTTGTATAAATATTTTTTTTATGTTTTAAGTTTATCAAGTTAGTGACTTTGCAGAAATGTCTAAATATCTTAAGTCTCTGTAAGATTGTCTTACGCCCATGTAAGAGTCTTTTAATAATGTGTTTATTTTTTTTTTAAATATTTTTGAGGTAACGTGATTCAATAAAATGTGTTACGGTAAACATGCCTTGCTTATGAAAGCGAATACGTGAGTCACGAATGTGTTGAGTATTCAAGAAGGGTGCCGAGGAGAATGGGAACAGCGAGCCGACGGAGATGTATGTTTGCCCTGCGCACTGGACGGCGAGAGAGTAGCGGGGGTGGCTCGGAAAATAACGACGAGGAACATCTCGAGGAAACTCTTAAATTCGGGAACGTTTCGTCTCTCGTAAACACGAAGCACGTTTCCACACCCCCCTTCTTCACTCTCTCTCTCTATCCGCTTCCCCAATTTTTTTTTCCCTTTGCTTTATCGCGCGCTTCTTTCTGACGTTTCATCAACTCCGCGACGAGGGAAGAAACTCGCGTGAATCCCCGCCCCGGAATCGCCGAGACGTCTCCGCCGAAGCAGAAACGGAAAAAAAATATGTGTGTATATATATATATAAACTCAACGCGCACTCGTACTTACGTTCGTTGTAAAAGCGTCGACGCGCGAAGTGTTATGTCGTCCATAAACACATATACACTATCGCCCTAGATCGCGTGTCGTGCGAGACGAAATTCTTAGGCTCTCCCTGGCAGAACTTTTCTCGCTGTCACCGTCTGAGCTGCCAGAACCTATATATACATATATTTATATATACATACATATATATAGCCAATGAAAGAACAATTAATACACTTTCACCTCATTCAATTGGCGTGACGTAACTGGCATCAAAAACACTACAATGGAATTTTTTTTTTTTTGTAAATTGAACATACATATTTGTTAATTTGTACATTTACATGAAAAAAACTGCATAAAAAATAGTTAACGTAGTAACTATTGTAGTATTGTAGTAAAAATAATGGATTTGGATTCTTACCCGGGAATTTATGCTTTGTGTTGTACCAGTCTCTCCAATAGGTAAAGTTATTTGTAAACGTTCCCTCAATAGCTTTCCAAGACTAACGTTTACATTAATAAGCATAATAAAAGCAAATAAAGCCCAATTATGGAATATTCGATTATATTTTCCACGGTTAAAAATTATATTTAAATGACCATCAATTAAAATTTTAAAATTATGCTCCAATTTCCGTAGGAAATTATCTCGAAAAGCGTTTTTCATAAATGCAAAAATAACCATAGACATGTTTTGTACCAAGTTATAATATCTTTCTTATAGTATTAAAAACTATTTCTTGGCCATTGGCGTCCAAATGAATCTTCTGTAAAAGTACAGAATTTTAATCTTTTTTTTTTTGCAATCAATCAAAAGTTACTTCAGGTCTAACTATGGAATCTCACTGACGAGTCGTACATTTTTTTTCAGCATGAATTGTTCGATAATTAATCATTCCCGCAAAATTGTTACATTACAATACATTTACACACTGTTTGAATGATTTTTGCAATGGGAAAAATTGATTTGGAAACTTTTATGGGCATACACAATTGCTGGTTTTTACTGTATGTCATGGAGAAACCACGTTAATGGATAAAAAACTTGAAAACGCAAAACGCACAGAAAAACAACATTAGGTTGTAAAAAAACACGGACTAAAAGCAGTTTTCAAATTACATTCCACAATAAAAATCTTAATCACTAGAATAAAACAAGCTACAGATACGTTTCAACACCAAAACTGTGTTTATAATACTGCCTGTGAATGTACATAGGATAATCTGGCAGAGTCCTTTCAACACGTATTAAAGAGCACAAAAACAACATAAAGAAATTGAAATCTCAAAATTCTAGACTGGGAAACACCTATAAAATACTCAGGGACTGTTACACGAAGTACACTCAATTAAATTAAACTAAAAAAAAACATAATTATTGTCAACAATAACAATGTAATCAGTAGAGAAAGTATTGATTAATATATATAAATGAATTACTTTAATTGAAACATAAACTAATTAACAAAAAAAGTTTAATACCAACAACTCTGGCAGCAAGACACCAAACAATAACATTATCTCTTAGGCGTGCAACCAATCAGGTGAGTGTTTTCCTGTCATTGGACGCGCCAGAAGAGAAAATGAAACACACAAATAAACCCTGTTCTTCCAGTGTCCACTATCAGTAATTTTGTGCCTGATTACGGAAACAGATGTCAGTTCTTGAAACTTTTGTTTGTCTTAAGAAGCCTTGCGTTTGTCTGTGCCGTCGTCGTTGTATTGTCCACAATATCTGTTTATTTTAATCACCGTATTCGCCTGTGCGTAGCTGTGTTACCGCTGTGTTGTCTAAGGTTGTTTTTTGTATTTATATTTTGTTCTTCTCATCGTTGTTAGCCTACCGTGTTCGTATGTGTCGTGATATTTTATCTAAATTCTTCCACGGAATTCTCTGTGCTCTCTATACATTCATACATTTGACATAGGCTTATTTTGGCTGGTTTTTCTGTGAATTTGTGTAGTCTTGTCTAGTCATTTGATTTCTCTGTGACATACAAACTGTAAAAACCAACAATGTCGCATGTTCATATTTTAATATTTTGATTTTAATAAAGTGCCTACAAATTTAGATTCAACACACATATAATAGAATATTATTTAATTAACTCGCTTAGAACTTTTATAATTTAGTTATATTTTGAAGTTTGTTTCAAGAGGATGAACACATTATACCATTTGTATTTTTTTAGCCTATGTCAATCAAAATTTTCATAACTGTAATAGCAGATAATTTTACTAAAAAATTTAATGTCGAAATATATTTTCTGTGGTGATTTTGTATCTAGAAACTTCATCCTAAGAATGTGATTGTACATTATAAAAATGCGCCAAGGATGTCGTGATGATGTTACGTGTGTAAGATACTATATAAATTATAAGCGACTTAAAGGTGAGCGCTGAGTATTGCCGCCTGGCGACTGTCTACCCGCCTGCCATTGCCGCCTGGTGGCGGGCCACCCGTGAAAACTTGTATAATCTCCGTGCGGGCCCGTCGCCACTTTCAGCAGTTGGCTACCTGCGTCGGGCCTGACGTCATTCGGCCACGTGACGAAGCGGCGAATACAGTATGAGACATTCTGGAAAGACATGTTCGTTACTAGGCTTGCCGGTATAAATGGGGAAGGGGGGGGGGGGTGGGACAGCAGGCCAACAAGCAGAAGCAGAAACGGAGAAGTGTGTGTGTGTGTGTGTGCGTGTGTGTGACGAAGCTGCCTTCACACCGCACCGTCTGCCGCCAGACCGCTGCGACGCAACGTCCCGCTGCCCAACGGAGAGGCGCCGAAGACTCACCTGGACTTGGACATTGTCGTCTGCTGAGACACCAGTCTGCATTTTGCAACAAGCACTTAGCCCGGAAAGCCTACAACTCACGTAGTTTCGTTTCCCTGCAAGAATTTCCGAAGATTTCCGAAGTTTTGCGTTTTGGTATTAACGCCACTTCAGCCGCTAAATCAGGAGTTTCCAATGAAAACAAGCATGTTGTGACTGACCTAACCTAACCCTTCGATTTTTTAAATTTCAATTTTTGAGAGAAATCCGAAGTTGCACGAACTTGGTAGGGAACCGAAACTACGTGAGTTGTAGGCTTCCCCACTTAGCCCATCTCCGCTGAGGACGAGTGCAGAACCTGGAACGAGCACGCCGAAAACCGAAGGGGTAACGAGTAACGCGAACGTAGAGTCGTACGAGTTAACGTCTGCACGATGGACGTGCACAGTACGACCAGACCTCGGGAACTTGGTGGCAAGCGAGCCGAGGAAACAGTGGCGGGAGTTTTTTTTTAAAGCAAATGGAAGAGCGTTGCAGTTTGTTGCTACAGGAATCTGTTGGAAACGAGTAACTTTTCATCCAAGTGATATTCAATATATAGAAATTTAAGGCAGTTTTTTAAATAAGATCGGCAGACATAAGGTGCATAGGCAGTCAAAATAGTTGAGCATACTCTTTTGCGACACATTTTGCATATCACAAGTGACGAGAGAACAAAGTGGCTTTCCAAGGAGTTGTGTTCACTGCTATACGCAACACGAGCGTCGTGTACGAAGAAGTTCACACGGATTAGTTGGAGTTTGTGCAGCTGCGAGTTCTACTCGCCGTCCGCCAGATCGTGGAGCGAGTCGGCCGTCTAGGCGCAGCACGAGAGTGTGGAGGCTAGCGCCGGGTGCTGCAGCGACGAGCGGAGTCAAGGCAGCGAGGAGTTCGCGGAGCGAGTGCTTTACTCGCTATGATGGCCGTATCTGCGTGGTCCTATAACTGTGACATGGGAATAGAAGGCGAGTGACTTTTAATTTAAACGCCCTATTGCGTATTGCGAACGGCTATAACCTAGGGCAGTTAAACAAAAAACCACACATGCTGTTAACACATATATATATATATTTTAGAAATCATGTTATAATATTTGATATCGTAATTTTGCAGACAGGTTGAGATAAATTATTTGAAATTTTTAATTTTATAAATTGTTCATAATGAAGTAATTTTTTGTCAGAATTAAAAATATTGTTTGTGCTATCAACAACGTGTCACGCTGTTTATAAATTTATGGCAGCTGATGTATGTAGTAAATTTCAGTCTAAAATAAAAGTTCAGGTAAACTGTTATATAATATTGTACAGCCTTAGTTGCGTTTTTGGAGAATGTCTTGTAAAAGTAATATTTAAAGCAAATGCCTTAATTTTATTTTCAGAAAATGGTCTTGTGCGAGTAACCTTTAAAGGAAATGCCTTATAAATAATTTGTATCTACAGGAGTGTAATTACGTATTATTTTATTATTTTGTGTTTACAGAAAATCAGTTGCTCATGAGTACATCTGTACTACGAGACCAAATGTACGAACCAGAGAAATTGCATTTGATTGTCTCAGATTTTATTGGAAAATAAAACTATATTTACGCATAGCACTCCTCTCTCTCTCATTATTAGAAACTACCGTCTAGTGTTGCACCTCTCCCGCGGGTACAGCGCCGGGCAAGAGTGCAATCCCAGGAACGGCCACCGGTAAGCGCCGGTGCACTCGTCGACTGAAGGCAGCTCCGAGGACGAGTGCGCTCAGGATGTGACGCAAGCAGGCACTTATTTTGTCCGCGTGCCACGCCCATACCTCTGACCTTGTGGTCGAGTAAGACGTCGTCTTGCATCGAGGCAGCGCCAGTAAGCGGCGCACCACTATCCCGCACCACTTGCTATCATACTCATTTTATTCAAACACACGCCATTGCTGGTTCACACTGTGTGTCACAGAGAAAACCCGAAGAATGAAAAAAAGAAAAAAAAATGAACACACGAGCACACAGAAAACATGCCAACACTAGGCCAAGTCAGTTGTTAAATTTATGTACAGGAAATAACATGTATAGACAGAAAGACGAACAGAGTGGTCTGACAACCACTAGTCAGTTGCAACTGTCTGTCTGTGCTGTGATATTGTTCTAATCACTTTCACTTCCACGGAATAATCTGTGCTATCTATTCATTCATTATTTTACATCGGCTGTCTGTGAGTTCGTGTATTCATGTTTCAGGTTTTGCTCTGTGACTAGAGACGGTGATTTTTCACGTTATAATCTCCTCGGTCACTAGACTGCAATACGGTATTTCTGCGCCAGTGATTTATTTTTTATGATTGTGCTGTTTGCAAGATACGATTGACTTATTTGGCCAGGCCCTTTAGAACGCGTTTGCTTCCGCACAGAAATGCTATGATTCGTGTGCCAACAAACGGCCATGCATATGAAAAAAAAAAAACTCAAGCAATCACGAATCACAGGTGATGATGCTAAAGTGTTTTAACACACAGATTGTCTTGAAACCTTTTTGGGCGAATAATTCATTGGCCTAGCAATAGCCTGTGTCCAAAATAACGTTTTAAAACAGTCTTCCCCACTAAAAGAAACATTAAAATTACGTATACTTATTTTACACGAATAAGGTGAAAAATTTAACAAACAATTGTTGAAAAATTATTTTGTGACCGGCTGCGTATTCAAATATTGTAGCAACATCTGTGTTTTGTGATTGGTTTAGTTTCTTTCAGACACACGCCTAACGTAGCACACGAATCACAGAAATTCTATGCGTAAATGGTTTCTTTCTAGGAGACGGTTGCTAATTACAAGGAAGAAACTGCTGGCGCTGGAATACCTTGTTTCAGTCTAATGATTGTCCAGATATTTTTCGCTGTTTTTAACTGTATACAGCCTTCAAGGCCCTCACCTTTTACCTTATTATAAAATATAATGCCTACTGTGAGTCAAACCAGCAATCAAGGTGCTGGCAAGTATGTTACCTTTATTATATAATGTGTGATCCAATTACTGTGATAGTTGGCATGGGCGTTTTGCCAAATGTGAGAGAACACGATGAGTGTAAAACAAAGCACCACACACTACACTAAATAAATTAAAAAACAAAGTGCAGTTAGGGCGCAACCAATAATGGAGATTTCACGTAAAAATCGAGGGTTTGTTACAAGCAGCTGTAGCCTTTTGATGTTTCTGTCCTGAAGTTTTATATATATACACGTCGTTGATTATTTCCTTTATTTAAATGGCATGAACAGCGACGTAGTTGTGTCGTAGCGCGATGGAACTTCACAACGATAGTGTCGCAAGCAAGAGGCTCAGATCTGTCACTGGTTGTGGGCGAAATTCCACTTAAAATTGTTCATCAATGTAAAATAACGAAAATATGACAGTGAACCTAACGCTACTGCAGCGGCGTGGAAGCAGATGAGCCATACCTAGGAATACGTAACCTTAAGTAAATTTGTTACATATTAACATAAAATTTAAAACAAAATTATTGCAAATAATATAGAGGTTCGAAATTCAAGCTAAATTATTAGATACTAAGGAAATATTTATTTTCAGAATAAGTGTTTACATGTTGAGTTTGTGGGCTGTCAGTTTTTTTTTGGCAACAATCTTAAAAATATAATGCAAGATATAATCGTGTGGAAGTTTAACATTTGAATTTTTAGCTACACAAATATCAAAGAAATTAAATATTTTTATGATACGTCAAAAACTTCCATTTGAGTTTTTAAAAGTTGACAAATTATTTTTTTAAAGTGTATGTTTATTTTCACCTACTCTGGGCCTGATCTAAGTTCGACAAAGGTAATTCTCACTACCCGTCTACCAACATCCGTAACAAGACAAGGACCATAGCTTGCTTCGATTTGGTTTCCCCCACTCGAGAAAAGACTCCACGAAAGAGGAGAAAGCCAACGTTTTGGTGGTCCGATGTTGATCTCCAAGCAATGTCTTTGAAACAGACTTTACTGCAAATTGGGATTGCGAACCTTTTTAAATGTGAATTGCAGTCAGTGGACCAACCGTCTCTACGACTCGGTCCCCGTAGCTTCCGAGTTACCTACCCCGGACACACACCAGGTCGAGAAGGCGCAGTAGCTTCGTCCTCCGACCGTAACCATTAAGGGAGGGAGAAAGACGCCATCTTGGTTTCGACTGATTTTGGTTACAATCAATTTTAGTTGTTCGGTTTTTTTAAAATTTTAGCTTCATGAAAACATAGCAATATAAATAAATGTAAAGTTTATAGTTATTAATTACTGCTTCCTACAAATAATTTACCATGTGTAGGGACCGGATAAATTCGCGGTTTCAATGACCTCCAGGATGAACTCCATAGTTCTACGTACACTCAGTCAAATAGCACCCACTCATTGGCTGCTGTCTTGTGAGACGTCCCAACATAGCAGCCTGTGATTCGATAAAGCTTTGGTCGGGTGTTTCTCATTGGCCCAGCGTCATCCAGGTGAGTTGTGAGCCAATAGCAGAGGCAACACTGAGGTATAACTATTTGTATTTTAGCCTATCGCGAAATTAATTCGCGAATTTTTCCGGTCTCTAACCATGTGAAATCATTGGCATTAAGGGTGTATGTATGTCCCATTCCAGGTCATTATTTTATATTTATGATCCACACGGTTAAACTAGCCGATTTTTTGTGTGGCTTTACTTGCACAAAATGAAAAATATGTATATACATCGCATATGTTTTTAGTTAATTAGCTGGCAAGGTTTTTTGACGTTATTGTGCAGTGTGTGAAAGGAGAATAAAATGGAATATAAAACAGGAACATTTTAGGTTCAAAGTCAATTTTACCTGCTGCTATGTGATAAAGTTTTTTTTTTTTTTTCAAAATAAGACCATTAAATTTTACCCCACCTCTTAAAATCGCCAGAATTTTTATGATTTAAAAAGATCAGATATAATTTTAAAAAAAATTCTGAAAGATATTTGAACCATACCATGCAGTACCCACTAGCATTAACTTTAAAGCCCAAATATTTCCATTATTTAATCCATTTGTTTTTTCCTTATCCATCTGTACAAATATGTGAAAAATTCAAATTTTTCAGTTAATTATGCAAAAATATGCACTATATATATTTTTCATTTAGTTGAAGTTCGGCCACTGAAAAAGTCTTCAAGTTTAACCGTATGAAACGTAAAGATTAAATATTAACCTGGCACGAGACATACACCCTTAAGTATTTGACTCATTTTCGGGAATTATCACCACTTTAATTATACGTTTAGTATACTCAATATTATATTATTTGTTCGCATCTTAATAAGCGATCTCTTCTTAAAAAAAATATTCTCAATATTAAAACATAATATATAATTATGGTATAAAAACTGTTGAAACCATTATAAAAAAATTTTATTCCCATTTATCCCTGTTATACAATTAATATCCCTACTCGTTTCAGAAAAATAATGTTAACTATAAACTTTATCTTGAGAATGTTCCAAAAAACATTTGATGAAAGTTATTTTGTTTATAACCACGCCCATACATTATCATGGTTAATTTATTAACAACTTATATCAGTGTAACAAACAATAAACTTTGATGGAAAAAAAAGCAGTACTCGTGCATGCGCTTATCTAAAACTTTTTGAGTTACTAGTTAATTGTGACCTTGAACCAAAATTCTAAAACATTTACAGTTGATATTATTAAAATTTAAAACTGTACCATTTTTTATGAATAAACTGTATAATGTAGTATTTATTATTCAGTTGTTAGAAGTAAAACTAAACAAATTAAATTATGTTTGCTACATTATTTAATATTTAATAATTTGATTCAGCGTAAAATTAAAAAAAAAATAGAAAAAATATACTGATACTGAAATAACAATTTTGTTTTAATATTTTTTGTTCCGGAATCGTTATTCAATGCCATATGAACTGTGTGCGGCTTAGCGTTGAGTTTCGGAACACTTTATTACACTGTTTGCATTTATGATTCTCCTTAAATACACAAAAAATGTAAAATATATGTGCTAAACTAACAGAAGCATCACATTTCCATTTTCCATTTACTGTACAATACGGCACATCACACCCCGTGCTTATTCATGGTACCACCGCCAAACCTTAGACGGTGAATTTCAGTACTAACCATTTCGAATTGATTCATGCTGATGATGAAATGGCAGTGTAACTCATTTTCCACGATCGTATTGCTTAAGCGAACTTGGTACATTGGGCTTTTCAACGTCGACTTACGGCGTCTCTGACTTTCATCAGTCGCGTGCAAGTGTATTTGCATGCGGGCAGGGTAATTTTTTTATTCCGAGAGCAAAAATTTAACTACGTTGGTTATCTGCACCGCAATGCCATGCAGTCCATTATCTCTTGGTTGATTCATAACCGTCCTCTTACTGCGTGTACTGGTAGAAGTGCCACTGCGCTACCACACGCGAGAGTTCCAACTGCACGGCATAATTATTGTACGTGCGACCTCTCGTCACCACTTAGTGACGTCATTAATATGTTGTTCACAAAGCCCCTGTTCTAAGATAGATGGAGCTGTGCAGGTTCTGTTTAAATTTCTTCACCAGATTTGCTACCGTAATATTCATACCAGCATCATCAGATCTAGTACCCGAGTCTTCATACCAGCACCACCAGTCTGCTACCCAAGTCTTCATACCAGCATCATCAGATCTAGTACCCGAGTCTTCATACTAGCACCACCAGTCTGCTACTCAAGGCTTCATACCAGCATCATCAGATCTAGTACCCGAGTCTTCATACCAGCACCACAAGTCTGCTACTCAAGTCTTCATACCAGCATCATCAGATCTAGTACCCGAGTCGTAATACCAGCACCACCAGTCTGCTACCCAAGTCAACATACCAGCATCATCAGATCTATTACCCGAGTCTTCATACCAGCACCATCAGTCTGCTACCCAAGTCTTCATACCAGCATCATCAGATCTAGTACCCGATTCGTCATACCAGCACCACCAGTCTGCTATCCAGGTCTTCATACCAGCATCATCAGATCTAGTACCCGATTCGTCATACCAGCACCACCAGTCTGCTATCAAAGTCTTCATACCAGCATCATCAGATCTAGTACCCGAGTCGTCATACCAGCACACACAGTTCGAATGAACTCCGAACGTTGCTCGTACACACAGACTTAAGATTTTCATATCAACATCGGAATATTTCTTCGTCGAAAAACTACACGAGCAAAAGGTATGCCACATCTCGGTTCGGCAGCTTTCAATAATTTGCCATGAAAGCTGTAGGTATCAAAGTTATTCTTAATTCGTTTAAAATTCCTAGCTTTTTAATGTTTACGACAGGGCAACCAGCACCAATCATTGTCCGCAAGGAGACACATCTGCTGCAGTGCATATAGGGACTGGGAAAACTCGCGGATAGAATTCACCTTTAGGATAGACTACACAGTCACACCTCTAAACCCGCGCAAAACAAAACGTCAGTTCATTGGCTGCTGACTTGTCATTCATCTGAACAGGTTTGTATGTTTTTCGCTACTTGTTTGGTTGAAGGTTTCTTACTGACCCAGAATCATCCAGATACCATACCAATAACAAAAACAGCTCTAAAGTATACGTATTTTAATTTTAGCCTATCGCTAAATGAATCCGTGAAATTTTCCGATCTCCATGCTCGGCGTATTGGTATCTCACCCAGACTTATCTCCTTCCACACATGCACGATCCGCTGACGAGACAGGAGTGAGCCAATGTTAAGGAGTCATTTGACTCAGCTTACTTCTTTTATATACTAGTCATGGAATATCAACCGCCTATAGTTATAAACTCTGCTGTATAAAATGTTATAAGATTGATTTAATCGTATTTTTTTTCTCTTTAGGAATTGTAAAAGTTAGGTACCAATTAACCTAGGTTAGGAAGAGTTTGCAACTATCATATAGGCGAAGTAAACGCCATGAGGATTATCTTGGTGTTTTTTAATATAACCTGGCGCACTATGCAGACGTCTTGAAAATACTATTGCTAATTAGTATTATCATGAAGTTGAACCAATTTCACAACACCTTATATCTACCAAAAATTAAAAGAACTTAATGAAATTAGGAAATTATTAATAGGTTCGATTGTTTTCGCATAATAAAATATAAGCATGTGCCATATTGGAATATTTAAGAAAGACGAATTTTAGGATTGTAATTTTACCACGAACAGTAACTTTCTTTATTGTACCCTTTTTTCTCAATGCATACTCGACCAGAACAGAGATTTCGTTTACCTCTGAAGAAAATAACTTCGCATAAATTCTCTCTCCAATTTCACGCGTTGAACTTCCTTCGTTAAATTCAAAATACTGTTTCGTCCATTACGCTTTTGTAATAGACTTTCATGTAGCAGGATTCACAGGAGATTTCTATTCCTTATTTAGCCCCGAAGTAGGGAGGATGGAAATGCAAATTCTCCGTCTTTATAGTTCTCGAAGGTGGATGAGTCGACGTGGAAAGGTACGGGAGGATGGAATAAGAAAGTGTGGTGAAGGGGGGAGATGTGGAGAGGGGATGTAGAAAAGCTCAATCCTCTTATCGAGTGAATAATAAACGAACCGCAGAGGAGCGAAGAACCAATCCGGGTTTCACGGCTCTGCGCATGCGCTCGGCTGAAGATCCGAGGACCTTTATATGCCAACGCTAGCCGTCTCAAATCCTCTGTTGGCGAGATAGTAGGGGATACGACTCGTGGTCGTGGGGTAGGCCCCGTTCGTGAGACCGGAAAGCTGTAGTGCGTTCCAGCTAAAATGACTGCGCTCCAATTACTGTCAAGCAGTTTATGATGTGTAGCATCTTAGCTCTCGATACGCGGCTTTCAGTAAAAGTCATTTCGTGAATGTAACGGAAATGTGTAAACAACGGTGCTGCCATCTGTGGCGGATGGTGCGAACCAAATTTCATAAAGACAAAGGGAAATGTTTAATGAATTTTTTTAACATGGTGGGCAGTATTTTAACAAAATTAATTCCCTGTGGAAGATCAGGTGCAATGCCGGGGTTTGGTATTTTTTTTTCCAAGTCTTTTTCGCTTTTATTGGAGCAATTTTTTTTATAGTTTAAAATTTCTGTCTGCTAATCAAATGATTCATTAGTGTACATAGTTTTGTCTGACAGCGAATTCTAGCGGCGGGTGCGGAAACTGCGTGTCATTCGCGTCCAGAAATGTAACTGATAGTTCAGTTTGCGTGTTTTTATCACGGTCGAAAATATTTTAGAAAAAATTATGTTTGATTCCGTGCACGAGTTATTATAAGTTTTTTATTGCAACATAAGAACACGTGAATTTGCTCGTTTCCGAGGTATGATGTTACACATCTCTCGTGAGTACTGAAAGACTCGGTGGGTTTTTTTTGTCAAGAAGGCGTTTGAAATGAAAATTTCTAGGGACTAGAAAAATTAGTCGTTTCGATGACCTTCAGGAAAGAATCCACAGTCCACTTTATACTCTGGCTGCTGACTTGTGAGTCGTCTCAACTGGTTTGTCAGTGATCCGATACTTCTTTGGTTGAGGGTTTCGCATTGGTCCAGATTCATCCAGATCAATATTGAGCCCATAGAAAAAGCAGATCAAAAGTATATGTATTTGAATTTTAGCCTATCGCTAAATTAATCCGACAATTATTCTGTTCTCTAAAAATTAATTACCATAATGTGTTGTTGGAACCACGGGAGTAGAATAAAACAAGAATAAATTAAAATGCAAAATGATTCGAATAGATGACGGGATACAGCTGTTGAGTTATATTGAAGAAAAAAAACAAGTCTTTTGAAGTTACACTTCTTTAGGCACGTTTTGAAAAAATGAAGAGAGTGAATTTATACGATGTGCGCGCACCATGCAACGAAATTTTCACAGGATGAGAAAAAAGGCTTTAAACAAAAAAAAGCCTCGTACAAACAAAAACTATGTATGTGGTTTTTAAATCTTATCCTTTAGTGATTGATATTCAATACTGGTAAATATAATGAAAAATTCTTGTTTATTGTGAATATTGGTGATACAAATTGTGTTTATAAGCTTCTTCAAGTGTATTTTCAAGTGTATAAGTGTATTAGTGAGTTTATGTTATCATATGTATGATTGATTTACATATAAATGATTAATATTTTATTTTAATAGTAAATAAATAATTATCACTAATAAATTAGAATAAAATCAACATGTTTTTCGATTGTTATTATAAAATAAAATTTACATTGATTATTTTGCTAAATTAAATAATTAATTTTATACACGTGTTTATACCAATATTGAATACTGGGTATTTATTGAATATATTTGATGATATTAATTTATAATTTATCAACCATATTAATAATATTACTCCTTTTATTATTTTATTTATTTTGATTATTTGCATGCTTTTTTAAAGTTAGTTTTTTTATTATGTCAAGTAAGTATAACATCTAACGCGCGTACATAAGTCCACGCACCCATTTTTTTGTTCATAGGGAATACTTTTTATAGATATTGTGAAAACGTGATTTATATTTATTAATACAATTTTTAGTTAAAATTACGTAAAAATTACGGGCAAATACAGCCGTACAGTCTTTTACATACATTTAATTACAAATCTTATTACGAACATGTTAAAGATATTCACTAAAATGAGGTATTTATAATTTTGTCTAAAAACACTTAAGTGTATTGACTGTAAATTGCGACTTTACTATTTAAGTAGTTAAAGTTTCACGAAAATATGTAACAATATTTACTTTACATCTTCTCTGTCGACACTAATTTATTACTATAGTTTCATGAAAATTTAATATTGCGTATACGTTTTAGAGTTATTAGTTAAGCATGAACAAATTTAAAGATTTTTTTGCGTATACCATATTGAAATATATTAAAAGAGCGAGGAAAATATCTTTCCTAATAAACTCTTAAGTGGACACAACGAACGTTAAAGAAAAATAGTAATATATGCTGTAATCTAATTCTAAAATTTCTGAATCGTGTGGTTGAAAACTGTTTATTTGGAGAAAAATTATCTTCTTCATGAACTATAATTCAATTATTTGCAGGAAAACGTTCCTCTGTAATCCCTTAATTTGATAAAAATTTTCTCCGGATGAGCTAGAAAAAATATATGAAGGGAAGGGTAATAAAAAATTATTAAGTAAGAATTTCATCTTCTCTGACAATAAAATTTTCTTTATTACTTAGATGGTTCACTCAACGAGTAAGCGTAATTTCTTCGAGGTTTCGAGTTTTGTTTTCCCTTATTACCCGTCTGTTGAAGACCATGTTTCGCCAAGTACAGGAAATAGAGGGGGAGGGGGGCGGACATTACTAAAAACCAACAATCCCGAGAATTAATCTTCCACAGTATAATTAATTATTTTTTAGTAACGTAACATTTTCCAATTTTTTCAGGAGTAATTCTTAAATACTCAGTAACAAATTTCCCTGAAAACTTGCAAATAACGTATAGTCATAATAAATTGACACTAGCAACAAATTAAGGCTCAAGTTTTATTCTAATGATTTGACTTTAAAGCAGTAATGTGTTTTTAAATTACTTATCTCACAAACACATACCATTCAGGCTACATTTTATATATGCTTGTCAAAATTTTAAAAGTTACTGGAAAAAGTTGGCAACCAACTATGAGACAAAACTATTCTTGTCAAGGTATTCAATGTCTAAAACACCCATAGAGAATATGCTATGTACTTCCTGACTCCTTGCTGGCACAAAAGCTGTTTACTTTACCCTAGATATTAGAAAAAAAAACTATTTTTGAAGAACCCCGACCTACGAACTTTTCCTAGTTAACCCCACTGATATATGCGTGTGTGTGTTGGTGTGTGTGTGTGTGATAGTGGGTGTATGGTGTACTGGAATTTAGTAAGTAACTTTTAATTATTTCTTAAATAATTAACACATTTTTTGTATATTCGTAAACAAGAATAAATGTAGAAAGTGTGTGTTACTTAGAAACTCCAGAGCTTTGGAAGGTATTTGCTTATAAATCTCAGATTACCTAAATATAGTCATGCTGACAGTAAATTTTCAATCTGAACTCTTTCGGTAGGCAAACGAAATTGATAACTAAAATGGTACTATGAATAAAATGATACTCTGCACTCGGCTTCGTGAAAGAAGATACGTCACGCGTGTTTTTGAAAGAACTATATTCCAGAAAACCTTCAAACACGCGGGAGTTCCTTTGCTGTTCGTGACAGCTTCCAGGAATTTCATTTTTGCTGTTTATAAAAGCTCCAATGGTTGCACTGCAAAGCTATAGTCCGCGTCATTCAACTTGTCTGAAATTCGACAGTCCTCAAAAGCAGTACAATGTATTTTGTTTACCAGCACTGACATCCACACGGAAGTTTTTTTTAGCATAACAACAGTGACGGAAGGATACGTGAACCAATGACGCTAACCTCTGATATTAAGTCACATGACGCATACCGTAGATGTAAACGGATATTTTTTCCCCTTGGCTTTCGATCAGTGACGTAACTACCTTAGTTTCCACCTGGTACAAGAACTCATCTTAGCGCCCCTCCTTAAAAAAAAATTTCCCAGTAACACATCATATCAACACCACGTATTAATTCCGCTATTCCAAATATGTTTTATTCAACTGAGTAAATAACTTTTCGACAGTCATTTCATTTTTAATACACCACAATTAAAAAAAGTTTTTATATATTTGATTGTACACATGTACGAATCTTTCAATATTAACAATTCAGTTCATCTACTCTCAAACAATTTTTTGTGTTCTAACACTACGATATTCAAATAATTATCTACAGTAAAAACTAAACTGCCAGGTTAGCGCCCCCTCCCACTCTCCTAAAAAAAAAAAAAACGTTTTCCCCAGGGAACAAGTCTAGTTATGTCCCTGGATTTGATTGCTTTTATTCTTTGCTCCCTCCCTCCTTCCCACGACCAGTGATGCAGAATAACGTCCAGTGAACCGTGATCTCAACATCGAAGCGCTACGAGGCTTAGAGTAAGTTTAAGCCGGAAGTGAATTTACTGTGGTCTTTCTTTTATACTATATTTCCTGATCCCTGCGATTCCGCGGCTACGTGTATTCGGAGCCGACGTTGAGCGCAAACGGGAGTGGGCGGTTGCAATGGAAAAGAAAAAAAAAAGTCGAATGAATAGGGGTATAAGGTATGTTGAGGAAATAAAACTACTTCTCTCTGACAACGAATCGAAACACCCAAATAATCCACGTTTGCCCATCTTCGGACATGTTTTATTTTTCGGCGCTGTAAAAGATAATATAGGTTCTAAATTTAATTTTTCTAAAAGTTCAGTCTCCGTTTTTTGCTCATCTAGATGATTGAAAAAAAATTGAAGATTTCGTCAGGTTCGATCAGCAACATTTAAAGTACTCTTAAATCGAGAAAATGTACAGAAAAGTTTTTGCACCAAAATTGTAGCTAAATAAGGGAAACAAATACTTAAAAATATTCTTTCTCAGAATTTGTCGGATGTATTTCATAATTTTGAATAACGTGGTTTAGAATAATGAATATGGTTTTATTGAGTTACATTTATGTAAAAATGAAAGGCGTATAAAGTCGTACAGTATTTTTTACATGCATTTAATAACAAATTTGATCACGAAATTGTCAGAGAAGAATCACTAAAATTATGATTTGTCTAAGAACACTTAAGTGCATACACTGCAAACTGTGAATTTACTAGCTAAGTAGATAATGAAATGAATCCCGAAAATCTCCGTCGGCGTTATTTATTAGCTTTTTTTATTTCTTTATCATCCAAAAAAAAAAATGTATTCTAAATTAAGACCGCTAAGTTGCATTGATCGAGCGGATGAGTTCGGGGACCGATCGGAGGTCACGGAATCGTAGAGGCCTCACTTTGTCTTGGTGGTGTGGTTAAGTTTTTTTTTTAAGGAAAAGGTGTGGTGGTTGGGTGGGGGGGTTAAGGGTATTTCTGAAACGCTCTCACCCAATACGCTTCGTGAATAAAACACAGTCGGACCTCCTCCATTCCGGGGGCGTGCGGCAGATATCGACTGGCTCGTAAAGCTGCCGCCGTCACCGCGAGTTAGAACTCGCGCGGGGCCGGGGACAGCGGCCGGCGGGAATTGGAATGTGTCGCACTTAACTTCCAATCCCACGGGCGATCGGGCGGCGACCCCGACGGCCAGCGGGAAAACGGAAGAAACAAAAAAAAAGTGTGGGAGCCTTTTCGCTACTCGCCAGAGACGTATTAACAGCTAACCTCGGGAACGAAAAATAAAAATTCACGTGTTCTCGTGTTGAAAATACACTTACAACACGAAACGTAGAATTTTTTTTAAAATAATGTCGATCTTGATAAATATACGCCAATCGAGTTTCCAGCTACATTTCTAGACGGGAATCATACGTGGTTTCTGCACACGCCGTTAAAATTCGTTGTCGGAGCAGATACGTCGACTGACAAATTTGAATTTTCGATTTGCAAAGCGAATTTTTTAATTATATAATAAACTGTCTCCGATAGTAGCGAAAAATAATTTAAAAAAATACTAAATCCCGGCTTTTGATCTGATTTTTGACAGTGAATTTTATTAAAATACGGTCCATCTTGTTTTAAAGTTCATTAAACAGTTAATACCATAAATTTTTCCTTTGGATTGGTGAACTTTTATTAGATCCATCTACCACAGATGGCAGCACCGTCCATCGCATTCATGAATTTACTCCCACCAAATTCCGTATATCGAGAGCTAAGTTATTACACATAAAAATATAATGCTTCTATAAGATAATCTTCTATAGAATAAATGAATCAAAAGTCTGTGTTATGCAACATGTTTCTTATTTGACAATTGTCAAAAGTAGTACCAGTGGTACCCATTACACAAACTATCACGTTGTGACTGAAAACCACCCATAGTTGTTTATCAAACACTGTGGACATAGCAATAGTAGCTTAATATTTTTGAGAACTGTCAAGCTTTAGAGACAAGTTAAGTGTCACAGACTATATGTAAGAATTAGTGATTTGTAATAATGTCGATATAGAGGTATCCAGAGGCGTCGATGAAGCGTGAAGTAATGTGATGGTGCAGCATGCAGCAACGGAATGCATTGGTGAGGGAAGCAGGATTACCATGATAAAAGACACGGCCTTATGGAAATTGCCGTCACGTCTCCCACCCGTGGAAAAAAATATGAGTTTCATTCCGTTAGGTATCCAACCCAGATTGCTTTTGATAGTGGCGGGGGGAAGGGGGTGTGTTTAAGTGAACTGCATTTTTTTAAATTTAATGTTTGTCTCGTTTGTAACATTCTTCACCGCGAAGCCAACCGTTACTTTATAAATTTTTAGTTGGTTTACGCAAAACCTTTAAAGTATTTATTTCGGCGTATTTTTTGTGACGAATTTAGAAGGTACTAAATTTCACCCATGCCTTAACAGGGACTTGGACCCAGAATCAATTTGCTTCGGCAGCCAGCGTGTATTCAACTGCACTTCAGAGGAAGGTATTTAACTATTTTTTAACTAGGTTATATATGTTATCATTATTTGTTTTTATGATAAAAGAATATGACTGGCTTTCCCCCGCTTCGGCTGAAGTTCTTATCATTACGCACCGTGAAATTTTACGAGGCTACCGACTATGTGCTTTGACAGGGATTTTTGATTTGTTATTTCACCTTCTAACAGTGACTTACATGACCTGCATCGTGTATCGGGTACTACTTCTTAAATTGCCGATGTTGCTTTTGGCATACACTGAATTCAATGTTAGGTTAACTGACATTAATTCACACAGGTATTTAAATTTTGGTGTCATTAATGTCTATACGCTTTACTTATTTCATGTGTAAAGAGATAGTGTATGTTTTTTTTTTTTTGTAAGTTAAGACTCGATAACTACTTGTCCGATTAGACATGAACAATAGCTTGGTTTGTTTGTATTATTTTATTATTTTTTATGATAATGCAATTTTTGCAAATAAATGGTGAGAAAAATGACTTAATTAATTGTATTTTACATTACAAAAATTTTTCAAATTTAGGAAATCTTCATACCTAAGTTAACTGTGATTATCAATCTCCGTGAGTGAAATGCAGTTCTATACCAACACTTTTTAATGGAAGCAGGTCAAGTGAACATCTCGAAAAACAGATATAGGTATGTAGAAACTATGAATATGTGAGCCATTTAATTAAAATTTGTTGAAATTATTGACATGAATGACATTAATTGAGATATTCATTTTTACGTTATTCTCAAAAGAAAACTTGATCGACTGAAAATCTTCATCGTTGCTTATGAAGTTAGGTACCACAGCTAGTGTGAGATAAAGGGATTGCAACTTATCTTAGCGCGATACTGAAAATACCGTTCATATGTCAAAATGATAGATTTAGGAAAATTTTTTTTTAATGTGAAGTCTGATTATTCGTTTGTGTTTAAATACGTTGAAAAGCCCAAACTAGTGCAGGATTTACCCTTTAAAAGGTTTAAGTGTGTGCAGCTAGATAGTGGATCACTGCTGATGAAGTATTTTGTGTTAACCTGCTATATATGAAAGTTTTCGCCCAAAATGAGTTTACCTATGCTGTTTAAACTATCCGAAGTTTCATATTTAATACCAGATTTTATTTATTGTTTTGTGTTTACTGAAATGCACCCAAGTCATACTAAGCACAATGATTTATCAGGGGCTTGTGTTTGTTTTACACACTATTAAAATGGAAAGACAACACAACTTAAACATTTAAAATGCCCAGAAATAAATATAAAATTAACTGTACTAACTTTCCTGGTCATAAATCGACCCTAGGACATAAGTTGTGGAGTGCAGAAGACTATCTGAATGTACAAAAATACATGAGAATTTGTTACGCATTTCAACACACTAAATCTGAAAAGGTTTTTAAAATAAACTAATTCATATGAACTCATAATTCCGTTTATGTCTGTTAAACCAATGAAATTAACTGGCAATTAGAACTTAGAATAGTGAAATTTACAGAAAAATCAGTGGAAAATTACTGATCAGTTATGAATTAACACTAGAAACTAAAAAAAAAAAAAATAGGAATTGATCAGATTCAAAAAACCAAGTTTTTTCAAATGTTTTTCAATATAATTTCACTGAGTTGGACTAAATAATGGACAAGCTATTTATACTAAATGGATACGTGTAATGTATTTTAACTTTCATAAAATATAAATAACATTTTAATCAGAAAGTTTATTTAATGTCTCTGCTTTCCCTTTTTACCACGAAGAGTTGATTCTGCCGAGCTAATGAATTGTTACAACTCGAATTATAGGCACGGCGTTAATTCAAACTCACGTGGAAACATCGGGCGTGATTCGATTACGACGAAACTACCCCTCCGCCCGTTCGGAAATTCGATATCTCCGAGTTTACTCCCGCGGTAGGAAACCAGCTCTTGCAAGTTATTGTTTCCGTGAACTTGCGTTCGAGACGCCGGGACCTCTTGCCGCTTCGAAGGGAAGGGACTTGCGAGGAACTCAGCTGTCGTCGACGTCCAATATCCGCCGAATAATATGAAACATTATGGTTTGTAGCAACTGCGTGCCGCTGATACTAAATTTTTTTATTTTATGTACGTTAATTGCTCTCAAAACTAAGTTTTTGCTTGAAAATGATTTCCGCGGAAGCACGTGACCAACTGTTAACAGTAAATGCGAATGACAGCAAAACACACACTTTACTGTACACACAACAAAGTCCGAAAATCTGGGAATAGTACTTTTCAAGCTTGCAAGATAACTTAGTTGTACAAAACCTTTCGGTTAGTTATACATATCAAAACTTAACCTGCTGCATAGATATACAAGTATAATGTTTGGGAGTCTCTTGAAATAATTTGTGTGATATTGATTTGTGGGTTTGTGATGCCAAAATAACCATAAACACCCCCCCCCCCCCACACAGTTTTTGGAAATATTTCAATATGTGGTTTTGTTCAAACTTAACTATTTTAGTCTAAATGTATAAGCCTCCATTTGAATCGGTTGTATTTTACTTCACTGTTCATTCGAGCACTGTTTATTCTTTCTGCTCGTCACATAAACTCAATGTCACACGTCGCATGCATTGATATCTACGTATTCAACTTTATGTATTCTATTCGCGTTCTTTACTCACAAGCCTTCGGTTATGTCATCAAAAAAAAAAAAAGCTGTTGGCTAACAGAAAAGACATTAGTTTATGGGCTTGTATCCTATTTCAGGCCATGATTTTATATTTGTATTAATCACTGATCAACTTTTAGACTTTTTCAATTAATTAAATTTCACGAATTGAAAAATATATACAGCACATATTTTTTTCCATAATTAGCTGCCAACGTTACAATTTTTAACGTTTTTGGGTTGTACAAATAAGGAGGATTTAATTTATTGCAGAACTGAAATTTTTTAGGTTTAACTGCAATGCCACTGGCTACTTCATGATATGGTTTGCATTTCTATCACAAAAACTGATTTAATTTTTCTTGGCTGTCAAAATCGTAACAAATTTGAGAATTTTGAAATGCCAGGTAAAATTAATTAATATTTTCTGAAAGAAATTAAAACCATTTCTTGAAGTATCCAATGGCATTGCAGGTAAACCTAAAAGGTTTTAGTTCGGCGATAAATTAAATTATCCTTATTTGTACAACCCAAAAATATTAAAAATGTAACTTTGGCTGCTAATCATGCAAAAAGGGTGCGCTGTATATATTTTTAATTTCGTGAAAGTTAAACGATTGAAAAGTCTACAAGTTTATCTGTAATAACTGTAAATATAAAATCTTGAACTGAAATGGGAAGCACCCCCTTAAACCATTCTGGTTAGAGCGAGTCTTGGCTTTGGAGTTGACAAAATGTGATACAAAGATTATTTTTCCTGTTCAATCTCGATCGTGAACAGTGGAGCGAGGAAGCTACTGCCCTCGCGAGGGCGAGAGTTCCTCCTCGGACGAGACCGGCTGACGGCTTTGTTCGCCTGTCCGCAGAGGAGGGCGGCGTCATCTCGGTGATCCCCAGCAAGCCGGTGGAGGTGAAGAACTTCCAGAAGCTGTGCGACCAGCGGCGCAAGTTCCCGGTGCTCTACAAGGCCGAGTTCCAGGTGAGCGCCGCCTTCTCTTCTTCCAGGAAGCACGGTGCCGCTCAAGCATTGCACATATATTTTTTTGACGTGAAAACGTCTAATAAATCGACGAACGCCAGCTGCACGCACGGAAAAAGTGTCCCGCAACTAGGGTTACCAGACGTCCGGCTAAAGGAGGACATGTCCTCCTTTTTATGCATTTTTTTGCGTCCGGCCGGATTTTCCTTAATATTCCAAAATGTACGGCTTTTTTATAAAGTGAGATAATTCCTGCAGTTACACTCTGGGTAAAGCGCGCGGTGCGCGCTAATGCGCTGTCCGCAGGTTCACCCCACTAGTAAGTAGTACTATGACAGCTTGACAGGTAGCAGCACATGCAGAAGCACGTGTCTTTAATATGGTGTATATGCGTAGTTTGTTTGATTCTTTATACTGAAACTGTATTAAATGCCAAAACATTGTAAAATATCGTACTCCATTGTAATTAATTCATGGCTTTTAAAAAAAATATATTGTCCTCCTTTTTAGTGAAATTTCCTCCTTTTGCGAGGTGAATGTCCTCATTTTTTGTTATCAGTGTCTGGTAACCCTACCCGCAACGCACATTGTCCCGTTACGTTGTGTCCCGTTACGTTGTGTCCCGTTACGCTCATTGTACGCTTGCGCCGCATCTATCTCTCTTCCACTCGATTGGAACAACCATCGATTTGACTTTTTAGAGGCACATTAAACTCGAAACACTCCCATTCGTTTCCTACTTTTCCTATCATCGTCCTATCCTTAACAGAATAACACAGATTGGAAGAAGTTCAATAGCAAACATGTATAAAAGTTATAGTTAAAATAATCTCTTCGTTGAAGTGATAAACATATTTGAATTAATGAGTGCAAATAAAATTAAATTTATCAATTAAATTGTAGATTTCATTTCACTCCCTCTTTGTATCCATACAAAATAGTTATAATTCAATAATAATGACACAATTTTATTTATAAAAGTATAAAATCATTTCATAAATGTTTGGTTATGACGTCACGTTAAACTATCGTCCGTAAACCTACTTTACAGACAACCAATTTTTTTACGCAATCATTTGGAATAGAGGAATTAATATGTAGTGGCGATGTGATGTGTAGCCGGGAAAGGTTTTTTTTTTTAAAGGAGGGGCACTAAGATGAGTTCTTGCCCCGGGTGGAAACTAGACTAGATACGTCCCATACCGAATGCCGCGGGTACAAATATCCATTTCCATGTACGGCATGCGTCGTGTGAATCACGGAGGAATCACGGAGATTGATTGATTTATTTATTACCAAAGCAAAGAATCTTTATCACGCGTTTGAAGTAATGTGTGTACTAACATTTCGTGCAATAAATTTCAATCAAACAGCTCGTGTTCTCAAACTTTCTTTATGTTTTATTTTTAACCCATGTAGTTTTTTTAAACTATTTATGGATGAGTTAGTTCGTTACTGTAAATTTGTGAGGATGGTTTATCTAGTATTTTGCGTAAACTTTAAACCACGTTCGATTTATGCGTGTTTTATTGCGTGCGTGAATGATATTACTGATGAATGATATTGGACGTTGGTAGAAATGAAAGGTTTCAATTTCTGGGTGGGGTTGAAGAACCGCTTTTCTCACTGCGTGTCTTCAATTTCTTTCCTTTTGCTGGTGAATGATAAATAATTTAGGATCTAGGTTGGAGAAGGTGGTTATATACCCACCCTCCAGCGTACGCCACTGGCTCTTTTTTTCTACACTGAGCTGTATAGTTGACACACGCATATACTCATTTATTTCAACACCTATTTAGTACAGACTCGATTTTGTAACCAACACAGTTACCGGGTTGCGGGGGAGGTGGAAAGAAGAGAAAGAGAGATATATATATTCATCTTTCCTTATTCAAAAGGTTGGCGGTTTATTCCCACGTTGCCTTTAATAATACCTCTTATCTGCTTCTGCCTTTCTATTATTTTTAGGCATGATTTTAAATCACTAACTCCAGTTGAATGAATCGAAAGAACAAAATAAAACTCCTTTTGAACATAAATTACAAGTCTATCTCCTACATTTTTAAAATTTCAAAACACTGTTTTCAAATACCACAAATAAATCCCATATAAAGCTATACTCTTAAGTCTAGACGTCTTTTTTACATTTTAAATCACACTCCTCACATATAAATTATTGATACTTATAAAGTTATTTGCACAAATCAATTACTCTTTTTTACACGAATAAATACATTTCAGATACTTTAAATAAAATAAAATAAATGTTAGCGTCAATCCTTAGCCGTTACAAAAACTGAGGATTAGACAAACACAAGCAGCATTGTGATAACTCCGTAGCATCACTTTTGCATTATTTCTACCTCTCCCCTGCTGTCTCCCCTTACGGCCGTTACAACAAACATACCTGTTTAGCATGCTACGCTACATACCTATCCACCCTCCTTTTTGTCGTCTTCTCATTCAACCGCTAGTGCATGCGTTGGAGTGGCGTCGCCGCTGACGCACTCTCCTCCACCACGTACCTAGCGGTTCCCCTCATGCAATCAGAATTTTTGTAACACTCTAAAATTTTAGCCCCCTCAGTAAAGAAGTTTCACTCCAAAATACTTTGAAAGTAAAAAATAAAATAATGTTACAAATGCACCATTCAAAACAACATTCTAAAAACAAAATTCTGACGCGATTGAAATAAAGATGTAAATAAAAATATTTCTAATTGGAACATCTGTCACGCCCACTAATCCGGTCGCTCTGGCGCCACAGATGTTCGAACGTGACTAGGAAACTATTTTATTCGCGTATCGTCTAGCGCATTGAAACCGCCACTTTTCTTCGATTGTAATATTGCATAAATATGTTAATCAACGTTATTTAAAAACTTTTCAACCAAGGCAATACGAGTATATTAAATACTTATCATTGGTAATTATGCCTTTGTGATATACGAACTGAGTCCTTTTTAGTTTATGTGGAATCATGTATTACAACATTTTTTCAAAACTCTACTAACTGAAGAGGCCGTGTAGCTGAAAGCGTTTGTGTGAATAATTACGTGGGAAAAAAAATCACAAACAAGAGCTAACCTGGCACTTAATGCTCGGTTTCACAAGCAATTTTTGTATTTTTTTTTTCATTAGTATTATTCAAACTAAAATAAAAAAACCTCTCTTTCATTTCTTGTTTCATCTAATAATTTTTAAACAGAGGTATTTATAATTGTGACCTCTTCCTATATTAAAATGCAGCACAGAAACTTCAAGGAGAATCCATAAATAATAGAAATTAAAAAATAAAATAAATAAATAAATAAAAAGGCTTGGTGCGTGAGACCAAGAATGGACCTGTGGTAATGTTGGAAGTCCAGAACCCTGACTGGTGATTACCACCGACTGTTGTTTCAACCCCCCCCCCCTTCTCCCTTCCCTAAAGACCGCAGCGCACGTGACAAGACTGTGTCGCGATGTCGCTTGAGCCCTGATTCATCTGCGCGAAAGCCCCTACTTCTGCAGCTTGAGCGTCGGAAGTCCTCCTTCTATCCCCGCTGTCACTTAACAGTCATTGTAGCGCACTGCCCTCATGTGTGTCGATGTAGTCGATGGAGCAGTGGTTTCTGTCAAGTGAATTAAACACTATGCGACCAAATATGGATCCATAGGGGCATGTTTCCCCTTCTCTTTCAGAACGCTAAAAGCCATGGAGGTAAGAAGTAAGGGAGTTGGTGTGTACGATCTTTGCAGTTTTAACACTTTGAAGTCAAAATGAGAAGGTATCTCCACCCTCTTTCCTATCTGCACAGCAAAACAATGGTTAGTTTTAATGAAGTTTAACGCTAATGTTTTTTGTAGATGTATTGGTATTATAGTTATTTTTCAAAATTCACTACAGATAGCATCTTCACGATTCTTCCTAGCATGTTCGTTTCAAGATATTAAACAAATTTATAGTATGTTAGTCTTTATAGAACTACGCTTTTTTTGCTATCCAGATGATAACCAGTTGACTTTCACTTCAGTACACACAGCCACTCCATTGTATGAGCTGCACTGGATGAAATTACTTATGAAAAAGTACTGTGGGGGTTCTTTTTTATTTCAAATACTTATCAAAGCCATTTTTTTCATTATAAATTAATAAGTCTAGAAATCATACCTACAATAAGTTATTAGTAAGTACAAATCAAATCAATAACACTAATTATCAGGAAATTGCTGAACTGCAGTATTATTTATTTTATTGATTTACTGATATGTTGTTTAATTATTAATTTAAATATTAAAAAGCTGTAAAAGGTATTACTATGGCTGGAAAGCGCATTTACCCGTTAACATTTCAAAAAAAAAAAATTCTGAGGGAGATTGACCAAGGGTCTTTTCCTCCTAAAGAAGTCAATCCTGTATCCGCTCCTGCATGTAAACTTCACAATTTAAGTGTGCATGCAAGTGTTTGGTTTAGTTCTCATTTAAAATAAGTTCTTTTACATGTTATGTCTTTCTTATGTCGACATTGTTACCCAAATGGACGACTATGGTAAAGAAGTGAAGCGAAGTGCCTGTGCCTTGTGTGATCTGGTTATAAACATTGCGAACCAACCACAATTTTCCTAGAGACAATTTGGAAAATATTAAAAACTACTTTTTTTTTTTTTGCAATAAGAAAGCCACCGAAATTATGCAACCTCATATGAGGTGAATCCTCTCTGAAGTCGTAACGAGTCCTTGGTGGTGAATTTTTATTTAAATAAGTTTAAATGAAATGAAGAAAATCTGTTCACAGAAATTCAAAATATAAAGGTTGGCAAAAAGTTCAGAATGTACTAGATGCGTCTGTAACATCCTCGGGCGAGAAACGAATGCGTTCTGCAGCTGCTTCCAGCCAACGGTTCGCAATTCACAGCTCAAGCTGCGTGTTGGGTTTGACGTCATCAAAGCTGTATCCACTCAATCAATCATCTGGATTGTCGCCATCAATAACTACTGTGAAGTGATGATGTCCCCTTTCTGCGTCATTCCTCTAGCGGGGTCTCCGCTGGAAAGACAAGAGGCAAACACTCGTTCAAGTTCCGACATTTTTAACGAGCGGCACGGAGCGAGGTGACGTAATGGCTAAACGCTGGGATCGCATTCCAGAGGATCTGTGTTTGAATCCCGGCTCGGCCGTGCCTAATTCACTCCGGGAATAAAAATTCTGGGACGCTTCCTTGCTCTAGAGGTTGCACGAAAGTGTTTCCCAATATCCCCCAGGTCCGTTGTCATTGTGACGTAACGTCAGGACTGAGTGAAACAAATGTGAGAGATTCTTTCACCACTCGCCAGTGATGGTACACATGTAACGTCTTAAGGAGCAAATTCATTTGGTCTCATGTGGCAAGTAAGCATATAATACGAAATTCAGACACGAAATTTAACGAAAAATTATTTACTATAATTTCGAGCGTGAATAATATGTACGTTAATTATGTTTAGAACTACATTTCTTGACACGAATCACACGAAGTTTCCGCAAACGTCACTAGTATTCGATGGCAAAGCAGCGACGTCGATTATATAATAATTTTATTGGCAGACCGAAATTTTAAACTATATAATGAAACCACTCCGATAAAAGCAAAAAAAAAAAAATGTCTTGAAAAAAATACTAAACCCATGCTTTGGACCAGATTTTTGACAAGGAATTTTATCAAAATTCTTCCCGTCCTTTTAAAATTCATTAAACCCTTAATGATATAAAGTTTATGTTTGGCTTTGCCAACTTCAGTTCGCACCATCCTCTATAGATGACAGCACTGAGGTTACATATTTTCGTTCCACGCGACCTCCGTTCATTCACGAAATTACTCCTACCAAACGCGGTATACCGCGGTTAACCTGATATTATGTTAAATTTATCCTCGTTATCGTAAGGATGTATGTCCCGTTCCAAGTCATTATTGTATACTTATGTTGCACATTTTTTGAGTGACTCAACTTAAAAAAAAAGAAATAGTTATATATCTCATAGTTTTTGGCATACTTAGCTGGCAAAGTTACATTTTTAACGTTTAAGTGCAGTATGGATACGGAGAATGAATCGGACTATAAAACTGGAACTTGTTGTTTTAAAGTCAATTTTACTGGCTGCTTTGTGTATGGTTTGGATTCTTTCAGAAAAAAAAAATTATTTCACCAGGATTTTAAAAATAATCAACATTTGTATGACTTTAAAAGTATAAAAAAAAATAATTTTTTTCTGAAATAATTTATAACCATACCACGCAGTAGACACAAGCATTGCCTTTAAACCCAAAAATATTCAGTTATATATTCCATTTGGTTCTCTTTAACCATACTGCACAAAATTGTTATAAATCCAACTTGGAAAGTAATTTATGCAAACGTATGCACTATATAAGCATATATTAATTATGCTGAAGTTTGGTCACTCAAAAAGTCCACACATTAACAATTTTAAACGAAAAATAAAATAAATACCTGGAACGGGAACATACACCCTTAAGCAAGGTTCCAAACAACTTCATTAGGACCACCCACAGCATCTGCTCGGTAATCCAAGCATCTCTGAACATCCGCCCGCGGCGGTAACGTAGTTACACACAGCGTTGCGGGAGACATCAAAACGGAACGACCGGCGGCGGGATGCTGCGCTGTCTCGCCGCCAGGTTGCAGGTCGAACGGCGGTGATTCCGGAGTCGGCCGCCAGGGGCGCCTGCGTCTGGCTTCCACGACGAGCTTGTATCAAAGCTGCATTACTGGGCGGGTAAAAAAAAAAAAAAAAAAAAAACATGCTTTGATCAGCTCTGCGTGAAATGCAAACGTGTTTTAGACGTCCCTGTTTTATTTTACTTTGTATTTCCCTCAGATTCGAAAGTCGCTTCCACCCGGTTGGTACTTGAAGAGTTAAATGCCAATGTGTTTGATGTTCGTCGTACAAACCACGGAGGAGAAAAGATACGTACTTGCCAAGCAGTATCATTCTTTCGCTTTGTCAGGAACAAGAAAACAACTTGAGGAATTTGTGGATAATAGGCAGGGTGGCCAAGTTGATCACATGGTAACCGGATGAAGCCTTTATTTTTCAGCTCATGGCAAGCCCAATTTTAGTTATTACGTCCAAAACAGTTTCAAATAACTATATTTTTTGGAAGCAACTGTGTTTGAAGACGGAGATTCTAATTAACACTTGCAATCATCAGACATGACCAATCCCCAATTCCGTAATGTTTTGGGCGTCAGCCCACAATATAGCGATGGCGATTTTTTTTTAAAAAAAAAAGTGACTTCATATAGGTCACAGTGTGCCGTCTACTGAGAATACCTAACTCCATGATAAAGCTGGAGTCACAATACCACGACAACATTAACCCGACGATTTCTGATTTGGCTGTCGGAAAATCCTTCCAAGTTCAAAACTTCCATAAAATGCAATAGAATGCGCTAAAAACATTGTAGAAGAAAAAAATAACATGCTATTTTAGACCATGATTTTTCTTTTACTGGCTGATTTCTGTACCCCTTCAACCCAATGTCATAAATATTACCATGAGCATTAAATTGATTAATTGATTAATTAATTATTAATAAAATTACCACCCATTATTAAATTTAATCTTCAACAATCTACAATAACAACATTTACCATAAACTGATGATATCAACTTATATAAACAGATGAAGGCAAACTACAAATATCAAAGTGTACCACACGTTAAACGAAATTTAATTTTTCAGCATAAATATTTACCAAATAATAAAATAAATAGCTTGGTTCTGTAAGGTTTCCGATTACGTTTTGCTTTCTGTCGG
Organism: Bacillus rossius redtenbacheri; assembly: GCF_032445375.1. Classification (NCBI taxonomy): domain Eukaryota; kingdom Metazoa; phylum Arthropoda; class Insecta; order Phasmatodea; family Bacillidae; genus Bacillus; species Bacillus rossius. The sequence goes on along the minus strand of NC_086334.1, from coordinate 33,938,389 downwards.
GCAGCAAGACACGACAAAATTAGAAATAGAATATATTCCTTGCGGGCCGTCGGGGCGCGTATTTGGTCGGGATGACGTCACAGCAACCTTGCATTTCACTGGCTGCTGAGCATGTTGGGCATGTCCTGTTGGGCTCGTCGTGGCATTGTGACTCCAGCTTAAAAGGTAACGCCTTACATAAAAAAAATCATAGACGTAATTCGTTAGTAAAAGGAGTAATATAAAGTGAAGTCACTTTGGTTAGCATAACAGACCGCAGGTTTTTATAGGCATATGTTAAAAATTGGTTTAATATCTTGAAATAAACTTGCGAAAAAAATGTCATAAATAAGTCATCATCATCATCATCATCATCATCATCATCATCATCATCATCATCAACTGCTTCCAGCCTGTGGCCGAGTGGAAAGTATAATGCCTCCATATTCTTCTGTCACTCCACCATTTCTCATCCTCCACTCTGTTTCAGTCTTCTCATATCTCCTGCTCTCTTTAAATTATTTTATAATTCTACTCGAGAAAATAAAATGATATGCTAAAAACCATAAGTAAAAGAGTGTTGTTATACATAGATATATATAACAAATCTGCGAGGAATTAGCATAAAAATTCATTTTGTGACCCTCCACGTTAAAAAAATACAAATAACAAGATGGATGCAAGAAACACGCATCTAGATGCCTTAAAATTAATGTGAACCACATGATGATTTGATGAAATATATTAGGTAATCTCGTTTCTAAACACCCACATGGGAAAATACATGTTTTGTGTGTTTTACGTATATATTTTATTAAAGTTATTTATTTACACCTTTATAGAACAGATTCAATATACACATTTACAACTGCCTAAAATTTACTTACTACATTTGATGTTTAGACGTGCATAAGCGTGCAATAAAAAATTTAAAATGAGTAAAAAACACAAAATATATTTATATATCTAAATTTTTACTTATAGCTGATGATGCTACGATAGGTTGCAATGGGACAGAAATTATAGATCTCAATAATTTAGATGGGGCAACCGTAAGTTAAGCTTGGGAAATATTTTAAACATTCGTGAAAAAATTAGAAAAAATTATCGTGGTTCTAAGAAGATTTATGTTACTAAGGTATTACAGACTTATATACGGTAAGTCACGGCAGTTGTAGAGATTTAAACTATATTTTTTTAAACAAACCAACGCCGTTTTGTTGGTTTATCTTGACGTTTGGTTTTTGAAACCACATCACGCTGTTTGGATTGCCAACGTTTTGTTGCCCGATGTATTCAGCATCATCCAGAGACACCATTAAGTAGTAACGAATACACAGTTAATCTGTGCTTAAGTCCCACGCTGAAGATGCTTCCACTTGCAGCGAAACGTCTGTTAACTCTCAACACTACGACGAGGCTGCAACCAGAGAGCCAAGTCGGAACACTATGACGTAGATAAAAAAAAGATTTTTTTACCACTTTTCATCCTTTACTGTAAAATATTTTCTTTAAAAGTGATATATTTACAGCCCATTTAAGCTACGTTGATATGAATTTTTTTTAATTCACCTTTGAAAAAAAACTGCACATAGTTCCACGCAAAAGTATAGCCCGAATATCAACTTAAAAGTTTTGACAGAAAATAACACGAGAAGTTAGTTCCACGAATTTCCGTCTAAATAAGCATGCTACGATAGAAAATGGCTGGCCATTTCAATATTTTTATGTTAATTTCAAAAGTTTTCATACCATTAAAAATTTTATAATAATTATTTCTTATTTCTCTTCATTAAAGCATAGATTACACGTTTAATAGATTTACAAAGATGACGATAGAGTGTTGATTAGCGGTATTCAGACAGTTGTATTTATTCGCAAATATTAGTTAAATAGTATACACCAGTGATTTTGTAGCAGTCAGTCATTACAAACCTCAGGCATTTCCTTTGAATAAAGCCATGCTTTGGCAAAACCAAATTTTGTGAATCGAACGATAGGCAATTGTTGAAACCAAAATGACATTTTTTTTAAATGTCTCTCCACCTCAAAGTATGATTCGTTGCGAAAATAACAATTTTGTGTGTTTGTACAAGTGGAATGTTTTGCTCGCATAAAAATCACACAGGCTCGTGGCAGTGTTGAATCTGACATCTGGCGGATAAAATATTGAGAGAGTTTTTTTTTTATAGTGAAAAGTGTTGCGCTGAAGTTGAGTTGAATGTACACGATCTTGCTGGAAGTATTGGGGGGGGGGAAGTACTTCCCCTTCTTTTCCGATTCCAACTGGGCCCTCCCCAGAGCCTGCTGCCGGAGATTCGACGGCGGCGGAGGGACTCGCTAGTTCTCCCCCAGTCGCTCGTCCTCATTGCCCCCGTCCCCTCCTCGCAGAATCCTCGCAGGTGGTTTGGTCGTTGTGGAGGGGGAAGGAGGGGGGACACGCCCGCGCGGCTTGCAGCCACATAAGGTATCGAACCCAAGGGGCCGCCAAGTTTGTCCTCGACTCGATCCGGAGAACGGACAAAGGAGGAAGGCCAGTGGTTTGTGCTCTTAGGACTCTAGCAACGCACAGCTCGACTTCACACATCCGTTCTTGGATTCTTTTGAAGTGAAAAACATCTTTGCTGAGGGGAGCCAGAATTTTGGGAGCGTTACGAAAATTCCGATCTCAGGGAGGGGAATAGCTAGGTACCTGGTGGGGGGGAACCGGTAAAGAAGGAGAGTGCGTTAGCAAGGACGTCACCCCAACGCGTGCACTAGCGGTCGAATGGGAAGACGATTAGGAAGGGGTGGAAAACAGTTAAAATACTAAATAAAATTCTATTGCGAAAACTATTATGAAAATTAATATCCGAGTGGTGTATGTTTACGAAAATCTTCAAGAATATATCGAGGCCAGAATGGTAGTTTCTCTCTAGATTAAGAATTTAAACTGTGTAATTTGGAGAGTGAAAATGGATAAACAGTGTTTTTATTTTAGGAACAATTTTTAGGAATGAAACCCGGTGCAGATACTTCAAATTACCGCAGGCACGTGGACTGCATCTTAATCTTAATTTCTGTGGGTTTAAAATGCACTATAGGTATGGACGACGAGAAGACAGCGTACAAGTTTAGAGCATTGCGCTTAAAGGCAATACCGCACTTGAAACACGAACTATCGTAGCACTTATCATCTTTATTCACTAACGCCAACACAGCCGTAGCTATACTGACTCCTTAAGGAGAATTCCTTCTTAGAATGCCGCAGTGTTGTAAGGGAAGATACGTCGTCGGATGCCCTGCTATCTTCCGCCCAATCAAGCGCCCCTCTCTCTTTATCCCTCTCTTCCCCAGTAGCTATCAGACTGTCCCATTCTTCAAGCCTATCCACCAAGCGCCGTAGGAAGTAAACAGGCGGTCGTATTTCACTTTGCCGTCGCAACTTCTTTATTGCTCACTCCTCTTCCTTAAACTTTATTTCGAGCGAGCACGGAACCACAAAATGACCATACTTTTCCCCTAGATTTTGTCGGAATAGATTACATTTGCAATGTTTACCTCCTGTGATCAAGAGAGCAAGGAGGCCAAAAATATGAGAAAAAAACGGCTTAGTTTTAGACACAATATTCAAGTGTTCGAGAACAACGGGGCATGAATGTAATGGGTGGCAGAGAATAAAAAAAAAAAATTGTCAGATAGAATTTGTCCGGAAAAGGAGATAGTAGTACGCAAATTTGAATTTCCCGCGCAATTGGCGTAGCTCCAGTGACTGAGAGGACTCTAGATCGCAGCACAGCACTTCCTAAACCGTCGACACTGCGCTAATCGCCCAAAGCTAAGCATCTGAATGTAACACAACCAACTACTCACTGAGCTGAACAAGAACATGCTGGTTGCTGTTGCACTAGACTAACTCTAAACGTCTGCGCCATGTTCGTCTACAGCTTACCGCGGAGCGCCTGAACGTGTTACGTCACGGCGCTATGCTTGCGCGACCTCTAAGCCGCTGTGATTAGTTTTCTCAGTGAAGTGTATGGAGAAAATATCATGGCGAATGTAATGCTACGTAATTGGGTTGCAGCTTTTGAAGATGGCCGCATGAATGTTCATGATGAGGAACGAAGTGGACTCCCTTCTGTAATTTCTGACGATTTGGTGCAGAAGATTGACAAAAAAGTGAACTGGAACATACGTTTTACGATTTCGTCGTTACCTGAATGTTTTTGTTTTTCTCTGTACACTCCAGTGAAATGACGATGGATTTCAGCCGCTGTCACGTCTTTGGAGCTAGGGAAACGAATAACTGTACGTATTTCAAAGTCGGTGGGATTCTCACCCAGCAGAGGCATTTCCAATACTCACAAACAAACGTTAACGTGGTCGAATTTTCCGTAATGGCGTCTGCGGCTTGCCCGCAGATGTAGGTATACAGCTTGCACGAGTGGAATGCCGATCGCAGAGCTTCTAAGATCTATTTTCAAAACAACACTTACTTTAAAAAAAACACACGCCTCATATGTGTGTGTGTATATATATATATACAAACAGTAAGATAGCTTTGGTGCTCATAACGATATTATCATCTCAAATCAAATTTCAAATCAACATTATACCATCGCAACAATCGCCCGTTTACCCGTATTTTTCTTCGAACCCACGTCACTGCACATCGGTTCGATTACCTTTCACAATTAACTTTTCTCATCTGTGTAATGTGGCGCATTTAATTACATTTGGCTTATCATTACTTACACTATATTTTGCGTGCTTACGTGCTTTCTTTTTCCGTGGTTTTACTCAGTGATATGGTTTTACATGTTAGAAACTTTATAAATATAATTTTGTCATTTCGATATATTACAACCGATAGCGAACTTGTAAGTGTGCTGAACATAGATTTAGTGGTGTTTTAAATTTGTTCACTTGTTAGCGTTCTTAACAAAAGATTAAACATTGAGGCAGTCTTAATGCTGCATCAATCCATAATTTTCACGGATTTATTAATTTATTCTCGAATTAGAGTGATGATATTTTAAAAATTTAATTTAATTATAATTAAACATCCGTTTTATGTTCTAATTTAAGTGAGGTGTGGGCATGTCTTACCTTATTTTTTTTAGATGATACATATTCATATGCATTTTAAGTGATGAGCTGGCATAGGTTTATTTTCAAGTGCAACCCATAACGGCAAAAGTACCTAACTTGTGGGACTAAGCGACAGCTGTGGTTTCGACGGTCATGTCACGACAAAAGATACCAAAGAAATTTTAAATGAATTCAAATCATTGCACCCTCTGTTTAAATGCTAGAATTTTTGCAAAATAACTAAACTTTGCTATAGCGTAAGCGCGTAGATTTTCTTTTTGATGCGTTAGCATATTAGCTCTCGATATACGGCATTTTGTAAGAGTAATTTCGTGAATGGAACAGAAGTTGATTGGAACGGAAATGTGTAATAACTTAGCTGTCGTCTGTGGAAGTCCCGAAAATCTCGAAATATGGTAGAATAGCGTGATTAATCCGTATATATTAACTTTCACGAATATCGAGGAATATAAATATTTTTATACGATGAATAACTTTAGATTTCTGTTGAAAATATCCATTAACAATATCTTAATTTAGTTAACTAAGCCGTTATAAAGTCTTGTCGATGGAAACATACGGCGATCATCTTTGAAACACAAAAAAGGCTAACCTGGAACATTTAATGAGGTTATTCAATAATCTTGTAACTAATCAGTAAACTTGATCTTTGTTAATGCCGAAGAGTAACTATAAAAACCAGTTGCATGGATTTAACGTAGTTGGCAAAAAAAAAAACTGTACACCAAGGGAACAAAATTTTCAACGTTTGTATCCGTGATTTAAGGCCTGGCAGTATGATCAATCTTGATTAGTGCAATCGATCTGTTCCTGACAACAAGATGATGCTAAACAACCCTTCACTCTAATTTTTTTTGTACTTTTACAAGGATGGTCCTTGGAAACCCTGTTGCCAACGATACCGTTTGTAAAATCGCAAGGCAGGGTTTTGTATCACATGCGAAAAATTCGCGAATTCATTTCGCGATAGGCTAAAATACAAATCGTTATACCTTAGTGCTGCCTCTGCTATTGGCTCACAACTCACCTGGATGACTCTGGACCAATGAAAAACACCCAACCAAAGCTTTATCGAATCACAGGCTGCTTCACTGGAACGTCTCACAAGACAGCAGCCAATGAGTGGATGACATTTGACCGAGTGTGCGTAGAACTATGGAGTTCATCCTACAGGTCATTGAACCCGCGAATTTTTCCGGTCCCTAACTATCACAAATACTCTGCCTTGTAGTTTTTACATGTTATATTTTTGACAACAGGGTTTCCAAAGGATTTTCCTTGTGAAAAGTTCAGGAATTTTTCACAGTGGTTGCAGTGATCCTCACCGGCATGCCAGGAACGCAATGTTGAAAACACGAAAGCAGGGATCGGTGTCTCCACGTCTTCAGAAGCTCTGCAAGGAGATAAATGTCGTTCCGCGATAAGGAATGCGTCTGCGAAACCTCCGCAACTCTGTACGTGGCCGCTCTGGTCCAGAGCGGGCAGATGAATTCCGTAAAAAAAAAAGTTTCCGCGGAGGCAGCTGCCTTTCCGGCCGGAACTTTCAGACGTTGGGAAGTTTTCCTCTGGTCGCTTCACCAGAAGAGAAAAGGGCTTAAGGGATTTTCGTCCCTCAGCTCGGGAATCCTATTCTTTACGGCTCGAGTGTTTGCAGCACTTCACTGCTTTGCGCGTGGAAACGCTGAGTTAAACGAAACATTATTTTTTTTTTTTAAGTTCCAGATCGTTAGCCGAAGACACTATTGATCTCCCGCGCATGTTTCGTATGCTTATGTCAGTGCAACATTATTGAATTCAGTATGAGGATAGCAATACATTCCTTGAAACGTCTCAAAAATTCACTGTCTGAGCGGTTTTAAAAAATTATCCTGCCCAGACACTCATTTTTCCATGTTTGTATTACTGTGATATTGTGACCTTACTGATCAACAAGCTAACTTACTGCTGCAGAAAATCCAAAATATATGCATTCGATTATTTTTTTGTTTGAAACCACGAGACCACGTTTCTCTTTTTACGGAAAAAAAAACTTTCATGGCTTAGACTAGAAGAAAGGCAAAAACTACACATCCTACTTCTGTTGAAAAATGTTGTTCATTTACAATCCCCCATCGTATCTAGCTAAAAGATTTTACTTCCCGAATTCCCCGTCACAATATCGGTACTCGTTCTGATAGCAATTTGGCTTTGTTGATTCCTTTGCATCCACTCCAGCGCATGTTCCAAATACTTCTCTGAAATACTTCTCCGTAGCTGCGCGCGTGCTCGGAATGCACTCGAAGAGCCAGTAAGAAAACACATTTCACACTCAGCTTACAGAAGGTCTGTTTATAAAACGAAAAGAAAGATAATTTAAAATGGGTAATGACTGTGGGTAAATTTTTACTAAGCAACTTCATGTACGTGTGTGTGTGTGTGTGTGTGTGTGTGTGTGGTGGTTGTATTTGTTTCATATGATAAGTTAATTAGCATAACATGTAGGATTTAATAATGAATCGTTTTTAGTTCTCAAGTGAATACTGTGTAGTTTATGTTTGTTTTATTTTTTTGTAATGTAACCGCCCTGCTGCTTTATTCCAGCAACACCGCTGTCAACAATCTGTCCTCACACTTTTGCCCCAAGGAGGGTCGAATTTCGTGCGGGTGGCACGATTCCCCCGCACGCAACAGTACAACATATAGTTCCCTTTTTACTCCGCAAGTGTGAGATGCTTTAAAACCAAACAATGTAAGAGCAGGATTCAAATTCCTTTATTCTTCCATGGCTGTTACTGAGTAGCATGATTCAAACTAACTCCTAAGAACATTAAACTATAACTCTGTATTTACATTTAATTCACATGATTGGCCAAACATAATATTAAATGAAAGGTCTTTGAGTCTGCATAGTTCCTGTGCGCGCACTTTTACGATATTATGCATGAACTCGTTTGCTGTCTGTCTCGAGCAATCACGGCCTAAGTGGGTAATGTTGCACCTCTCGTAAAAACATCCAAAAGAAAGTACGCCCAGTTCAAAAGTTAGTAAGACACGGGCCCGCCCTTCGCCTATTCTGGCAAAAAGGTGTAAGTGCGTTGACTCCTTACTTTATATGCGTTGACTGGGCCCCAGCTGGTCGTCCACGCGGGTCGCGGTCGCCGCCACACCTGCCGGCCCATGTTGCTGTCGTCGTCGCCGGCTCGCAAGTCCCGTCTCACAGGCTCGCGCGCCACAGCTCTGCGCGTCACTCCGCCACGTCATCGTCGTGCATCTTCGACCGTCCTCGGGATTGCTCGGAACACCCAGTACCCACTCAAAACTTGGCGTCCATTTAGCAAACGATTTCAGTTTCATTTTAGCATCCTAACGAAATGACTTAAAAAAAAATGGCCAAAACCAATAAAAATGAATATTTTATAATTAAACAAATTAATTAAAAAGAAGCTAACTAAACAATGAAGAAAGTTACCGGCACCGGTAACCAGGGGCGCAACAACTAAATCTCCAAAGGGGGGGCATAAATCCCTTTTTATAAAGAATCATCGATCCCCCCTATTGAAGCGGCGGGTCCGGGGGTGCTCTCCCGGGAAAATTTGTATTTCAAGGTGGAAAATGGTGCTATTTAAGCAGTTTTATCATCTAAAAATTGATTACACAGCACTTTCTTTGACCCGTTTGCCCCCACTTCAAGATTTCGGAGGGGTGGTGGGGGGCAAAATACCCTTCCCCCCCCCCTGTTGTTGCGCCCCTGCCGGTAACAGTAAATTAAAGCTATTGTATTTTGTTTATCCAACATTTTTAATTTTATATTTGTATTGCTAATTTTTTTCTGTAATAAATGGGAATATCATTTAAGAGCACACATTGAAACAAATATTAATTAATTACATATATTATCCCCGTATTTTAAGAGTGATTTATTTTTTTAACTTAGTAATTTTTATTAGTGATCACTTGATCACTTCTTTGTTTTACTATTTATTGTTTATTTTTATTTGTAAAATTCATAATATATATATATATCTTAATATATAAAAAAACAGTGTCCTGATGTTTGTTTCCATTGAACTCTTCACCAAGTCAACCGATTTCGATGAAAATTGGCATTTATGTGTAATTTTTTCCAACTTGAGAGATAGGATAGTTTTTATTTCGATTAATGGTCTTAATAATTTATAATTTATAATTAATAATAAATAATAAATAACCGATCGCCATGGGTAAACAAAATATCATAGATCATAAACATATAAACAGTAATTGTGTGACATTTATCTATGTCCAACACACTGTCATATAACGCTATCCAGTTTGCTTTAACTCGCAGACAACAAAGCCCGGGCAACGCCGGGTACTGCAGCTAGAATATATATATATATATATATATATGTGTGTGTGTGTGTGTGTGTGTGTGTGTGTGTGTGTGTGTGTGGGAGGGGGGGGGGGGTTGTGTAAGGTAAGGCAGTGTCTACGCCTTAACTTCACCTGAAGTAAATATAATACGAATAAATATAAAAAATAAAATAACTACGCAAGAAACGCAAGAAGTGCAAGAAACGCGTCGCAAAAAGTCAAACAATTTTTTCAAATTCTTACGAAAAAAAAACAACAAAAAACTCAATGCAACGCAAGCATCCTTGTAATTCGGAAGGTTAATAAAAAGTATGACATACTTTTAGGTGCAATTTTCAAGGATCTTTTAGGCTAAAGTGTCGTCTGAGGAGGTGTTATGACTTGCTGAGCGAGAGCGAATGCATATGTCATGGTGTCAACGGGGATGCGCGTGGCGATTTGTCGCAACAAACCGCTACTGTACTGTGCCTAAAAACACGAGGCACGTTAATTCTAACAACCAGCATCAATTATGAACATCGCAAAAAGAAATCAAATGTCCAACTGTTTCCTTGGGTTGTTACCACAACGCCGAAATACCACAACGCCGAACGTACAATAACGCCGAATGCCAAATTGACCGCAACAACGACAGCTAGAAAACTGCTGTGTACCACAACGGCGAAATACAGTAGGTAACGCCGAAAAATGTTGCTGCGGGGAGGGGGAGCCACATGAGCAAAATGAAAAACAACTGAATGAATGTGTGTGTTTCTTAAATGTATCTTAACGCCGAAATACCACAACCTAACCTTACCTTACCTAACCTAACCTTTGTGGCAATCCTGCAATGACATTTTTCGGCGTTAATGTATTTCGGCGTTGCGGTAATTCGGCGTTGTGGTACACAACAGTTTTCTAGTTGTCGGCGTTGTAGTCAATTTGGCATTCGGCGTTATTGTACGTTAGGCGTTGTGGTATTTCGGCGTTGTGGTGCGTCCCCGTTTCCTTCCTCGGGCTTTAACATTTGCCTAGCACTGCCACATTCGTTCTCTATGATGTTGCTTCTTTTCTAGAGTCCATACGTCTTGCCTGATTTAAGCTTAGCATTTTCTTGGAAACTTCTCAGTGCTGTAAGTTTCTTCTTAAGGGGTTCACGCTATCGAATATCATCAAATGTAATCCCCACTTCTTGTATATCTCTTCCCACCTAATTGAACCAGGCTTCCTGGGTTTCTTTTCATAGAAGGTAGGCAGATATCCTATTTGCCAATATCGTTGGGTTCATTCGTGCTATGTGAACATAAAATGAAATCCTCCTTGCTGCTGGAAATTACAGTTAATTTTACGTACTTTTCAATCAAGAATTTAACTGACATAAAGAAAGAGTTCTTCATAATTTCAAATAATAAATTTTTGTAGAAACTACGACGTATTTTGACTCTCCCGCTCTAAACAAAGGTAAAACACACAAGCGGACAAAAGAAGAGTGTTCTTGAATGTTTTGATAGTAAATCATATTAAATGTATCATGTTGCAAGTAAGTGAACAAAGTTTGCGTAAATTTACGAAGATAGCTGCATGTTTATGAAGATCCCTCAATAATATGTGACCGACTGTCTTCGTAAATTTAAGGTGAAAATTTTTAACAGTGCTTCTCATGTCAGTTTTTTTTCTTCACGTGCGTGTGGAGTTCATGTTTGTGCCATCGTCCGTATTCGCCGTTTTCTTTCACCAGTCTCAAGGTTTTTTTTTCAAGATATTTCTTTCCTTAACTTCAATTCTCCATCAGTCCTTTTTTTATGCATCGCAAGGCACTCTGCTCCGTATAAGGCCTCCGATCGAACGACTGTGTAGTGGCATCTGAGCTTGGCGTTTGGGGATATTTATCTCTTGTTGCAGATGCACTTGTAGGTTGATATGCCATTTGCATTTTCCTGACCCGTGACGTAAAGGCTGTTGGGTTCCATCCACTCGCTTATGTATTTGAACTTTTCTGTCCGCTACAAATTCTCCGCTTCATAGCTCCCTGGGCGCTCAACTTGACTGTTTTATATGTTACAAGGTTTTTACTTTATAATAACCATAGCGACCCTCCGATGTGTTCCGCCATCTCCGTGAGTGCAATACTGTTCTGAACCTACACCGTTCAATGACAGCGGGCCAATAGGTCAAACACTTGACATAAAACCAGATGTCGGTATATTTATCCACCAGCGCGAATTGGGGAACTTATACTTTTATCACAATGTTTTAGGTAGCAATGACGTTTTACCTCAGAATTATCGGTTTTGTAGGTAGTATTATTAGCTATCTCTTTATATAATGTACCCAAGTAAAAAAAAATTGACTGACCAATAAGCGTGCTATAAAAATACGTGCATTAGATATTTTCTGAAGTGAACAATTCAGCCGATAGGGTAAGTCAAGGTGATTAATCATCAGAGCGTAACGAAAAGTGCCACGCTCAACAGTGAAGCGCTCTCAACCTTGGTTAAGAGCTAATGAAGCGACGTTACTCTGGAAACAACAAACAGTTTATTACCGAACCTGTTACTTCATTATAAGATTCCATTGCCGACGTCATTGAGTTAAGAATTATCTGGAGACGGCAAGCTATGACGTAGTTAAGGTCACTTCTCAACCTCGCCATCACTATGTTGTTCCGCTCAAAAAAAGAAAAAAAAAATGGAGATTGTATTTGTTAACGTCTGGTGATGGTTACTCAGTATGAATTAGAATCTCCGTCGTTAAACACAGTCACTTTCATAAAATAAAAATCTGCCATGCAAAGTCTAAATATGACGCAACAATAAGCCGAAGAAAAAATAAACAGCTGATTCAGTCTTTTTTTCTGTGAATTTTTCTATCTTCATATTTTTATTTATTTTTAATTTTCAGAATTTTCCCATGACAAACAGTGCAAAACTGCAATGACGTATCTCCAAAAAACTGCATTAAACCCAAGTTTATTTGTTGTGGGGGGTCGGGTTCTGGGTTAGGGAAGACTGTAGGTGCGTGCCAGGCCGAACCATATACGCCTAGTCATGCTGGGTTTCAGCCATGCAGAAAGTGTAGCATGCATCGTGTGCTTTGTTAGGGGATTGGCCAGCCATGGCAGCAATTGATACCATGACTAACTCCCATATCTTCAACTTCAGACTATAACTAGATAAGTTGAGCCCAGGTTAAACCTGCACAGCCACAGGGCAAACCCTAGGCTCATTCATGAGGGGTTAAACATTGCGAGCTCTAAGCAGGCATGTTCGGTACAGGTCAAGAATGATGGTCCAGGAAGGTTTAGTCAACCATGCTGATGTCGGGAGCTTGGGCCTTTCAGCCCGCATTGGTGTTAGTGATCGTCTGGATTGTTACCAGTGGCGCGTGCGCCCCTGGCGGCGGATGACAGAACTCGTCGCCCTCCAAGCCGCCAGTAGGCTCGTGTGCTTAGAAATAGGAAAGGAGTATGTGCTGAGCGCATATAAAATAATTGTGTTAATTTAATTACGTTGATTAATCGCGTGCTGGCGTATCGGATCTCACTCCAGAAGGGACAGAGCGGCATAACGCCTGTCGCCAGTAAAAGGCTGTCGGCAGTTAACTAAATTATCCAAATTGTCATTGCGAAACCCTATAGCTCCAGCATCTACGCTTCAGGGGCTGCGAGTTAATCAATTTGAAATATAAATCCGCGAGTTGGTGCATCGGGACACACTCAGGAAGGGACAGAGTGCAGTCTGACCTGTTGCTAGTGGGCAGAGAAATTATACTGTTCTTCATAGCGAGGCCCTAGCATCAACGTCTACACATTTGGTGATCTGCGGTATTGCTCGTGTTGCGGAATAGCATAGTGTAAGTTTGTGACCTGTCAGTATACTTGTATTAACTGCGCTGATATATTTGAAATAAATAAAAAAAGTTATCTGTAAAGTCGGTTTACGGACGATAGTTTAACGTGACGACATTACAAAACATTGATGAAATGATTGAATACTTTTATGGATAAAACTGAATAATTTATATTGAATTATCACTATTTTGTATGGATACAAAGAAGGAGTGAAATGAAATCTACAATTTAATTGATAAATTTACTTTTTATTTGCACTCATTAATTCAAATATGTTTATTACTTTAACGAAGAGATTATTTTAACTATAACTTTTATACATGTTTGCTATTTAACTTCTTCCAATCTGTGTTATACTGTTAAGGATAGGATGATGATAGGAAAAGTAGGAAAGGAATGGGAGTGTTTCAAGTTTAATGTGCCTCGAAAAAGTCAAATCGATGGTTGTTCCAATCGAGTGGAAGAGAGATAGATGCGGCGCAAGCGTAAAATGAGCGTAACGGGACAATGTGCGTTACGGGACACTTTTTTCGTGCGTGCAGCCGGCGATGAACGATTTATTAGACGTTGTCACGTAAAATAAGCGCGTACTTCCCAGCTCGATGTTCCCTGTGTCTATGCAGGTTTTACCTGGGCCCATCTTATCTAGTTATAGTCTAGAATAGTCAGTGAGGGGAGTTAGTCATGGCTAAAACGTTGCCATGGCTAAAACGTTGCCATGGCTGGCCCATCCCCTCCTAGCACATGATGCATGCTTCCTCTCCTGCATGGTTCATAACCTGCATGCTTAGAGCGTATAGGCTTCGGCCTGAGACGCACTTAGAGTCTTCCCTACCCAGACCCCTCCCAAATACACTTAGTAATTAGTTAGGTTAGGGAAAAAAAAGTTTTGGTTTCTCGTCGGGTTCGTAATTACCGAGAGATGAAACACGGGGGTGTTTTGATATGTTTGGCGTTTTTTCATGAATATTTTGTTCGTAGTTCGGACAGAGAGAGAGGGGAGCCGGGAGGAAGGCAGGGCGCGACCTGACAGGCGAAGCAGCCTCGGGATTGACGCGTCTCGGGGCCCGCGGACCGCGCGCCCGCAATTACCGGGGCCGGCCGCCTCGCCCGCCCTATCGATCCCGCGCGCCCATCGGCTCTTAACGGCTAAATTTACGACCCGGCGCGGCGCCGCGGCGAGGCGGCGAGACGCCAGCCAGCCTCCTGCCCCGCCCTGGCCGCGCCTAGCCTTCCCCCCCTCGCATCGTCCCTCCAGGGCCACGTGTCCAGGGGAGGCTCTCTGCGGAGCCGGAGGCGCGCTTGCGCTTTTACCGGCACCTCATTCAGCCCGTCCTCTTCTTGCTCGTCTTCATTCTGCCTGTCGTCGTGCTGTCTGCCTTAGTTTCACCTATCGCATAACTCCGTGTTTTCTCTTATTTAGTTTTTTCCTCCGTTCGCTTAGTCTAACTTTGAATTGTCCTATATTGGTTTTTTTTCCCATCTTCGCACTGCCTAACTTCATTTAATCCAACGGAGTTTTTTTTCTAAAAATTCCCCCCCCCCCTAACTCTTGTAATAATTCTAGTACAATGAAAAATAAATGAACTTTAGTGTATTTTTCAAGTGTGTGAAATCACGAAATTAAAGTGGCTTTCCATTGTGATTTTTTTTTTAATTTTAGGCTTGATATTGCAAAGCAGCTTCTGTATTAAATACCTTTGGCTCGAGGTAGTATTAAACTTATCTCTGTGTACATGCTGAAAAAAAACATTCATGGAATGCAGTAAAAACTTGTGATAGTTGTTCTCGCCTGCTTGAAATAATCAGTTTTTTTCCACCAGAAGCTTACGTACTGGAGCCAATTAGTGAACACAATATTGCAACAGAGGCATACGATCTTAGGAGAATATAATTTATGTCTTGTAATACTAAAAATTAGACTACTGAATTGGCCAGCAGCTCCAGCCAGTCACAGAAACCCATTTCTGATTGGTTGAACAATTAAGCCAACTAGAAGGAAATAAGCCTATGTTTGTCCCACATCTGCAGCCAATCAGGAAACACTCAAATCTCAGGCGAAAGTATTTTAAAAGCAAGAGAACCACCGAGACTCTCAGTAGAAAAAAAATATTACTTTGATGATGGCAACTACATTGTCAATAAAAAAGTTTGTGAGTAGTATAGAAATGCTGATCAGGGGCTAGGCTTCAGGCTGTGGTGCGATGTGACGATCCTCCATCTTTGATTGTGACAACACTGTGGACATATTGGATGGTATTGTCCTTGACCTTTGACATTGACCTTGAAACGACAGACATCTTGGATGACGTCACGTCCGCCATCTAGAATTGTACCAATTTGAAATGGAACACCCCTCACGAAAGTTGCACTTTTCGTTACGGTATCATCACGACCTTGACTCATGTCAAAAATATTGAATTATGACATCACATCCGTCATCTTGGATCTTACATTACAGCCACTTTTTTTTCTTTCGATTCTGACGTCCGTCATCTTGTTTTCGTCTGCTTGAGGCCGCCATCACCACTATAATTATTCCTAGAGAGTGTCAGCGTCGCTTTGTCTCATGGCGGATCGGTAGAACGAGCCACAGCCTGAAGCCTGCCTGGCCCAATATTGGCATTTCTGTACGACTTTGGTGATTTAAACCCTTTTTATTAGCTAACACCCAACAGCCAATAGTTCAAATTTGAACATATATGGAAGAAAACTAAGATAGTAGAGTCTCATTGCCCCTCCCTCTTAAGTAGAAACTGAAGTGAATTTTAAACAAATGACAAATTTTTCTGCCAAACTGATAAAGCATTGAAACACGGAATAACTTAATTTCATTGCTGTAGCATGAGTGCTTACCAGTTTACCTTGCACGCGCCATTAGAGCAATGTTGACAGCCACCAGCGAGTGGTAGTTAGGGTAGTATTGTAAAGGTAGTGGTTATAAGGGGGGCGGGTGGGGGGTTTAGCCACGCGCGTCCTAACGAGCGGAAACTTTGCGGGCACTTAACTCGATCAAGTTTCCCATTCAGCTGATGACGCTGGCACATGGCACGAGGCCCGCATGACGTCACACGAGGCGCGAGTGATTGAGGGTCTTAACGTCTTAAAGGGGAAGAGAGAGAGAGAGAGAGAGAGAGAGAGAGAGAGAGAGAGAGAGAGGTATCTACAGACACAATATTAGGTTCAGTACTTTTACAAATGTTTTTTTTTAACGTTTAGTACCCAGAAAAAAATTCTGTTCTTTTACAGAACCAGTTGCCAATACATATTATGTTACTTCAAGAGATATATTGTAACTTTGGACAAAATATGTTTTTTTTATATATGAAATACGTTTTTTCGATATAATACTGAGTATTTCTTACTAATATTGAAGCTAAATTTTATATTTTAATTGATGTTTCAGTAAACTTTTTAACCATTTAATAGTTAATCGAATATTCAATAAGAATACTTTATTTTGTTTTATTATGCTTATTAATGCGCGAAGTTAATATTGGAAAGCTATTCAAGGAACGGTTTACAAATAACTTTAACTACTACTGGAGGTACCGAACCCAGTATTACTGTGATCACTAATTTTGTAGTGATCGCTGCCATTTAAAGGATTTACTCGCAGTACTGTGATCGGGATTTTGGAATCATACGTAACGTAGAGTAGATATCGTAGTGAAAATCATGCATTATTGCTAGGGATGGCAACGAAAAATTTATACATCGAAAATATCGATCTGTCAAGTTAAAAAATATAAGTAATTTAGTATCAATATTTTAATGCTGAATATATCATTTTAATACAATAATTATTTTCTAGTAAAAAAATCCATTTTATTAAAACTATCTAGAAATTTTAAAGAAAAGTGTTTTTTTTTTTTTTTAATAAATTTTATTCTTTTTCCTACAAGTTTCTTGGCCACTTTTTTCCTAACATCTTCAGAAGTCTATAACAATAACAATACATAAAAATACTTACAAATTGGGAAGAAAATTGGAGAAACAACTATCAAAACATATAGAGAATAAATTATTGAATTAAAATAAATAATTACTTTCAGTTTTTTAGGGAAGAGCTAAATTTTTATTAGGTTATATATATTATTACTAGCTGCAGTTACAGCAAAATGGATAGCGATATGTCCAGTGTGTTGGACATTAAGAAATGACACATAATTACTGTTTGTGTATCTGTGACCTATGGTTTTCTGTTTACCCATGGCGATCGGTTGAAAGGATTAGAAGTTAATGCGCTACAGCGCCATCTAGCGGCGAGTTACAAAAAAAATGGATAGCATAAAAACCTTCTTCATGATAAAAACACTTCGATGTGCCAACTTTCATGGCGATCGGTCAAACGGTGTAAGAGTTTATCGACGTCATACATACCAAAATCCAATTATATATATTCTTATATTTCGAAATTTTGGGGCTTTCACTTTTGCGGAAAGTGGATGTTCAGGACCTCGAATGGTTTGGAACACTCCATCTCGAAAGAAATGATAGTTTAAATTCCTGAAATTTTCGAAATTTTGGGGCTTTGTCCCCAGAGGGAGAGGGGTGATTTTGAGGACCCTGAATGGCAGGGAAACAATAAAAATCGAAAGAAAATGATTTTTAAAAATTTCTAAATTTTGGGGCTTTGACCCCTGAGAAGGGGGGGGGGTGATTTTGAGGACCCCGAATGGCTCGTAAACACTCCAAACCGAAAGATAATAGGTTTTCGAAAGTTTGGGAAATTTTTTTATTATTGGGTATTTGACTCCTTGTGGGGGGAGGGTAGTTTGAGGACCCCGAATGGCTCGGAAACACTCCAAATAGTAAAAAAGTATACTTAAATTTAAGAAATTTTTGAAATTTTTCGAAATTTTGGGGTTTTGCACTTCCCCCCTCCCACAAAATTGGGTGCTAAGTCGACTTTGGGTAAAAGTTCCACCATGCCCCGGACACTTTAGTTCGTAATGACTTAATTTTAATACAATTTCCTCCAATTTTTCGAAATTATGTGGCTTTCACTTTTGTGGAAGGGGGGGGGGTGGAGGTTAAGGACCTCGAATGTTTCGGAACACTCCATCTCGAAAGAATAGATATTTGAAATTCCTAAAATTATCGAAATTTTGGGGCTTTTTCCCAGAGGGGGGCGGGGGGTTCGAGGACCCTGAATGGCTCGAAAGCGCTTAAAATCGAAAGAGAAAGATTTTTAAAAAATTTTGAACTTTCGAAATTTTGGGACTTTAACCACCTGGGTGGTAGGGGGGGGGGGAGGAGGTGGTGATTTTGAGGACCCCGAATGGCTCGGAAACACTCCAAATCGAAAGAGATATAAAGGCAAACTTATTACCTACCTATGCATAATTTTCTAAATAAATTAATAAATAACTCTATGTTTAAGAATTTACGTACATACATAATATTAAACTTCAAACTATACACACCAAAAAAAACTAAGGATGTTTGTGAAACTATTTTTTATTTGTCATAATGTTTAAAACATTTGTAGGATTTGTTTATATGTAAAACTGTGGTGGCCATATTCCGCTCATCCAAAGGAGTATAGAAAATAATAGAGATACACACCACAAATCTTTGAATTAAGTAAAAAATGGTTGTCTATAAAGTCGGTTTACGGACGATAGTTTAACGTGACAACGTCATAACAAAACATTGATGAAATGATTGATCCAGAAGAAAAGGAAATATCATATTCGGCCTGAGACTGAGCCGTAATAGGTTTTTGCAACCAAACCATTTATGCATTAAAAATATTATATTCTTTGAGGAAGATTTTTTTTTTAAATTTTTCTATCTTTTGTATGATAAAATTTACCTCTGCATACTTTTATGAATAAAATTGAATCATTTTTATTGAATTATCACTATTTTGTATGGATACAAAGGAGTGAAATGAAATGTACAATTTAATTAATAAATTTACTTTTATTTGCATTCATTATTCAAATATATTTATTACTTTTGAAATGTTACGTGCGCCGTATTTATTTTTACAAGTTCAAAAAAAAATTCGCAGTAGCCGGAATTCGAACCAACAACCTTACAATTAGAAAATAGCTACGCTGACCGCTCATCCACGAGGCCGTATTTTGTAATTGGTAGTTTCAGATATTATATATACCTTTATAAAAGTTTTGTTCACGGTAGGGTAATAATATTATTTCGTTTTAATAACTCGATTTTATAACAAATACGCATCCCAAATACACCAAACTTATTTATAAGGTGTTACAATATTTTTTAAAACATTGTGTAAAAGATCCCGGTTGTAATTTGAATTATTATGTGTAACTGTAAAGCACCATTGTTGGTTCAAAACGTATTTGAATATTCAACATTACTTTTAAATAACCGTACCGATTGTGCTGAAAATCGGTGGACGATCGTTAAATTACATAATATTAATAATTCAAACGACGAAAATATGATTGAAACGTCATATCGATGGTCGTTCCAATCGAGTGGAAGAGAGATGCCACGCATGCGTACAATGTGCATGAAGAGAGATGCCACGCATGCGTACAATGAGCAGACAGAAACATCCGTAGTGGGACATCCGTAGTGGGACACTTTTTCGTGCGTGCCGGCGTTCATCGATTTATTAGACGTTGTCACGTCAAAAAACATAGTCCAAAATGAAACAAAAAGTATAAATAACAACTAATTTGTCAAAAAAATTTTATTCAACTGGAATGACAATGTTAACATCCACATGAAATTTAATAGAAGTATGTAGGTAAGAATAAATATATATATAAGAAAATAAATGAAATTAAAACATACATTAATAAAATTATCTCACGCTCAACCAAACATAATGTTTAATATGAAATAAAGGAAGATGGCAATAACACGTAACTATTCTAATTAATAAAAAAAATCAACCTACCTGAAATAGTAAAATTGAAATTTTTCAACAATATATTACATAATTGATAAATATTTCTGGTCTTCGGTCTCAGTAGCCCTAAGACTCTTGACGCTCAGCAGATAAATTATAAACACTAAACCAAACTCCTTGCAAATAAGTTATAAGTAGGTACTATAAAAAAATAACAATATTGACAAATAGAAAAAATTAGTAGGCCCTACCAACCTATAAATACATTTCGAAGAAATTTATAAGTTTAAGAATTTATATACCTACATAAAATGAAACTTGAAACTATCCACACAATAAAAACCTAAGAATGTTAGTGTAACTAATTTTTTTTATTTGTCATAATACCTAAAAATACGTGTTTCCAAAATGAAACAAAGTATAAATAATGACCAATTTGACAAAAAAAATGTACAACTGAAATGACATTGAAAACATACACGTGAAATTTAAAAGAATTATGAGTGCCCTAGGTAGGGAGAAAAAATATATATAGAAGAAATTAAATAAAAAAAATGGGTGCGTGTACTTAGGTACGCGCATGAGAAGTTATACTTCTATGGCATCATTAAAATATAGTTTTTAATTGCATGCAAAAATATTGCGTGGAGTCCCTCCGCGCGGAAGAAGTGAAACTTCGTAATGTGTAAATGGAAATAGGAAGGGGTAGAAATTGATTTCTAGTGAAATCATTTGTATAAAATCAAACTAAAAAAATAAAGGAAATAAATTTGTAACGATTCATAGATTGATCTTCAGAGAGAGAGACACCTATTAAATGTCTATAAAACTTACTTTTTTATGAGAGAAGATTTTCATGAAATAAATCATGAAATCATTCAACGATAAATAAGCTGTTTATTTAACTAAGCGGACGGGTTCGCCCCAAGGTGAAAATTGACGCGGCGAGACCTCGTGGACATAGAGAAATGACACACACTCACTATTTATGTGTTTATGAAACATTATTTTTTTCTGCAATTTAAATTGTAATATACAAAAACCGTATTGAAAATTGAAACAAATATGGCGACACTACAAACTGTCAAGATCTTTATTTTTTTCTTACTCTCTACTTAGTTCCTTACAATAGAAAAACGTAACGTAATGGCTTGAAAGCTATTGCTCGGCAGGCATAGAGGAATGACACTAACAGTTTGTATATCTATGACACACATTACATAAAATTAAGATATATTTTTTTAACCCGTTTAAAGATTTTTTTTAGACAAAAGATAGCCTATGTCCATCCCCAGGATATAATATATCTCCTTGCCAAATTTCATTACGATCCGTTCAGCCGTTCAGCCGGGAAAAGGTAACAAACAAACAGACATACATACAGACAGACAGACAGACAGAGTTACTTTCGCATTTATAATATTAGTATTGATCACATTAGATGTATCAAGAACTCATTAAAAATATAATATAATTATTTTTATAATAAATAAAAATGGTTCAATGTTAATATACAATTGTAGACAGATATATAAAAATTATCTATATTTCCAACCAATATTTTATCAGTATCGATATCATTGAAGCCATATATCAAAAGAACGTTATATTGATGCGTTAAAAAGTTTTCCCATTCATAATTATCTCGTGAATTTGCTTTGCATGTCATGTGCGCTGGTAACTCTGAACTTTTTATTCAGCCAATACCAATCATACGTTTTGACACAATTTTATAGTTTTTTTTTCTCATTTCACCCGAGTCCCGAAAATTTTTTTTTTTGCGTGTAAACTTTAATTTTGCATGCAAATTAATGAATAAAAATAAAATAATAAAAGGACAGGAGTGATATTATAAATACGGTTGATAAAGTATAAATACAGTCAAATTACAAATTTTAAATAAATACTCATTATCCAATATTAATATATACACATGTATAAAATTAATTATTTAATTAAGTAACACAGTTGAGATGAATTTAAATTAGTATTGAAAATTAATAGCTATGCTGAATATTAAATGTAATATATTAATCCTTAATATTTATTTTTAAAAATTTTTATAATTTATAATGCAAATAGATAATACATACAGAAACATACCCTAACAAAAACTCCCGTGAAAACGGTCTTGAGACTACTAAACCTACCACAGACACTTCTTGCCAAAGTTAATGGAAGCTTACAAGCAAACTGACGTCTTTATACAAACGGGACTTTAAACTCACTTATATAAATACATTTGAAAAAAAAATTATAAACACACTTTCTCTCACTAATATTTACAATAAATATGTTTCTAATGATATGGTTCATTATTCAATATCAATCTCAAATTAAATAACTTAAAAGCACATTTTATTAATTTTTATTTGTATGTAGCCTTTTTCTTATCATGTGACAATTTCATTGCATGGTGACACGCATCGTAAAAATTCACTATCATCATTTTTTTTTCATATCGCGCCTACAGAAGTATAATTTCAAACAAATAATGTGCCGAGTCTTTCAGTACTTGCCAGTTGTGTGATACATCTAACCTCGGTAACAAAAAATTTAATGTGTTCTCATGTTGCAAATACAGTTATAATACGAAATATGAAACGAAATTTAACGTAGAAGTATTTAAAATAATGCCGAGCGTAATAAAAATACGCAAATTGTCTTTCAACTACATTTCTGGACGCAAATCACCCGCCGCCAGAATTCGTTGCCGGAGCAGCTTCGTCGACTATCGAATCATTCGATTTCTTAGAGCGAAAGGTTTAAACTATACCATGAAACGGCTCTCCGATAACAACGAAAAACACTTCAAAAAATATTATGCACCAGCTTGCATAAATTCACTTAACAGTTAAGGGGCCCGCCTCGTCAGGGATGTGTGTGTGTTAGTGACGCGGAATGATAAGCGCGACGCTCGCTGGTGCTTCTAGCGGGGTATCGCCTCTAAGCGCAAGACTCTGAACTGGCGTGCAGTCTTCTCTTCATCACAGGATTTCTGTGAAATTTGAGCGGTGACCGTAACATTATATGGCGGAGAAATTACGATATAGGAGTAATGCAAGTACCTTAAGTGCTTTCAAAAATCTGTACCGGGTGTTTCAAGCCTAAAAATTACTCTGGAAACACGCGTTTTAGCCATTTTAACTCTTATAAAAACACAGTTTAAAAACTTAATCCGAAATCAAAAGTACTTTTCGGCCCTCAGCGAACTCTTAAATTCTTTTCGTAAACAGACCCCACTCGGATATCTTGAGTAGTTTGGAAATCGCGTTGTTTTTCCTGAAGCTCTGCACACCGTATGTGTACCCGGGTAGGCGGAGCCCTTAATAATATAAAGTTTCCCTTTGTCTTTGTGAACATTCGATCGCGCTTACACCATGTGTGGTTGATATTGATTTCCCTTGCTTGACTTCCCGTCGCATTCACGAAAAAAAAAAAAAAAAAAACTTCTACCAAATGCCGTGTACCCTAGAGCTAAGATGTTATACACATAAAAAAAAATAAAGATTGAAAGAAGGGTTGGGAGGAGAGCGTTGAAGTCTCGAGGGCTTAGGTCATTTGGCCGATGTTTTCTCCGAGGAGTCGAACTTGTCTGTCCGGTGGAGATCCTTCCCCAGTTGGCTTGGCATAATCCCCGGCCTGTCTTCTCCAGGCCCCCGAGCGCCTTAGCCGTTGTATCCTGGAGATTACAGTCAGAGGCGGTCCCAAGGCAGGGCAACTCACCCAGGACCCCGCGTCTACACTGTTAAAAATTTTCACCTTAATTTTACGGAGAAAGCTGGTTACAAATTATCTAGCGATCTTCATTAATTTACGGATATATCTTCTTAATTTTAAGAGTAATTAGTTTAAATACTTTGAACAGGAATCAACAATAAAAATCTTGGCATGTTAACCAAAAATTAAAAAAAAAAAAAAATTGTTGAGTCTACACTGAAAAACACTCTTATCCTTCCATGTGCATGTTTTCCCTGGATATAATTGTACACGAACCTCGAAAAGTCGGAATACGGCTTAGTTTCTACGAAGATCCAGTTATTTGATACTACGAAGATCCAGTTATTTGATACTACGAAGATCTCTTCGTTTATTTGATGCGCATTCTCCGTTGAAAATTCCGTACATTTACTCGTAATTTATAACAGTGTGTGCCGTCATCGGCCTCGTATTTGGACGTGACGCAAGGCGATAAAGTCCAGGGCTTCCTTTCCCACGTCAAATAACTCGTGCTCCAGATCATTCGTTCGCAGAGTTTGTTATCGCCGAGCTGAAATTTCAACTTATTCATGTGCCTTCTCGTGGGGAAGATTCCCCCACGCCGTATTTTGATCTGTCTGTCGACGGAAATGGGTGCAGTCGTTACCCTGTAAGCAATTAGTTACGACCTTGAAAAACGAGAGGTATCATATTAGATATCAGGTACCGTTAAGTGGATCATCGTATAATCTGAGCAAATAGTGTTAAGTATGCACGTGGAATGAAGTGTACTTATTCAGTGCACTTAGTAAGTACACTCTTAAAAAAATTTCACTTTAAAATTATGAATAACGATAGTTATAAATCATCCATCTAGCAACGTAAACTTACGGATATCTTCGCTAAAATTTCAAGTGCTGATGCCCTTTTCTTTGAACATTACCTTGCAAAACTCATATTGGAGTATTAAAAAAAACACACCTTTAAATAAACTTGTTAAGTCTACAGCAAAAATTATTCTCATGAGAACCATTAAACACGCCAGCTCACAGATTAAACTAAGACACGAAACGTCTGGAAAAATTTCACTGTCTTGTTTTCCGGAAAGAAACACAATTCGATACCGCCCCGTACGGAGTCAGGTGTACATGCTGGCGATTTTAATTTTTGGCAAGATTCATCTGATCATGGCTAGCTTTCAGCTGGCCCCAGCTGTCAGACCTGCAGCGACGCTACAGAAACAACTAACTGCTTTGAGATTTTCATTAAGTTAAGTATTAGTTTAGTTGGTTATAGCGGGCTCACTGGACTAGTCAGGGTTTCCCGATTTTTAGTGCCTAGGTTATGGGTCCATACCTCACCTCTTGGCTCCTGAATACTATTACCCTGAAGATATCGAATGCAATGTCAACGGAAACGTCGGTATACCATTCTTCTTTGCTCGTGGCTAGAACCCAGATGCTAGGCAACCTCAGAAATGGCCGCTTTAGCCTGCGATCCTTACTTGCTTAGGGAGTTGGCAGGGATACGATTTTATGGTGAATTACGACAAAACCTAAACAACGCCGAAATTGGAGTCAGTACTTGTAACACCATCATGTTCACCAATCCAAGTTAAAACATCGTGAATACCGAAACGACAGTTATTTCACAAATAAGTAATTTAAATAAAACTTTACTTCGACTTCTAAACTGTGATCGTAAACATCCAAAATTCAAAAACGGTCAATATTTGGGCATGTAGCGAATGGATTGTAAAAAAATATTTATATGTATCCTATTGATTGTACTTTTAGAAATTACTCATTTTAGTTCATATTAAAAGACACAGATTTTTACCAGTAAACAAAAATAAAATAAAAAAATTGTACATTGCAAATTGGTTGATTAAAATAACAAATAAATGGAAGTAATAACATTACACTGTTTCGTTGAAAAAAAGTATTAAGAAACATTTTCTTATATGTTTAAATATAGCAAAAAATTTATATACGAACACAATATTTAAAAAAAGCAACCAATACAACCGGAACATTATTTTTAATATTATATTAAGCTCTACTTGAAACCATTAAATAATATTATCAGTGGTTATTAGTGTTAGTTAGTTTGCAAGTCTTTCCCAACGGACTATTTAACGGCAGGAAGTTAATGTTCTTGTGATTATACAAACAAACTTATGCGTTGTTAATAAAGTCTTTGAAATTATTTAAGTTTCTATCAAAATAAGTTTAATAGAAAACCACATATTAAAGTAATTGGTTTGGGTAATGCCAGAGTAATATAAATATGTTGTGAGATATGTTTTCAGTGTGGATACGCGTTTTACAGGTCTTACGAAAAAATTGATACCATAATTATTAGTTTTAAGACGAAAAAATTTGTTAATGAATTTTGGGTAGAATTATTTCTTAACATAATACATATTTTAAATATTCATATTCATTGTCATTGGAACGCTTATTTAGAAAATCTTATAGAAAAACAAAAGCCGATAGTAGATATTTCCTAGAACCACTATTCGTTAACACAGCTTCTTTACAAATTACGATTTTAAAAAAATCACCGTATTTTTGCGACTGATTTTTTTTTTGCTAAATACAAGTGTTTTTCGAATATAAAAACATGTTTACAAACTCCATTATATCAAAATAATATTTAAAAAATTCTACTGCATTAAAGATTTCCAACATCTCTAATATATGTTAAGTAAAATTCGTTCATTTAACAACAAGAAGATATTTAAAATGTTTTACCAATATTTATTAAAAGAAAAATTACCATTCTGTGAAATTACATCCATAAGAGATGTAAAAGGAGTAAGTTGTTAAACGAAAAAAAAAAAAAATTCATATCTCCGAATCTGCTGTAGTTGTAGGGAAGAAACTAAGTGTGAACAACATGCATACAGAGTTACGTAATTTTTTTTAATACTTCTCATTTATTGAAAATTCAAAATTTAAGGAGGTTGTAACGTGACAGTAATATTTTTACAGTGATTCTCAAAAGAATAATCCTTACAGTAAAAATCTTTATCCGCCTGTGCGAAGCCGGGGGAGCCCAGCTGGTGACTGTATAAAGTCACCGGTCGTGTTTATGGCCAGCATGTAAGCGAACCCGGCGGTATGGCTGCGAGAAACGGTGCCTGGCGAAACCGCCCTGAAACGTGAAACGCCGCCTCGCAGTTATTTACAGTGCCGTCGTAGCGTGGGGCATGCATAAAGAACGTTATAAATGGAGGGTGTTGGGAGAGACGAGGGTTCTTGGGGGTGGTTGGTTGGGGGAGGGGGGGGGTGGAAGTGTTAGGCATCGTCACGGCCTGGGGAACGGGAGGAATGTAAATGCGGTCTCGAAGGGCTGCGTCGTATATTTCGCGCGCGAACGATGCTGCGACCGGGTTTGGCGAGGCAAGCGGGGGCGCGAATATCCCGTTCCGGAAACGTTAAAGGGGTTTTAAATCTGAATACAATTTCGCTAATTCGAGTCGGATCAAATTCAAGCTCACTCGGCGATTCAGGCCGTGACGTAATTCAAGTGCACAGTCATGAACCTGTGTACTTCACTGGCGCTTGTGATGTACCAAGGCATTTCGAATTGGCTCATAATTTCTGGCCTGTACAACTGGTTTTAACAAGATAAACAAGTTTGAAAACATTTGTTTAAAATATTCATAAATACATTTTGTACTTAACTAAATTTATAACTGTATACAAGTTTTTTTTTCTATTTTCATCTCGTAATTTAAGATGTACATGTATCTGGTGAAACTGTCTTTTTACCTGGTCATTTTTTTTTAAAATTTCATTTTGCTCTTAAAAATTGTAAAAAAATACTTTTGCAAAAAGTAAAAATAATAATTAACATGGCGATGCTTGAAAAAGAAGGGAGAGAGATGTTCAAAGAAAAACACTGTTGTGACTCCACTGACGTCTTCTGCACTAAAAAGTATATAAAATAGTTAAAGAGTTAATACTCAAGGCTCTTGAATTCTTGTATCTTTTAATTCATTATCGCTATACAAACTTATAAACATGGAAATAGTTTTGTCATGCTTTTAAAATATGTAAAACTCTTTGCAAGTCGATAAATGGGACATGTTATTAATAAATATGTCTAAAGCTTACCTTCTATGTAGGGATGCAATAAATATCTAAAATGTATATTAAAACTGCATAGAGAATCTACTTTTTTTTTGGTTAACGCATTGAGTAGCAGCCCTAATTTTTTTTAATGCTTTCTAACATTTAATTTAGCTAATATGACGATATAAATTTGGAAAAAAGCATATCAATGTTGTTTTGTTTACTGTCGTTGTAGTGTTACACATACACCGTAACATGTTAACGAATATTTCAATAATATTCTGACCTTCGAATGATATTTCTTGAAGTAAGCACACCAGTCACTACCACCACACTATGTGGTATTATTTTGTTTTGCTGAGTTTAAAATGTGATACATGTGTAAAAATAGTATACATTATGTTTAACACCAATAAAAATTTGAGAGTTTGATAAAGTTAAAATTAGTAGAATTTAATATTTAGGATCTCTTGCACATGCAGTGTTGACTTTTCATTTTCTTGTAATTTCTATTGTGTGAGAATTTTCCTATAAATTTATCACCACAGCTCTCTTGAATCTTACGTCTTCTCTCAAATATTCTCAAAATATATTAATTAAATATCATATAATAGATTATTTCAAACATTCAAGTGTTAATTTTACCCTAAATTTAATGTAAGATTACTATTACATTAAATATACAGGAAAAAATGGGTTGTATGTAAAGTCGGTTTACGGATAATAGTTTAACGTGACAACGTCATAACAAAACATTGATGAAATGATTGCATACTTAAAAAAAATTGAATCATTTTTATTGAATTATCACTATTTTGTATGGATACAAAGAAGGAGTGAAATGAAATCTACAATTTAAATTGATAAATTTACTTTTATTTGCACTCATTAATTCAAATATGTTTATTACTTTAACGAAGAGATTATTTTAACTTTAACTTTTATACATGTTTGCTATTTAACTTCTTCCAATCTGTGTTATTATGTTAAGGATAGGACGATGATAGGAAAAGAAGGAAACGGATGGGAGTGATTCAAGTTTAATGTGCCTCGAAAAAGTCAAATCGATGGTTTTTTCCAATCGAGTGGAAGAGAGATAGATGCGGCGCAAGCGTACAATGAGCGTAACGGGACACAGCGTAACGGGACAATGTACCTAACAGGACACTTTTTTTCGTGCGTGCAGCCGGCGTTAATCGATTTATTAGACGTTGTCACGTCAAAACTCCTATTTAATAGTTATGGATATAAATTTTTATAATAGAGAAGGCATGTGAGATTAAGTTGAAAAGTCTAAATATAAGAAACATAGAAGAAGGTTCATGTTAGCGTGCAGCGACTGGTAAGAGACTGGCTCGCCGCTCCCTACGGTGTCCTAGCCACGGTCAGCGCGGCGCGTGTAATGCCTCTCCGGTGGACACGGTGTTTACCCCCCGGCGCTGCGAGAGAGAAAGCTGTCCGTGCCATTCGATTGTCTCGCGAGCTGCCTATCGATCGGCTCGCCAGCCGCGCCGCGCCCCGGCTCCTGTAACCATGACTACGACCGAATCTTTCAGTGTTCCCGCGCCCCGGTCTCGCTACGAGCGTGCGTGCCGTTACCGACCCCCCATGCCCCCTTCCTCCCCCTTTCCAAGACACAGTCAGCTCCTTCATGTGGCTTGTTTGTTTGTTTACTCCGTTCTCCCCCCCCCCCCTTTCCGACCACCTCAGTTCAAACGGTAAGTCATCAGGGAACAACATACGAGGGGCGGGGGGGGGGGGGGGACCACCGTAGCGCAGTCGGATTCACTCCCGCTTTCTGGGTGAGTGTTTGTGTGTTCGAATCTCGATAAGGCCTAGTTGTAAATATTGTACCATATAAATTCTTAACCGAAACTACCATGTCCAAAAATTAATAAAACTTCAAAACAAAAGACGAGAATTTCAATAAATTAAACTCATTAATGATGCAAATTATGAAAAGAGACAAATATTTAAATGTATAAAATTTCCGACTGGGATAGCACCTGAACATAAATTACCCTCACTCCTTTAGCCACTACTCCAATCAGTTTCGTCAAAGCTCCGTGCTGTAATTACGGTACATCGTACAGTAATTAATTATCGTGCACACCAGAAAAGTGGTTCAGATCCACTACACTTCTCCTACTTATGTGCCCGATAGGTGAAGTAGATGTAGATATAAACTAATCAGAACTTGAAACTACAGTTAAAAACACATCACACTTTCCTTCGTTACCAGGAATACGAACCCATAACCCTTTGCACTGAAGCTCGGCGGCACTCCAACTGCTTCAAAGGTGTTGACTAAATATGGCAGTTGTGCTCATGTTGGGCAAGGTAATTTTATATGTACACTACACCATGCATGTTTAGTAGGCCTATAGTCAATAATTATGTCCTGAATAGGTAATTGCAACAATGTATTTTGTCACTGTGTTACAATAAATGCAACTTAAAAGTTACTCCTTAAAATACTCAGAAAGCAACATGAATAGATCGAAGTTTTAGTAAACAGTAATCATGATTGACATGGATAATTATGGATAATTATTAATTTATAATTTAAAAAAAATAAATGGCAGGCATGGGGACTGTTGGCAGATGTTAATACGAATCTAGAAACAAATGCCAAAATAAGTAAGGGTTTAACAAATTTTTGTGAACTCCGATAAAACTGGAAATATTTTTGTCAGATAACACCTTGCACGTGCACAAAAATGTATTCCATTTTTTTTTTTTTAATAAACAGTTTTTCCACAACTTTCGTACTCTGAAACATTATGGAAATGTGAAATTCCGTGACTAAATCATATAATAAATTTATAATTACGAAACTGTATATTGGTTTTATCATAAAATAATCTTGAATCCATTTAAACTGTAAATTAATATTCATCAACGATTTATATTGTAAGGCTATGATGATGGTGATAAAATACTTTACGGAGAATTCAACATGGTGGGAATATGTGAACGCCCTATCTTATGTCCGAATATATTATTACATCGTATATTTCTTTGTCTGGGAGAGGAGACTATGTCATATTTTTTCTCCTCTTTGACAGCAAACAGAAAAGAGAAGTTCGCATTCGAATCCCGACAGTGCTATTTCCTATTTCCGGACCGTCATAAAGCCGAGACCTGACCCTTTTTGTCTGGAGAAAGTCGTCCAAAGATACCAAGTAAGGGAGGAATATAAAAAAAAAAAAGCTGGCGCGGCATCTGTGGGGTGGAAGCGAAGATAGGAGTGACGAAGGTCGTCGCGAAAGGAAAAAAAAAAGCGACGGGAGATGTCCGCGGGAAGAAGGGGAAATATCTTCAAAGAGTCGGGAGTTATAGGGTGTTCGGCGAGGGAATCACGTATAAAAAAATATCCCCTACCCGTTTCTCAGGGATGAAGACAAAAGAGATAAAAAAAAATTTCCAGAGGTGAAAAATAACTAGATTTATCGAGGCAACGAAGGGGAAATTGGGGAGAAATCCATCTAACGCGATAATTCAACTGGAATGATCGTAGCGATGGGTTTGCCGTCTCGCGTCTTGACGCATCGTTGAAGAAGAACCACTGGGCAGCGATTCATTGATGAGAAACTGGACGCATCGTTAAGTACTCGCTTCAAAGCTATACATGAACTACTTAGTCGTACTTAACATATTTCACTACGGTACCCACCATTTCAAAAGAACAAAAATGACAATTCATCAAATGCAAGCCAAGAATCTGGTAAAGAAATATGATAGCAAGTATTCTTATTTTTTTTATTTTGAGTTTTGATACACTTAATTAATGTTTCAGAGATTTATTTTGTTTTAACTCATGCACAAACCAATAAACAAAAGTTAAAACATAAAATGTTTCGTTTCTTACATTGTGACTCTTAGACGTATTTATATATAGGGCTACGTTACTTTATTTTAGCATAATTTTATGTATAGGTTAGTTATTTTAAAAAACGTATAAAATTCTGTTAAATATATACTTATTTTAAATGCTGTTAAAATCATTTATTGTAACTGTACGTGTTATAATATAATTAATACACTATCAACATTTTATCACTCCATTAGTACTAGACATATTCTAGGCTTTATCTAACTATTTGGTTCATATTAATTACTTCGCCCTGAAACACTAAGTTAACTTAACTACCCCTGGACGTGTGTAAATAAGTTAATCTAAGAACAATTTATTGGAAAAAATTCGTCATAAAAATTGCAGTGTTTGACACTTTGTAGTACATTTTTATCAACATTAATAAACGAAATTACTTTTTTAGCCCTCATCAGAATTACCACATATCAAAAGTTTCCCATATTTTATTTTATAAAACGCCAAATTGTTACAGTTTCACTTCTATCAAAAGCTGTACTCCATAAACACGTTGTTGAGTCGATTCTATAGCTTTTTAATTAATATTAAACTTTAAAAATAATTTATTTTCAATATATCTTGGCTTGTTTGTTGAGACTACGTATGTTGATAATTGATATCTGAATTGTTTTCTTGCTATGTTGCAAACATTTTCAAGTTAACATGTATACTGAGTTTGTTTTATGGTGCTTGTTTTTGTTCTCACTGAGTAATGATTATGCTGGAATCACAGATGCACAAATTGCATGACGCGATTAAAATATTTTTTTAACCAATCACATTTGACACGTTTGTCACGTCAGCGCTACAAAATCATCGAAAGTGACAGACTTTCCAAACATAAAATATTTTTATTTCCATTACAGTTTCGGGTGCGATGCTAATGTAAAGAACATCAGAATTTAGTATTCGAAATATTTTGGTAATACAATTATATTTTGTGTATTTTTGATGGTTTGTTTACAAAATTTGTTCGTAAAATCATTGCAATTTGTTCACGTTTAAAATAAAATATAAATTTCGATTAGACTATATTCTTTTCAAACAGGTCATTTAAAACCGACTTAAAACGTCGGTATTTGTCGTATGTGTAGTGAGAATGTAATGGCAAAAAAACTTCCTCTATCTAGATGTTTCGTTTTATTCCGTGGTTAAAAACCGCATATAGAGTGCGACGATTTATAGCGTTCACTGCCATCAATTATCCGGTAGAATAAAGTGTTTAAGATGTTACGTAACTTACAAACTTCTTCTATGATGAAACTGAGTTTTCTATTACTTATCTAACTATTCTTTGATTGCATTTTGACGTGTTTGCAATATGTTTCGCTTGATAGAATTATATGAGTTGCCCAGTTTCGATGTACAGTTGCTGTCATGTTTGGTGTCTGTCAAATGTTACTTCAGTCAAATATGGATCAAATATGGATTCTTCTGGTAGTTTGTACAAATAATTTACGGTAGGTCATTTTTTTCGATACTCTATTTAGGCATAAACATATAACAAATCAAGTACATGTCGATTTTAATTTACTGTTTGAGTGCAAATCATGAGAACCAGTTAAACTTTGTTGTATATTTTAAAGATGTTCTGGTATTAAATCTACTCAGCGACATAGGGTAGTACCTATCAAAAGAACACCAGGAAAATTTCATAATTTTTTTTCTGGGACTTTTGGCGACTGTAACAATTATTGTTCTGACAAGTGACGGTGTTTTGCAAATGAGCGCTTTCGTCTGCGTCCGAATGTTCACCCGAAAATTTTCACAAGGGTATGTAACAATTACATTTACATTTAAATTAAATAACAAAAAAAGGGAGTTACTCACTTATTGCAATAATGGAGGATCAATTACTTTATATATAGTTTTTTAAAGGCATATAAGATGTAAATTTAATGCAAGTAAGAAGACTTCCGAACTGCTACTTGTCTCATAACAAAAGTCGTTTGGCGTGACAATAATTTTTTACTGCTGCATGATGTCCGCCCACTAGGCGGTACTTAAGCCTCTGTTTAATGAATGCGGATGGGCTAGTTTAAGAATAAAGGTGCGCTATTGTTTAGGGTTATTTAATTCGAGCCTTACTTAAATACCACGTATTGTAAAATATATAGCTGGATTGTTTTACGACCGTGCTTGCAGTGAACAGAAAAGAAATTATCTAGAGCAAGAAAGTACTTTCACATCGCGTTACATCACTTATCTGAGTGCTTCAATTCTGCTCACGTAGATGAGCGCATGATCACATTTTGAGAGTAGGAAACTTTTCTTCGAAAGAGATAAAGTTTCGGTTAAGGACGGATATAGGTGCCCCCAAGCCAACAAGAAACCCAAACACCAGTCACGTAGTTGTCTGAAAATTTATTATCTCCTTTACTCAACTTCCGTGGGAAAATATAAATAGTGCGTGACTTGGAAACATATAAAAAGAAACTACGCTAAGAAAAAATATAAGAGAAGAATCAAATTTCTGCTGCGAAATTCTCACTAGAACTGATCAGAAAATCTAATTACGCTTGTATCGTCTTGGAAAATGTTCTGCTGCTAAGTTTTTATAATGATTTTGTTATGTTTTGTAATATGCAATATGTATTTTCTACCACATTGCTATTCTTAACTTGGAAACGTTTCCCCCGACGAAAACATTAGGTGACGAAAGCTGTGTTTGCTACCTAGTTCTAATTTTGAAGACCAATATTGATTACCTAATTCTGAAATATTATCAACGTGTCCTACAATTCAACAGGATTTAAGTTTTTTACATTTGTTTACGTATAACGCAAATAAAAGTAGTTCTTAAGATTGAAAAAAAATATTGTTAGCAAGTAGTGCCTGTAATAAATGAGAATCTGAAGTCAACTAGTAACAATGATTTTTGTACCCCCCAAATAAAGTTTAAACATAATTTACCATGTATACAAATGAATTTTGAGTTTAAATAATAAATAGTACCCAAGCTGACATTTTTTTTACTAAAATGAATAAAGTCAGTGTCCTTGAATATTTTATAACCGTTAAAGGGAATAACGTAATTAATGTCTCACATTAAATATAGCCAGATGAACGAAAAACCATTAAAATAATAGTAACAGTAATCAGGATTTATAACAGGAAAAAAATGAAGATATTTTTAGAAAGGTTTTATCAGTATCAAGTTTTTTTGGTAGTAGTTTCAAGTGTGGCTTAAGGGACCAACAGTAGCGTTTCGTCATACCTCCGCTCTTTGGGTGGATTTCAAATCTCAGATAACCCCACTGCAGGAAAGTACTGACTCATTAAAAACCGTAACATGAT
Source organism: Bacillus rossius redtenbacheri (assembly GCF_032445375.1). NCBI lineage: Eukaryota > Metazoa > Arthropoda > Insecta > Phasmatodea > Bacillidae > Bacillus > Bacillus rossius. The sequence continues at coordinate 33,903,359 of NC_086334.1, read as the reverse complement.
TTGATAGCTCCATGCTTGACTTTCAATAGTGTTGTCTGATTGCCTAAATGACCCCTTTTATGAAATAATAAAGAAGAACGATAAGTAAATAGACAAACCCAGGTGAGAGTGCATACATATTCAATAGCAAAATTTTTAAAATTTTAATCACCATGGCGGTTGATTTTTCAATAAAGGTTAACATCTACACTCAAGGAAATGGCTGACACCATTTCTTAATTAATATTAAAATTATTATAATTTTACAGGTGGGAAATCTTTTAAATTATACTAATTTGTCATGACCAAAATTCTTAAATAAACAAAGAAATCAAGTTTAAAAATTACTAAATATTGCTGTAACATTTACAACAAAAATGTCCTCTCTTGCGCATATATCCTCCTTGGAATTACTACTCGGGCCAAAACAAAACCCAGCACTGCTTCCATAGTCACGTTTTGTTAATAAACTGTTTCAATGTCTTCGCGAAGAAAAAATACGACGCCAAAATAGCTCAAGATTCATAGCGCTCCAAACTAAATAAGGTCATTCGTAAAAAAAAACACATTTGCGTCACCAACACCAAAAGCGTCTTTTCTCCAGTGTGAAAATCCAGTAATCTTCAAGGGGCCGGATTCACCAGTTTAGTTCATTGCACTAGCAACTTTGTCTAAGAAACTGTCACACGCAATTAAACGCGAAAAGTCACCAAAGTTCAAAACTTGTGTCTCGTTTAAAATATTCATAAAGTTCGCAAAACACAAACAAATATAATATAAAATAAATCGTACATTAAAATTTTTCCTTTAAAACTGCACTTAGAAGAAAGAGGCTTACAAACAAGTCAGTTAAAGGGCACTTCAAAAAAATTTCTTCTAGTACTCGCTAATGATATGTAAACATTTAATCTCGGTAACGAGAAAACTCATGAGTTTTCAATTTTCAAATAGACTTAATACTAAAAAAGGACACAAAATTTAAAGCAGAATTCTTTAAAATAATGCAGTGAGAGATAAATTTGCAAAAAATTGTGTTTTAAACTACACTTCTTGTCGCTAATCACACGTAGTTTACGCACCCGCCACTAGAATTCGCTGCAGGAGCAGCTACGTCGACTACCGAATCATTCGATTTACAGAGAGAAAAGTACAACAAGCCCTACATGATGAAAAGGCTCCGATAAAAGGGAAAAATACTTAAATATACTAAACCCCGGATTTGTACCTAATTTTCTTCAAGAAGGAATTTAATTAAATACATCTTGTTAAAATTCATTAAACAGTTAACACTATAACATTTTACTTTGTCTCTATGAATTTTGGTTCACGCCGTCTGACACAGATGGCATTCCGTTCCATTAACAAAATTACTCCTACTAAATGCCGTATACCAAGACAGAAAAAAAAACATTAACACTACTACAAAACACCAAGGACGCTTAAAAAGTCTAAACATGCAAAGTCGAGCTCCTAAAAGCCAGCATACGACTTGAAGTTCAGTAAGTATCATATGTGCGCGCTTGCCGTTATTATATTCAAAGACCATTCTAGACCCTAAAAATACCGGGAAGTCTCTTAACTCTGTGTTATGGATAGGCCTATATACTGTTTAGAATTATGCACTTAAGGGACTTAAGGATAGCAGTCTAAGTGCATTTCTTGTATTTATTACAAGTGTTAAAAATATTCTAATGAGAGAATTTTTCTGTAATTGGTTTGTACAAAAAGCTTTTATTCAATTATTTATTTTTTAATGACATTTGATTAGTTACATTTTAGGGAAAAGTAATTTTGTTGCGAAATGAAATTTTAATTATCAGGAAAGGACCAGGCAAAAATATATTTAAAAAGTAAAACAATAAGTCATAAAATGAGTTTTTTTTAATACAAATCTCGTGGCAAATATCGTCGGTGAACCCTGGATTTTCATGGTTTTTTATTTGTTTTAGAATGAAAAACGTAATTACTCTTGGCAAGCAAGTTTAGTAAATGAGATATATAATTTGTGTCCAATGTCTCATATTTTGCCCCTTTTTTTATTCTTTCGGCCCAGCGCTGAAGCCTGACATGCTCGAGTGACACTTTTTTTTACTCCAGTTTCAGCGTGGGGATAGTAATTAAATATGCAGTTTGACAAAGCAAAATGAAATGATGATTATATCTGGTCCCTGGACTCCAGTTTATGGGAGCGGCAGTACAGGCGAGATAGAGAAGGAAGGCGTAAATATTCATTGACCCCCGATCAGTCTCATACATATCACGAAGTATGTACGCCGCTCGCTCATGCAAGTTCACGGTCGTAAAAAAAGATCCTTTTGCAAGAATTTTACTAGTCTCCCGATTTTTAAAATAGTTTTAAATGTCGCTGGCGGAAACCAAACCAACTTCTCATTTTAATTACGATAACAAAGACGTTCGGAAAGTTAACAAAACGAATTATTTCGAGCATTTTATTTATAAAACACATCCTATAAAGCCTAACCCATAGCATTGTCTTTTACAAATACACACACATACATACAGATATATACTATCCGTGTGCTCGATGATATGTGAATTTACTCTAAATAAAAGCACGATAATTCTCAAAAATATTTAATTCTCATATTTTTTTGGACAATTACCATAAACTCCAATAAAACTGACTTTTATTTATAAACAGAACCCTAAACACCAATTTACATATTTCGAACTTCAGAAAATACGAATTTCTATGCAAACATTTCATCCCCTATTTAATATCCTTAGGGGATGAATTTTCAAAAAAACAGTTTCTTAGTGCTCACTTACGTTAAATAATGAACTCCTGTTTGAAATTTCATGCTTCGATAACCACCGGTTTAAGCTGTGTGTTGTTTGTCAGTCATTGTTAGGGTTTTATTAAGTAGACTAGCTTAAGTACCCGGTACTGCCCGAACATCACACATCATTACACATTAAGTCGAGTTGTTAATTATTTTTTCAATAAATAATTTTTATTCCACAAAGATATTTTAACTAAATATAGTACATTTTCACACTCAATTTAAGTACTCATTATTTATACCAAGGTATTAAGTTACGTTTTTTTTAGGTATTTTGTTACCCAAGTTACTGTCGGTATACGTACATGCATTTGTTCAAAACGTGTTCAACTTTATCAACGTTTTGTAATATTTACTATTTCAACGAATATGCTAATGGTGATATAATATATAACCAAATATAACCAAACAAAACGCTATTCAAAATAGAACAAATTCGTTTACACCCAGTTCGGACAGCCCTCATGATGCCACTTCCAGGGAACATATACGTATAAGTACACACACACTTCATGTGAGTTAGGACATGGTCTTGGGCTACTAGGTGGATGAGAAACTCAAGGTTTTGAACGGGATCTCCCCCACATAGATAAAAAAAATAGCCTCTGTAACGCTCACATTCATGTGTTCTCGTTTTGCAAATAAACTTATAACACGAAACTCGGGCCTTAGACATTCAATTTAACATAGAATTCTTTAACATAATGCCGAGCGTGATAAATATACGAAAATTGTGTTTTCAACTACATTTCTAGACGCGAATCTTACGTAGTTTCCGTACCCACCGCTAGAATTCGCTGCCGGAGCAGCTACGTGACTATTGAGTCATTCGATTAGCAGACAGAAATTTTAAATTTTACAATGAAACGGCTCCGACGAAAGCAAAAAAAAAAAAATGAAATAATACCAAACCCCGACATTGGACCTGATTTTGGCATAGAATTTTATTAAAATACTTCTCATGTAGTGAATATTCATCAAACATTTAAATGCATAAAGTTTCATTTGGCACACCAGTACGTGTGGTGCGTACCCTACTGTTTACGAAAGTGTTTATTTCCGGATTTAATTTTGCTACACGTGGGTCCGACATCTTTGTCACATTTTCGTTCATCGACTTCCGTTCCGTTTTTTTATTACGAAATTACTCCTACCAAATGTCCCACACCAAGAGCTAAGATATCACAGAACAAAATTTTTTTTTCAAAACAGGCTTAATCGTGGCGATGTGGGCATGAACGCTCGTCTCCCGCCACTACAAACGCGCTCCTTTTGGAAGAATTGGAACGCAGCGCCGTCGGCGTGCTTTCGGTCTCGGTGAATTTTCACCTCGTTCCTTTTTTCTTCTTCCCCTCTCCTCTCACCGCTCTGCACCAATCAAGGCCCAACCTCTTGCCACGAGCAAGCAGGCGCGCGCGCGATGCGCTCCAGGGAAATCACGGTTGAGACCTGGAGCGCGTCGGAAGAAGGTCTCGTGTGTGCGGTTCGGGAAGGGTGGTGGGGGTAAGTGAAGGAGTTTCTTCTTCCCCTTCTCCCTCCCCATCCGTGAGGTGGAAGGGATCAAAAGGTGAGGGAGGGGTGTGGGGTTGCGTGACAGACGAAGGAGGTGGCTGCTCTCCGCTCGCGAGGAACATCCTCCGCCGCCGAGAGCACTCCGCGCGGGCCGCCCTCGAAGCTACGAGAGCCGCGGGAGGCGCTTGGAAGAGGGCGAAGCTGAGCTGGGGATCACGATGGTCCGTCGCGTCCCCGTGTGTCCGACTCCAACCCAGCCTCCTCCCCGGACCCTCCCCTCCCCACGGACAAGACTCCGGACTCGCGTTACAGAGGCCTCGGGTTTTGCTAGCACCTAAACACAGGCCAGTGCTGCTGCTTACTAACTTAGAACGTAGATTCCCAGGGCGTACCTACCCTAAATGAGAATGGTATCGCGTGGTCGACAGGCTTAAACAAATTGACGGCGACAATATCCGTGGCTCACAGAAGAAGAATAAAAAAGAACTCTTTGTCTCGTGGTGGAAGCTGACACGTTGTTGTTGACGTCCTGCAATTTCGTTATTTGTTAAGACTTCAGTTTTCAGCGCTGGTGCTGTTTAGTTATTTTTAACGCTTTATTATTAGGGCCATGTTTTTTTTTTTCGCGAAAATATATCGACTAACTGGAAGTTAAAACACTGCAGTGTTGTCTGTGTGTCGTGATTGATCGAGTTTCTTTCGGTACATGTCTACAACTGTCACACCAATCACAGTAATTCAGCGCGGAAGTAAACGCTTCCCGAATGGTTTGGTAAAATTAGGCAATTGTTTCTCTTGCAGACGGCCACCAATCAAAAGGAATAAACAATTGGTGCGGGTGTACCATATTGCGTATTAACCGCGGCTCTCAGATATTCGAAAAATGCCTGCCCCTATTTACTTCCTGTGAGTTGAAATGCCTTACCCATAAATCTACTACCAAACCTTTAAAATTAATTTGAACAAAGAAAATGTGTGCATGTTAAAGCTACATTCTTAAAAAAAAAAAAAAAAAAAGACGCAAAATGTTGATATTTCATTAGTTCTGTTAATGATTTCACAATTCCAAGTTGGTACCCACGCGCAGATTAAAATAACCCGTCAATGTTCATCTTCAGTCCAAGATTCACTGGCTGCGCTCCCCGTTCAATCGTGAACAACACATTCCGAAGTTCTCCAGTCAATCGAGCTGCTTCGGGCTCGGAAAAAAATAATAACTAAAGATCGAATTTTCGCAATAATTTTATATGCTAAACATACATACTTTTTGTTAATATAACGTACGTTGCAAGTCAAAAACAGAAGGTAATGTAAGGAATGTACATATATTGCAATTTAAAATTGTATCGAACATTTTCAGTGAATTGTAATGCGCACGTTTTTTTATGGTTGATTTTTTCCCATGCAATTGCATGGGACAGTAACCCCAATTTCATTTTCAGAAACATTAAAAAAAAATTACACTGATGTTTTTTTTAAGAGTTTTAAACCCACACGCTGTATGCTCCTTCGGCCAGGTATAAGCTGATCCAATGTTGTCAACCTCTCGGTGCTGATGATGGTAGAGACCGGAAAAATTCGCAAACTCATTCGGCGATAGGCTAGAATTCAAATACATATAATACCTCTTAGATGATTTTTCTATTGGCTTACTGTTCATCTGGACGAATCTCAACCAGTTATAAACCCTCAGCCGAAGAAGGATCGAATCACAGACAAACCAAGATGAGACGACTTACAAGTCGGCAGCCAAATGAACTTGCGTATATTTGCCCGAGTGTACAGGGGGATGTTGCAGTCCATCCTGAAGGCCATCGAAACCGTGAATTTGTCCGGCCACTAATGATAGGTGGGTGGGGGATAGGGGGAGTGACTCGGTGTCAGTGACTGCTGGGCCCCTCGAGGCTCGACGACGCCACGGAAGAGCTGGCAACGCCGTCGCCGTCGGAAGGTGCGCCACGGAGGAGTCACGGGCGCAGGAAAGACGGTCGATGAAAGCAATCAGTGTCGTCGGGACCTGCGGCGCCACTCACCTCCCCCCCCCCCTCCCCCCTCCCCCCTTGACCCTCGCGTCCCGCTGTGGCTTATTTTGCGGGGCGCCGAACTGAAGTGTTTGCATAATGGAGTGCTGTTGTAACGGGGTTCGCCGAGGGAGGGGAAGTTAAGAGACTCGGCTTTTCACCGACGACGGAAGAAGCTAGCGGCCCTCATTGGCTCGCCCACCATCTTCTAGCTGCGACCTGCCGTAGGTCTTTAGGGTCCGAGGATAGCATCCATTATCAACTCCCTACCTCACCTCCCACACCAACCCTACCAAGAAACCTTCGACAACTTCCTAACCTTTGCGTGAGTCCCGTGCGACGCACGAACTCGACCGCGGAAAGGTTGAAAGTACACGGAGGATGAGGACGGATTTCCCTGAAAGCGCTTGTCCTAACGCCGTTGTTCTGACGTCAGGACAAACTATACTGAGGACAAACTGCGATTTCAGAACAAACACATATTACATAGTCCGTTGTAAAGTAGGCTACCTTCTCTCAAATCTGCCAACTCTCGAACGGTTGTGGTACCAACTGTCACTTGCGAAGTAGCACGCGCTGGTTGTTTTCACGAACACTGTCAAACGCGTGAAGTTGTTTGCAAGCATTGCTTACAGAAAAACAGCGGCACAGATCTGTCAAATTTGAGACAAGTTTCGTGATACAAACTACGCTTTTGCTGTATTCACTGGAAACCATAAAACACGTATTCGCTATCTGCTTTCGCATGGAAGTATAGTAAGAAAAAAAAACTTATGATTACGTTACATTATTACTATTAAAATAATTCGCGTTCAATAAACGTTAAACTAAAGCCATTCTGCGTAGTTAATACATGAATTATTGCACTACGTACATCTTAAAACCTTTCATGTAAGTGACTACGCAAAACACGATGAAGAATTAATTAAGCAGGTCTTTAGAAAGTATACTTTTACCTCCACTACTACTACCAGTACTACTACACCAGGAGTGGTTCGGGGTATGGTGGCCAGTGTCTTTCCTCATCCGTAGTGTACACTGCAGTCAAAAATATAGTTCATTAACCAGCAAACTTGTTTACTACAAAATTAATAGATCATCTTCATCATCGACAGGTTGACAATATTGGATCAGTTTATAGTTGGTTGAAGGAGCATACAGTGTGTGGGTTAATAATTTTGAAACATTACTGAATTTTTTGTATTTTTTTCTGAAATTGTAATTGGTGTTATAATCCTACACAATTGTATGGGAAAATTTACCATACTAACATGTCATTTACTTTTTACTGTAAAAATGTTGAAGAAATAATGTAGATTCACTAAAAATTTACAATACCATTTTAAAGTTTAATTATTGCAATATACAATTATAGAATTTATAATTTTTTTTAGTGCGATGTTAGGAACGTAACCATTTTATAAGTGAAAATTCTCTTATAGTTGATGGGGCAAGTCGAGGCGATGACTCATAGAGCGTAACGAAAAATGCAACGCTTAGGAATGAAGCACTTTAAATGGAGGGGGGTGAGGGGGAATATTGAGCTGCGCCCCACCGCCCACTCTAGGGCAAGCGTCAGCGAAGCGACGCTATAGTGTTGCATTTTTCGTTACTGTGGCAACGACCAAATTTAATTTAAAATAAAAATAGTTTGTTTTCAGAAAGTTTTAAAATTTATTATTTGTGCACACTTAAAATGTTCGTATTCCTCTATCTGTCCAGTATCACTTATTTAATTTATTTCAAGGACACTTCTCTGTAGAATATCCATTGGTTTGTGATGATATTTATTTTATGTAGAGACATATTGACTGCCTTTTATAGGAGCCTACCTTGAAAATAATGACGTCCAAAATAAGTGAAATCGTCACTCCTAGATAATGTGCGATAGTTTTCAGTATTTTGTCTCCTTTGCGGGCGGAGACATTTTTTTCGGGCTTGAGTAGAAGAACACGTGTGTATGTTTGTATAACACGAACCTGACTTAACGCAAATGACGTAAAACATTAAAGGATTTTTTTATGGAGATGTAACAATCATTGTGGTTACATTGAAACAGGTGCTGTCGTGATCTTGCAACACAGTCCGCTATATGAGCACTGATTGATTGGGATAGATGTTCTGCAGGTCACTCGTACCTTGGCTACTGAGCAAATTGTGTACTGAGCTCCTCGTAACTAGAGCAACAAGACCGCGGCAACTCTGAACCACGAGCTCTCTGTCTGTTGCAGACGGCCAGCAAGGTGGAGACGCACTCTTGCCGGCACGCTACCAAGCCATCCAACAAGGAGAAGAACCAGAACCAAAAGTGCATTCCATGTAAGTCTGTCCGTTCGTCGTTCGCCTCACTCTTGCACTCGCTGCACTGGTGCAGGGATGGACAACATTCAAATATCAGGGCCAGTTACCAAAATTAAAAAAATAATAATAAAGCTGGCCTATTTGTATCCTGTTCTGTATTTTCAGTACATTCAAATATTTTACCCATCCAGACCCTACCTCCTGACTTTATTTAATTTTGATCGATGACTAAACCAAAATACCATCCGAGTACTCCTTGGTCCATGTCCATGAAAATAATGGTTTCCTGACGTTTCAGTATGCCTTGAGGAAGCCATATTAAATGGCGACTAACAACTGAAGGGTAAAGTATTTATATGGACCGCTGGAGCCTGAACTCTAGGGTTCATAACTGGGTAATCCGGGTCCCGAAAGTAAAGGGTAATCGCGGTACTATTGCTAAATTAAAATAACCGGGAATGTAAAATTTGTTCCTGGTTATTTCGATACTTTTGGGACTCAAAATTGACAGCATAATAATTTGTTTTTATTGCGCGCTAAGGTTACTATCACTTGCTACTGGGTGAGGGGAGTGTCTGCGCTCCTCAGAGGCAGTCTGTGATCGAACTGCTGTGTGTGCCTTTGGCTGTAGCGCCAAGATTCTTTAAGTAACGATTAGTTTTAAGTTTTTTGTGAAAAGAAGCAATGTTATTTTAAGTTAATAATTCTGTAATTTTGCTTGCGTTAAAACGATTATTACTGAGGATAAGTATATATTTTTTGCAATACAAAATTGTAACACAGTTTGGTCACTAAAACTTGTTTAGTCTTTCAAAACTAACTATTACTATTTCAATCACCGACTGCTGCACCATTTATAAAAAAAAACCTATTACCGAAAGTAACGGGAATTTCTCAGTTCCCTTCAAGACTAGTATACCGAAATTCCCGGTTCTGAAAATCGGTTACGGTTCCGAATACCGTACTGAGCACTAAGCCTTCATTCGTTAATCGCCCTTGAATACGGCTGTAAAAAAAGGCATTCCAAAACTTTGGGATCGTAATTTTCATGGACATGGTCTCAACACAGAGGCCAAGATGTAGTATGTAGGTTATTTTTGCCACGTAACCGAGAATTATACCAGTTAATGCACAGCTCTTATTAATTTCGGTAAAATGGCTGGCGTGTGTTTTATTTATTTATTGTGATGTACAAACTTACATTTTTAAATTTATTTATGATTCAATTTGTGTACCTGCCTGTTTACCAAGAGCGATGGCGTACGTCCGTTTCCCCAAAAAACTAAGAAGTACTGAAAAAACTATCAATATCATTAAAAAAAGAGATAGAATTTGTAAGTAAACATCAGGCAAAAAGGCTCTATTCACCCCTCCCCACAAAGAAACTCTGCATAAGCTCTTGACCAAGACTTCATGAGCTCGCGTATCTGTTAAGCGCTTGCAGCTGAAACCTGGTTATAAATTTAGTTTTTTTACATTTCAGATAAGGTAACTTAACACATTGGTAGCTTTTCGTTTCCAGGATGATTTAAAAAACATTTCAATTATATGAAATGTTTAAAAAAAGTAGGTATTAATGAATTTCAATTACAGTTACAATATGTAAGACTACATTAAATATATATTTAATTTTTTTTTCAAATAGCAATTAGAAAAAATCGTATTTTGAATTTATTTATTTTATTTGCAGATGACTACAACAGGGTGGTGCTGGATTCGCTTGAAGACATTCCAGACTCGGATTACGTTAATGCTTCGTATGTTGACGTACGTAATAATCGTATCGTACCTCTGATTTTTAAACTGAAATTCTAAAAATATTGTGTTCTGTGATAGTGTCTCACACATTAATTAGTAATAAATATATATTTTTTTAATTTTATTATGTTAAGCAATTTTATAGCAGTTATATACTTGTGGTAAAACAGAAAATGAACTTCCTGGGAGTCACCATGGCAAAATTTGCCAGGAAAAATCTTTAAATACGAATAATTGCCTGGTTTGTTACAAATAGCAAATAGCATGTAGCATACCTCTAGGCATAACTATACTGTTTGTTACAGCATACCAGAAGCAGTGATAGGCCTATTATACTGGAACTCGTGAAAATTGTGCTATATAAAAATAATTTAATTAAGAATGTACTTATTCAAAACGTGATTTCAAGCCACTTTTCACAACGTCACTTCAAACAGAAACTTCACTGAGCATTGGTAGAAGAAGAGAAAAGAAGCACGATAAAAGTTATTGTGGGTACGTTTTTTTTTAGTGTTTTTGCAGTGATGAAATGTTTAAAACTTAGCAGAATATTATTACCTACAATAACTTGTCTGTACATTCACATGAATATCAATGTTATTATTTTTGCAGCGCGCAGTGTGAATTTTCGATTCGTGAGAATTTTGGTTCGCGCCAATCGCCACAGATGGCAGCACCGTGGTTACACATTTCCGTTCCATTTACGAAAACATTCTTCTATCAAAAGCCGTGTACCGAGACCTAAGCTGTTACACATAAAAAAATCAAAATACTATGTTGTGAAATCAATTTTTAAACCGTTGTTGTGGCGACTTCTTCCTGTTTCTGCCTCTACGTGTCGAGTTAAAGATTGTCCGGCACTCAGAACCAAGTCGGCCTCCGTGGCGCAGTCGATAACGCACCGGGCTACGGTACCAGGGGGGCTCTGGGTTCGAATCCCGGGTAAGAAGACATGGATGGAATTTGTGTTGTCTTAATACACACCAACAATCACAACTCCAATTTTCGAAATGACTCGCGGGGTGACATAACAATACAACGTTACGGGGGGGGGGGGAGATGATTGGCACACTGGTGAGCAGGGGCTTGCCTAGGGAGGGGGGGGGACCTGCGGGACCGGACCCCCACCCCAGGGCTAAATATATTTTAATATTAAATTCATAAAATGAAAAAAATAAATATTTAGTATGATATTAAAATAAATTCAATGACACAAGCATAAATGTTTGATTAAACTTAGTTCACTTTTCATTTTCAGCGTAACTAAACTACTGTAAACGGATATATACGAAGCATCCCCTACCGGAAAGGCCCTAGCCTTCTGCCTGACACCCCCCCCCCCCCCAGAGCCAAATTCTGTCTGGGCACGCCACTGCTGGTGAGTGTCAGGACTTGCCTGTGTGCCACCCATATTTAAAAAAAAAAAAAAAAAGAACCGGATCGTCAGTTGTTGGTGTTGCCGCGTGTCACCGCAGAGCCTGCTGAAACCCAACGCCTACATCGTGACCCAGGGCCCCACGGAGAACACAGTGACGGACTTCTGGCGCATGGTGTGGCAGGAGAACGCCAGCTGCATCGTCATGCTCACCAAGACCTTCGACTTCATCAAGGTGAGCTTCGCGCGGGCGTGGACTTCCTCACCTCGCCGGTGATCGCCCACCTTCGTCTCTTCACTGAAATGTGTGCGTTCGTTCTCTTTCGACGTTCTGCAATCTGTCACCAAAGGTATCGTATGAACAGTGTTAAAGATAAAAATATTCTTGTAAATTACATTTTAAATATGTTTTTGACATGACAAAGTCTAATATATCGATGTACGCCGGCTGTACGCACGAAAAAGTGTCCCGTTACGCTCATTGTACGACTGTTTATAAAGTGAAGTGAACAGTTAATGTGGTTTTCATTGCTTATTACAACAACACTTTCGGCAATGAAGGTTAATTATTATTCTTGCATTTTAAAAATATGATTACTAGTATAATTTCAAGTATTTATTCTTTTATTATTAAAATTAAAATGATTAAATTTTATTCATAAAGTTTGCAATCATTTCATCAATGTTTTGTTAGGACGTTGTCACGTTAAACTATCGTCCGTAAACCGACTTTACAGACAAACCAATTTTTATTTACACACGCCGTTGCTATAGTGTCGTTAGTAAAAAAAATATAATTTAAAGTCAATACTCCCAGTTGCAAGAAATTTTATAAGAACCTGTGTAAATTATCTACTTCATAAAATTATTGGCATTGACTGACAGAAAAGCACAGCTTAAATCGGTGGGTATAAGGGGAATTTTGCATAGGAGTTTCTTATATAACGTAAGTGAGCACTAAGAAAGGATTTTTGAAACTTCATGGCCTAAGGGGTTTATATGTGGTACGGAAGTTTGGGAAATCCCATCAGGCACAAGGCTAGTACTATAATAAATATCAATTTTTCACTATCACCAAATATAATTATTATTTTACTTCTAAAGTACTATAAAATAAAAAAATTTCCAACTTTTCTGAAAAATTACACCTAATTTAGTTTACACTGTTGATTGTACCCCAAACATCGCCACGAGAAGTTGACTATGGCGTGAATGTCGCGAACCTGGCGAGGTCAGACATCTGTATTTCGCCATAGCCTTCCCTATGGTGTGGAGGGGAAAGAACATCCAGTGTGGTACTCTGGAAGAACGCCCACCTGTGTAAAATCCTCAACACTGCCTGGAATCAAACATGTCATTTTGGCTTATCAGCTAAAATCTTTAACCTTACATCCAAAGTGTCAGATTATTATGGCTTGTAGAGATATATAAGATTTTGAGGTATTTTCTGTTTATAAAAGTTTTCTTTAGTTTTTATATAATCATACATATTTTTTTTTATTTTTTAACTCCCTGATACTTCAGTGCATGTGTACGAAACTACTATAGTTGTAGGAAGCAGGAGGCCCCAGTGAAATAAAATTCACTCACTTTATTAATCTCTGCTTTTTCCCTTTTCTAAATTCTTCTTTGAATTCTTCTTCTGATTTGTAGATTTGATGATTCACAATAAGCATAAAACCAAAAAAGTCTTACTCTAATGAGTCTTTGAACACAAAACCCATTATTTTATGAAATAGAACAAGAGTTCCTAAATCATTTTTATTAATAATCCATCCATTAATTCAGCCATTACTTAATTTCTTAATCAATGCAATAACATTATATATTCATTTACTTACCCATTTACTAATGCATTTATTAAATCATGCATCCATTAATAAATTTAATCATCCAATATATCGTTTATTTATACACAATTCATATGTTTAATCATACAAAGATTCATAAAGCTTTGCGCTATTTATGTGGGAGTGTCCTAAGCTAGCCTAAAATAAGAACAATTAAGTGCCAAAAATATTTAAACACATTTAAAAGACAACAGTACGGCACGAACTAAAAAATTGTAAACAAAGTAACAAAGCAGTTGTAAGTTTAAAATCTGACTACTACTACTTATAGACCGGAAAAATTCGTGGGTTCTCTCATGGTAGGCTAGAGTTTTACCCTTTGATCTGCTTATATGATTAGCCTACAGTTTATGTGAAGGACTCTGAGCCAAACAGAAACTCTCATCAACAAATTTATCAAAGCACAGTCAACCTAGGTTATTTATTTCTTAAGTAAGCAGGGTAATCTCACCCAAGTGTGCATAGGAGTGTGAAGTCCACCCTAGAGGACAATGAAACCGTTAATTTTTCCAGTCCCTAATTATACTCTAATCATAGCTTTGATGAAACGTGTTTGTCATTGTGAATGAAATAAGACATAACTATCATGGTTCATACCGTCCTAGTAATTGAGGTAGTCGGATGTTGAGCTGGTTGGTCGGAGAGCGAGCGAGGCGCCTATGCGCATGCGCAGGTGATGTGCATGCAGTACTGGCCCGCGTCCAAGGAGCTCAGCGAGACGCACGGCGGCATCGTCGTGTCCATCGCCCGCGAGGAGGAGCTCGCCAACTTCCACATCCGCACCTTCCGGCTCACCAAGATGGAGGAGGGGGCGGTAAGGTCTCCCCACTTCCCCCCTCGTCACTTCCTTCCCACGCCCCTTCTTTCTCCGGCTCAACAAGATGGAGGAGGGGGCGGTAAGGTCTCCCCTCTTCCCCCCTCGGCACTTCCTTCCCACGCCCCTTCTTCCTCCAGCTCAACAAGATGGAGGAGGGGGCGGTAAGGTCACCCCTCTTCCCCCCTAGGCACTTCCTTTCCACGCCCCTTCTTCCTCCGGCTCAACAAGATGGAGGAGGGGGCGGTAAGGTCACCACTCTTCCCCCCTCGGCACTTCCTTCCCACGCCCCTTCTTCCTCCGGCTCAACAAGATGGAGGAGGAGGCGGTAAGGTCACCTCCCACGCCTCTTCTCTTCCTTCTCCCTTCCATCTTCCCTCCCCCTTCCACATTTTTGCTCATCCGGCACACCAAGATGGAAGAGGGAGTGGTAATGTCACCTCGCATTCCCTCTCCTCTCTTCACCCTCGTCATTTATTTCCCACACTTCTTCCCCCTCCGGCTCAACAAGATGTTGGAGGAGGCGGTAAGGTCACCTCCCTTGCCTCTTCCCTTCCTTCTCCCTTCCCTCTTCCCTCCGCCTTCCACATTTTTCCTCATCCGGCTCACCAAGATGGATAAGGAGGCGGTAAGATCACCTCAAGTTTCAGCTCCCCCTTACCCCACTTCACATTCGGTTCACCGACATGGAGGAGGGTGTGGAAATGTCACCTCCCATCCTCTCTCCCCTTCCCCACGCCTCTTCCCCCCTCCTTTCCCCTCCGGCTAATTAAGGTGGTGGAGAGGGCGGTAAGATCGCCTCCCGTTCCCTCTCTGTCCCGAGCATGGCCCCAATGTATCAGACTTGATATCATCCACACGGTTGGCTCTTTCATTTTATTGCCTTTATACACTCTTAATTAAGCCAGTTGCTAGTGTCCCAAATTATTTAATGATTTTTAACATGGTTTTAAATAAATTCATTATATAATCATTTTTATTTGCTTATAAAAAATTTTTATGCTAAAAAAATATGTGAATGAGTTGCAAATTCATAATACAAAACTCGTACCAGAAATTTAAAGTATAAATTTTTTTAAATAATGCCGAGCGTGATAAATATAAGAAAATTGTGTTTTCAACTACATTAATGACGCGAATCACATGTAGTTTCAGCATCCGTATCTAGAATTCGCTGCTGGAGCAGCTGCGTCAACTATCGAATCATTTGATTAGAAGCGGGAAAGTTTAAATCATAGAATGAAATGAATCCGATATATATATATATTTTAAATTGCTAAACCCCGGCTTTGGACCTGATTTCTGACAAGAAATTTTATTAAAATTCTGCCCATCTTTCCTTTTGTCTCTTTGAACTTTGGTTCGCGCTATCCGCCACAGATGGCAGCACCGTGGTTACACATATCCGTTCCATGCGACTTCCGTTTCATAACAGAAATCACTTCTACCAAATGCCGTATACCGAGAGCTAAGATGTTTAAAACATAAAATATCATATTTCTTGGTGTTTATATTAACTTAAAGGCAAATTATTATGTCAGCCCTAGCAAGTACCTCCTGATAGCATGAAATCGTGTGGCATACTGTTTTGGATTAACCTTTCGTTTGTAGCTTAAGCCTTAAAACGATTTTTTTTAGTATACCATTCATTAAAACAATAAAATTTAAGTTTTTTTAATACAATAAAAACCTGTGTTATTCAAGGTTTGGGGAAAACCCCATTTTAAATGATTTAATTAATTGTGTACTAAAATTAAATTGTTTGAAGATGAATACTATATAGGAACTTTTTAATCAAAAACTGTATAATACATCATTTCATGTTTTCAGTACATGCTAGGACTGACATAAAAATTGGCACTTTAGTTCATGATACATATCACATAAGGACTTGTTCAATAGAAATAATAATTAAAAAGTAATAAATTTTGACATAATATGAAATCATTTATGACAAACACCCCCCCCCCCGGCCCCCCCCCCCCCCAAAAAAGGTATTTGCTCAGATTATATCTCTTGAATTTGTATTGAATCACTAATTTAGTTTTTTTTACCTAATTTGACTATATCACGCGAGTAATCGTAAAACTTGTTTTAAAAATCACGCAAAGGGCGCAAAATTGCTACAACGCCACACGACATCAATACAACGAAATCGCTGTCGTTTATAGTGCACGCAAGACGTTAGACGTTACCAACCCTACAAATCGAAATAGTAATACAGTGGACATCCAATTTATTCCCATGGCTTATTTTGATAAATCATGTTTATCATTAAAACATATTAATTGTTAATAATTTGATGTATAATAGTTTTTTTCTTCATGGTGCTAATTTATTAATTGAAAAACGTAAAAACAACATCGTGAGATTCTATGTGCATAACATCTGCATCTTGAAAAGTTTTCAGAACACTTCACTTCAAATATGAAAGGAGTAAACGTAAGAAGTTGACCGATGCTTGCGTTGCATTTTTGCGTCCTGTGTAGTTTGTAAATCGGTTTTGTAAACGTTGTTGATAATTTTGTGAACATTTTTTTCTTGCGTTTCTTGCATAGTTTATACATGAACAATTCCGTGAATTTTTACAGCTTTTACGCTTTTTGAATATATTGAAAATTTTTTAGATGCTCTGCATCAAGTTACTACACAGCATATAATTTTGTTTACCTTAAGTAGTATTAATTTCAAATATATATATATATAAGTTATTTTATTACATCGACCCCATACGGAGTCTAAAACTTTGAAATATAAAACAAGTAAAAAAAAACACACAATATATGTGTACATTAGCACGCAAACATAACAAAATATTTACATAAATTAAAGTTTATAAAAATACGTCGTTCTTCTTAAAATACAATCCAAAGTACTCTTTCTTTTTTAAATATGTTTGTAGGTCCACATCATAAAGGTATGAATTAAGTGTTGGTGATAGTTTCGTTAGATAAATTTTAATAAATGTTTGTACTAATTACTGGATAAAATTCGTAAGTCAGGTTCATTAAAACACAGCTCTATTAGATTTTAAAAAAAAATCCTTCAGAGGGTATGAAGAATGCTATAACGGAGCTTGTTTTTTTTTGTAACATGTTAACTTTTGGTACACAGCATTTGGTAGGAGTAATTTCGTGAATGGAAATATGTAACCACGGTGCTGGCATCTGTGGCAGATGGCACGAACAAAGTTCACAATGCCAAAGGGAAACTTAATAGTATCAACTGTTTAATATTTTTTTACAATATGGGCAGCATTATATTAAAATTCCTTGTCATAAATCAGGGCCAAACACGGGGTAAAAAAATTTTTAAATTTTTTTTTTTTTTTTCCCCCGCTTTTCATCGGAGCCGTTTTCATTTGCGCATGTCACGCTTGGCATTATTGTAAATGTCCTGTTTTGAGGGTATTTTCGACATGAATGATCTCGTCACAGAGGGTAGAGGCTGCGCGTCTTTGGCGAGCGCTTGAAAGACTCGATCGCACCGTTGTCGGACTGGGAGCCAGGATGGGGTCGTTACCACAACGCCGAACGTACAATAACGCCGAAATACCATAACGCCGAATGCCAAAAATTGACCGCAACGCCGACAGCTAGAAAACTGCTTGCTGTGTACCACAACGCCGAAGTACAGTAACGCCGAAAAAATGTTGCTGCGGGGAAAGGGGGGGGGGAAGAGGCCACAGGAGCAAAATTAAAAACAACCGAATGAATTTGTGTGCTAACCTTACCTAACCTAACCTTTGTGGCAGTCCTTCAATGACATTTTTTTCGGCGTTAATGTATTTCGGCGTTGTGGTAATTCGGCGTTGTGGCACACAGCAGTTTTCTAGCTGTCGGCGTTGTGGTCAATTTGGCATTTGGCGTTATGGTTTTCGGCGTTAATGTACGTTCGGCGTTGTGGTATTTCGGCGTTGTGGTGCGTCCCCGCCAGAGGATGTGTCCTTGCTGAGGTCGCCTGGTGTTTCCCCCCCCCCCCCCCCTGCGCAGACGGTGGAGACGGAGCGCAGGATACTGCAGTTCCACTACACGCAGTGGCACAGCCACACGTGTCCCTTCTCCAACGCCATCCTGGAGTTCCGGCGCCGCGTGCGCGCCGTCGTGGGCACAGTGCAGTCCGACCTCAGCGGGCCGATGGTCGTCCACTGCAAGTGAGCTCCGAGTCGCCGGGGCGTTTCTGTCCGCG
Source organism: Bacillus rossius redtenbacheri (assembly GCF_032445375.1). Taxonomy (NCBI): domain Eukaryota; kingdom Metazoa; phylum Arthropoda; class Insecta; order Phasmatodea; family Bacillidae; genus Bacillus; species Bacillus rossius. Next base: position 33,884,757 of record NC_086334.1, on the reverse strand, counting down.
CCGAACCCACCGCGCAGTCGGACGGTTCATTTAACGAAAATTTTGTCCTCTTGAAATGCCACTAACGAAACCATAGTTTTACCTAACATACAATTTCTGCAAAAAAAAAGAAAAAAGAAAAACAATCATCCCCGTCTTCAAAGGCCAGGAAAAGAATAATTTTGAAGTGAAACTTCTTTCATCACTGTGAGAACTATATATATATATATATATATATATATATATATATATATATATAATGCCCGAATTTTAATGCAGCTTTTTAGTGAAACGCAAGTACAACTTTTCTGACGCAAGAAGGACAGAGAAATGGGCACTTGACCAAATGGATAAATAAAAAAAATAGAGCACTATGCGATGTACGTTGCTGGGCTCGTTTTTTTCACCTCTTTGTGCGTAGATTCATCCCTAGCAAAAAAAAAGCTGATATAGATGCACGAAAGAATAAGAGAGAGAGTGTGTGTACGCATGAGCACTCGTTTCAATATATAGATATAGGTATCCTATAAAGTCAGTTGTGAGTGGCTAGAATTTTATATTTGCTACCAGCGCGCTCGTGTTCCTCCTTGTTCAACCAGCAGCGTAGAGAGCGCTGGTGAGACAGTCCCTGCATTTCCCGCATATATAGCGTTACTTGTTATGAATTTCATATTTCGTACCGAGATTTGGCGTGTTCCAGATGGCAGAATGTTTTGAAGAAACAGTAACACTCACAGTTTTTTTCTTTTTGGTGAATTTCAACAGTTAGTAAGATTTATTGTTAATTAGTCATTATTAGATATTTGCATTCTTTCTTTCTCTCTCTCTCTCTCCTTCTCTGCCATTTTACCCTTTACGATACACTTACGAGTCGATGTTTGAATTGCCAAAGAAGTTTCATTTCTATCACGTGTACTGAGTTACACACACATTTTTTTTTATCTCCTTAGTTATCTTTTCGTTGTTTGACTATCGTGGAGGGTGAAAAAAAAGGTTGGGTAAGTTTATAACGTTTGTCTGAATTAAATTCATACAAGACCTACCTCGATGGCAAGGTGTAGAATAAACAAGGGTTGAATAACAAAAAATCCATAACTACCTTAATAGTCACACTATCAAATACATACAGATTATTTGTAAATCTTATAATTGTTATTTAAAACTTTCGTCTAAAACAACTTTTGATAATACAAACCATTATTGCAAGGTGTTGAAAAAACCTGGGGTTGGAATGAGAAAATAAATATAACTTCCCTACTCGGTACACTATATAAAATATTCTTATTTTTGTTTAACTGTATAAATATTGACTAAAACTGTTCTTAGAAGAATTTTTGTGTACCCAGCCATTACTTTAAGGGGTGGAAGTAAAAAATAATCATTAATATTTTTTTAATAGATATACTATCATATATGTTATAATTTATTATATAAATCCTAAACTTCATCTAAAACTTAGGCTGAAAGAGTTTTTGATGAGACGAATTATTATCGTAAAAGTTTAGTTAAAATTTTTAAAAAACCAAAAGTCTCTTAGTATCAATTTTTTCAATTTATTTCAAACCATATTAATATTATCTTAAACCTTGCTGCAAAGGAAATTTTAATACAACCACGTTATTCATGCAAGGGATTAAAAATAGTTTTTAAGGTCAAAAATCTAATTTATTACCTTAGTTGGCATATAATATGAAATTCGTTCTAGGCTATTCAGTACTGCGTTGTAAACTATTAAATGCTGGATACATTGAGTTAAAAATATTCGTAATATTTTCGCTGCATGGTAAATGGGCAAGTATTTAATCGATTATTTTGTAATATTGGAGAACATATATATGTTATGTACATTAAGTTTTAAAATTATTCCAGAAGTTTATAGAAGTTTCTAAAATATTTCCAGAATAAATGGGTACTTTGAAATTTACCTACGCATGTAGGCTGTGCCAAAAGGGATTTTTTTTGTCGCTGTATGTAAAATATTACACGGAATTGTGGCAGAAAAATTCTCCATTGTGATTTTTTTGCAAACGTCTGTTTATACTATTGACACACAACCGCCAATCAGAAGCTTAGTTAGATGTCGTTCTGAACTATTTTGCCAACCTTTTTAGGTTGAATGAGAAATGGCCTCGAACTAAACATGTCTATTCAAACTGTGTGTAACCGTACACAAAAGTTGAACATGCTTACCTGAAATAGTTCAGAATACCCAAGTAACGGTGCCCTTAGTATTGTTCAGCTTGTACGAATATCCTGGCATAACAAAAGGATTAATAAGCTCAATCATTGTCTTCAAAAATATATTTCGATGGGGTTATTTACTTCTCTTCATTCTTATACAAGCCGAGCACAAATAAGACGACTCACGGTTGGGTACTATCTTACTCCACAAACTTAACGTAACCAATTAGACAGCAGGTTATGGGAAATTACTTGCTGTCACTGAGAACAAAACTCGCAACTTCCGAGTCAGAGAAACAGGCCATCGACACCGGCCACCTAGAGAGCATCTCTACTCGCTCAGTTGGGTAGCAGGCCAAGGAAAAAAAGCAACTCGTCTTTACATTTTTAAGTAGTTCATATATGAAAATTGTTCACCTTAGCATCATCTTTTATTCTTAACTTTTTCTCAATTTCTGAGTGTGTCTTTATATTAATATTTTATTAGTGCATTTGGTTTCCAAGTATTATAGTCATTTAAAACAGTAACTTGTATTAATTTTTGTAATATTCTAGCTAATGCCCAGCATATTTTGCAATGCCTCAACCAATTATTATTATTTTTGTAACTCTCTTGAAAAATTACATATATACAAAGCCCCTCTATATCTCTCTTTATATCTCTCCTTTTCTATAAATGTCTATAGCTTCCTTTATATCTCTCTGTCTCTCTCCTTTACATACCTAAATCTATACATTTCTCTATAGCTCTCTATATGTCACTCTATAGCAGATAATATTACAAACATATTTTTAATCTATCGTTTTACCGGTTGCAGGTGTGACGTAAGTATGTAAAAACACGCACGTATTCTAATGCAAAGTTGTATCAAAATTTCAAAACAATCGGCGAGGAAATTTCGGAGATTTAAGACTTTGAACGAACTAACATTTACACATTTATGTACATAGGTTATTTAATGAACCCCATTAGCAGAAGAGAAAATCGTGTTTTAATAGCTAGCTTGTTGAAATTTATCGTTAACAGGTAGAGTATTACAAATAGGCTATAATTGGAAACCTGATATTCTACATTTACCCGAACACACTCTTCATGATGGAATTTAATTTGGCTCGATATTTTAATTTCGAAACGTGATTTCTTTTTCCAGCGATGGTGGTGGCAGATCAGGCGTCTACCTTGCAATCGATGCCAACTTGGAACTGATGGAGGAGGAAGATGCCTTTGACGTTTTTGGTTACTTTAAGAAACTCAGACAATCAAGAAAAGGACTCATCGAAACACTGGTCAGTTTACTAAAATTACAAATAACACTAACATGTATATAGATCTTAGGTTTTCTTAATCAGGGTCACTTACTATTTTTTTTTAGTTTGAGGCCACGCCAAAAAGATAACTGTGTACCGGACGTTTCGGCGTTCCTTGTTGCAGCCATCTGCAAGGTAGATTGAAGTTGGTCTCAACAAGGTGTGACGAAAGGTTGTCGTTTGCACGATCGTGTCTTCAACTTTGAAGCCAAAAAGTTTTTAACACTAGCATATATGTGTAGTAATTTTACATTTTGATATGTTGGTTTATGTGCGGACAACGGATTTGAGTGCCAGGGTTATAAAGCATGGTCTTATCACCTATTTAACTTAATTAGCCACATGTTTCAACGCTGAAATTTAATTTACGGCAGGGATATTCACTGGTAAATCTAGGATATGTTATAAAAGTTATAAATATTTTTATTACGCTAGTATCTTGAGGCTTGAATGTTAAATCTTTGGCAACAAAATATATGATGATTTTATCGTTTTTATATATCACCTTGACAACAATGTGGTGATGAGAGTTTTGTTTTGCTGATGAGCACAAAGTTTGTCCCACAGCAAACAAATAAAACTGTACCATTGCCAACCATCCTCAAGGGACCATGTTGGTTGTGTAGATATATATATTAAAAATTTTAATTTTTAAAATATTTTAATAATTTTAATATTTTTATATCAATAATTATAATATTATATATTATAATAGGGATAATAATTTTTAAATATTATATCATAAATTAGTTCAATCTTTTTTTGATTAATAATAAACCATAATATTAATTAATACTTTATACTTAAATAAGATCTTATTAAATTAGAAAAAATTTACTTATAATTGTCTGTCCTCTATTTACTAATATGTATAAAAAATATTAGTTAAAACTGAAGAATTAAATTAAGTTAATATCTATATTACTTTAAAACCTTACCAAGATGAGATCCTGGTTACATTCCTAATGGGATCTAAGAAATATGGTGGACGTTACCGTGAGCTGATTGTTATTCTCGAGGTACTTCTATCGATGTTGATGAGACATTCGGTCCCTTATTCATTAATTCATTGGTATTAGTATACTAATGTGTGTCCATGCGCGAAAAATCACAAGGATATTTTCTTTAATTACCACATCATGCAATAAAAAGTAATCATAAATCGTGAAATAGTTATTGAATGTGATAGAATGGATAATTTAGATTATACATGTGGCACATCGTAGTACTGGTAGAAATCGATGTTGGTAAAAATGGGAGCACACCTTATATTTGTTGCTCTTAGTTGTGAAAAAAAAATGTGGTTGCATTGTTATATCTCCAGTTACCTTCATCGTAGCGAAATTATATATGCGTATGTTTTTAAATATAATTATAAGCTTTAAAACATAAATAGTTTAATCAATATTGGTATAGTAGTTTTTGCGTGGTACTCGAACAAAAAAAACAGACAAATAGACCAATAAAACAATAATAATATAGAAATTTTAAAAATCTATCAAAAACTATTTTAACTCAATAATAAAAAAATTATCTATGTAATAATTTAAATATTACTTGAATAAAATGTTTGGTTTTTACTCAAAAGTGATAAATATTTTTTAAGTTATTATTGTATTAATATATATGATGATAAGATGATTAGACAAACCCTCGAACAAATACGTGGGATCCAAATAAAACAGCTTGTTCACCGTGTTCGCAACGGAACAACAGAACTTGTGAAGTCGGAATGCGAAGGAGGTTTTGGTTTTCTTCGCGAGGATCCAGCCACCTGGAAACTCCAGGTGGCTGGATCCTCGCGAAGGACGAACCTGGGACGCAGACTCCGTGCCGCCGCCGTTTCCTCATATGCTAGGCCGGGAGCGTGTGACAGCGATACCAGGAACTATTATGTTCCCGTAACTCGCTACGTGGTTGCCAATATAAATATATTGCGACCCCGTCACTTTGGTTCGAATCATTGGAAACGACGGCGGGGCGCGAAGTGTGAGATTTTTAAGATTGAGGCGGCTCACGGGCCCTACTGTCTTGTTTCTGTGCGCGCGTCTGTCCCGCGACGACCGACGACTGCAGGACCAGTACAAGTTCGTGTACGACACCTTGGAGGAGTTCGTGATCTGCGGCACGTCGTGGTTCCCGGTCAAGGAGCTGTCGCAGCGACTCAAGCAGAAGTCCGTCAAGAACCCTCTCACCAAGATCAGCGAGTACCAGAACGAGTACAACGTGAGGCAACTCCCCCCCAGGGCCGGATTTAGAGGTCTGGAGGCCTCGGGGCAACAGAGGAGCGGAGGCCCCCTGGCCCCCAAATTATTTTCCAAATAAAATGAACAATTTTTTTTTCAGTCGAGTTTTCCAATAAATAATTTATTGTGAAATCAAGTAGATTCTCTTAGTATTTAAAAAAACATACATAAATATAATCGGAGAGAAGAATTATATGAAATTAAATTTTAGTGTTAATGAATATTTCTGTTAATATTTAACAATAATATAATCATGTATGTACAAAGTATTGTAGGTAAAGGTAAAACAGCGAAAAAAGAATATCAAAGGAAAATATGTTTACTAGTGTTTACTTGTCGGAATTTGAAAGATTTTTTTTCCGAAGTCTCTATTGTGGGGGCCTTCCGTTTGTGGGGGCCCTCCGTATGTGGAGGCCCTGGGGCTTTCACCGCGGTTGCCCTCCCCTAAATCCGGCCCTGACGGAGGGGGGAGTCTCCCCCCTCCGTTGATCTTACGTCATCAGTAGGGGCGGCTCCGGAATGTCTTAAATGATGTAGTTGCCAACCCTGAAGTTAAATTGGCTACGCCAATGTTTGTAAATATTCAAAAGAAAATCTCTAATTATTAGAGATATTCTTTTGAATATTTACAAACATTGGCGTAGCCAAAATTAAATTGTTGAAAAGAGGGGCCGAAGTGATTTATAATAAATACTATATTTTGTATGGACCTGTTTCTGGGGGTCTGAGGGTTATGGAATGCCTCCTACGGAAATCTTTTAAATATTTGAAGCCTTAAAACTCATTTCCAAACCATCTGATAACCCTCCAGTGCTTTTAGCAAATAAAAATATTTTGCTACTGATGAAAGGTATATTCTTACCTACATTATGTAACACTGCTTATGGTTTTATGTCGTAATACGTGTTTAAAGACACTATTACTCTCATTTTGAATGGTCAATAGCCAAAAATTAAGACTTGTTTGAGGCATTTAAAGCCCTTTAAATGACTTTGCATTATTATTGAAAATAAATTTGGTTTTAGAGACGGGGCATTACTCATCCTTGACTATGCATTTAAATTCAAATAGTGACCAGTTCATACAATTTTTGATGAAAAAAAAAATTTAATCACTAAATTTAAGTTCTTAAGCAAACATGAAATTATGCCCTCCTTAATAAAATAAAAATATTAAATTCGGGCTCAGAAGGGGCTATGCCCCCCTTCCCACACCCCGCGGAAACAGCGCTTGGTCAACAGTGTTTTGTAAACAACGTCGTATGTGAGTGTCAGCATGCTCGCAAGCAGACATCATGCGATGCTTTGCAGGTGACATTGGGTAAAAGGGTACCTACCACTGGTACTACTTCTGAGGAATGTCAAATTTGAGACACGTTACACCACACGGACAATGCCTAGAGATCCGCAGGGGAGGAGGCCCTGGCTCTAGGAAATTCGGGATAGGTTCCCGGTACGGTAGAAAAAACAGGAGTTTTTTTAACACACATTGCAGGAAACGTGGTGGACGTTGCGTTGACCCAAATTCCCCCCCCCCCTCGGGATTGCTCCTTTATCCTCCCGGAAATGAATTCCGTCGCTGCTTCAGCCCCGCTGTTCATATCTGACAAAACATTGTCTACGAGATGTCCTACCTTAATTCGTTAAATATATTTCATTCATTAGTTCATAGTTTTATTGATTTATAGTTTCAGTCGATTTTACTAATTTTCATAAATTTAATCTTTATTTCAAGAATTTATTTTACATTCTTTATATATTTTTAATATATTTTATTTTCTTTATTGTTTTGTCATTATTTAATTGAAAAACATATTCATATTTTTTATTATTATTATTGTTATATAATTTACACTAATACGATTTTCTTAAACAAAAACAACCCTACTAGTTTTCATGTCCACATGTGATGTTTTTACCATACATAAAAATTATTATATGAATAGTACCTATAGAAAAAAATATATATATTTCAAAAGTCTAGTTGTACATTATTTTAAATATTTTTGATTAAAAGAAAAATATAAGCTAACTAAATACCAGAGTATTCTTATCATAAGTTTAGTTCTACGACCATAGATCGATTAATTAATTCGTATTTATTTTCTGTCTTTTATCTCTTATTCGTAGTTTACTTATCCCTATTAATATTTCGTCAACTGTTCCATTTGGTCCGAGGCCGCAGTGTTTGTAGAAATGTGCATTGATGATGGTGAATGTGTGTTAAGTGCCCATTGATGGGTGTTAATGTGTGTCTAAATGTGTTTAGAAGTGTGGTCATTGAACGCGTGTCAATGAGATGGTGAATGTGTGTCGAATTGCACGTCAATGGTATTAAATGTGTTTTGGTGACGAGGCGAATGCGTGTCGTGTTTGGCGCGTGTGCGTGTCGAGTCGTGTGCGAACGGTGGCGAGTGTGTCACGTGGTCGTCGTTGCAGCTGATCTGCAAGCAGACGCCGCGGTTCACTATCGGCGACTGCGCGGGCGGTCACCGCGCCGACAACCGGGAGAAGAACCGCGACGTGTTGGTGGTGCCTCGTGAGTAGCATCCCCCCTTCCCTTCCCCCTCGCACATCGTCCCTGCCATTCAAACACGAGTGCGCCCGCCGCTGATGACGCTCAGGCCAGACCTGAGCTGTATCCGAAAAGTGGCCTAATGGATCCCTTATAGCTAAGGGATCCACAGATAGCGCAACGTAATGGACGCGGGAATCTTCGAGTTGTATCCGAATTCTCACAAGGGATGTCGGTGCATCCTCTCATGCGTCCACTAGTTCGAGATTTTTATAGGGATGCGACTCTCGCATCCACTGATACGTCCATACATCCCTTGGCTTTGTAATATTGTGAACATAACCCCCTTAAAGAGCGAACGTGTGATACGAGATAGTTAATCAAAATGGATTTTGAACTTGAAGATAAAACACGTGAAATGTAACTATGGTATTTATAAATACTTATACCATAAGTATTATGTTTGCATAATTCGCATAGACAGTAAATTAATTTGAATTGTAGGAACAACAAGTCCCCGATTCAAATTTTCCTCTATATTTCGATTCCCAACTATAATTGAAATCATCCGAAATTGTTTACAATTTTGAATGTTCATTTACGTTTTACTAGCCCACCTTAGATGTCACGAATATAAAATGCCAATCCACATTAGTACAATGACAAACCAACAGGTAGTGCTAGCAGTAAAACAATTCGGATATCGTACATCCTTTAGAATGCATCCTTTAAACTGTGGGTGCATTTGTTTAGGGATGTAGGGACGGAACTTAAAGGACGCATCCCAAGGTATTCGGATACAGCCTTGGTGTTGTTTCAAGGACGACAACTTCCCGGACTGCGCGAACGCTGTGTCGGTGGCCGTAAGCTACTCTGCAATTCACCTACGGGTTTTTTTTCTCGTGTGGGAGCAGCGAGCGGCCGTTGAAACGCGAATTCATGTTTAAATTACTCAAGTCGATATGCCAGTTGCCTCTTCTCTGCTAGCCATGCTAACCCGTGATTGGTTGCATGTTCTAAATATTACACAGTCGGTCACGAGTGAGAATTTTCCTCGAATTTGCTTCTTCCGTTATAAAAACGTATTTGAGAAACTAAAAAATATACTTGTCAACTGCTTTTTTATTTATACTGTATATCTTTGTGCCCTAAAATTACTTTATAATACATTGACATAAACGTAAGAGTAAAAAATCAAAATCCATTACAGAATTATACCTATAGATTAATTTAAGTCCGTAAAAAATTTGGATTGTACAAAAATCCCTCTTTTTACCTCAAAAATACTCACAATTCCACTAAACAAATTGTTGGTTTCTGTTTCGAGGAAAATTTTACCGTTTTCAAAAATAAATCCCCCATTTAAAGATTATTCCTTGTATAATTTAGGCCCTTTATTTATTAAACAGTCCCTTATGAGTTTGTAACCTTGGCCTTGATGTCCAACTAAACAAAACTGTCAAAGATTATTTAAAATAGAAGACAAATGTAACTTATACATTCACGTGGTAGAAGTTGACAGTAGCTGAGGTGGCTGATACTCGTTGCTGCGATCCCAGTTTATTACAGTTTATTACAGTTTATTACATTCTGAGGTTTATTAAAAATTGTGATATATTTTGTGAAAGGCAAACATTTTGTACTAATGTATATCTAAGTAGTCAATAAATGTTTCGTTCTTTTTCTTAAGTGTTCTCAAAAAATGTTATAAACCGTTGTATTTAATTTATTTATTTTTTGTTTCAGCTGACAATGCTCGGCCATACTTGATATCATTTCAAGGCAACAACTTCACGGACTACATAAACGCTGTGTTTGTGGACGTAAGTTACTCTGAAAATCATATACATGAATATATTTTTAAGTAAGAGATAATTAAAATTTAAAGTTCGTTTTAATAGAGCACTATTTCATTTTGATTTTTTTTCTCGCCAAAGGTGCGTGGCTGCGCGCCACGTGATACAAATTGGCGTTCCGGGTTCGATTCCCAAGTCAGGTCAAACTCGTGAAATTTTACTCAGGTTGAGAACGTTGACGGATGTTGCCGTGAGCCATTTGGAATATTTCCACGGAATTCCCGTTCCACCCATTAATTCATAATTTCGTCGATATTCTATCCTCATATCATCAACCTTCGACCTGTGGCAAATAAACATTTCATTCTTACACAATCTAATATTTCCCAGGATGTGGAAACACAAAGTCCACGAACGTCAAGGCTCGGTATTAAAGCAAAAAAAGAAAACAAAGCAGTTTTAAAAAATTGTAATGACGAGTTGTACTTCATAAGTTTATATATATAACATACTTACTTTGGGCCAATATAAAAATCTGGGTTATTTTCAGCTGTACCTACAAACAAGAAGGTAACACTTTTTTTATTTGTAAAATAATAGCCCTGGGTATACGGCATTTGGTAGCAGTAAATTCGTAAAAATGCTTCTGCGCAGAAGCCCCATAAACCTCGAAAAGACAGTGGTCGCGTGCATAACAGAAACCCTGGAATATATTTGGTCAAATAAAATAGTCATAGTGTCATGTAATCCCAAGACTTAAACTAGGTACCTAAAAAAATATGGCTTTACATTCCTTATAATGCATATTCTCCTTACTGTATTGGTAGCATGGCGGTAAGGTGTGCGCTTCTTAAGTACGAAGTACAAGATTAAAATTACGTTAATAGAAAAAAATATTTATTTTAATTTTTTTTATAAAATAATAATGTTGAATCAGCTAAATAAGGTAAGGTTGGTTCGTAGGAAGTATTTACCTACTGATTTCAATCGCTTGGTAAAGAATACCCTAACTCCTAACATATACTTTTTATATGCATTTTAAAATGTTCCTTTTTGATGTATGTAATTTGATCCACACTTTTTATTTTTAAGATTGGATTTGGTACAAATCTAATATAAATAAAATTAAAAAAATTTTTTTTTTCAGGAACCTAGTCTTAAGCAATTTCAGTGATAATCACACGAAAAATAACGAATATGTAATTGTGTCCAGGAATATCAGAAATTACAGACTCTTTAGCTTAATTTTGTTTCACGTCTTCACATTCTCTATCTTGCATTGAACTATTAGTAGCAACTTTTAGCTTGAAAAATACACTTCAGTTAAGAATGAACTAGGGCCCTCGTGCACACACGATCAGTCCAGGTGCTCGGCTCGGAGCGAACAGTTTGGACCGAACTGAAGCCTTCTCCCACACACGATCGGTCTTGTGGTTGCAAGTTGCCTGTTGGTTTTTTTTTTTTCATCCTGGAATATGGAAAAATAACTTTGTATGTTGCAATTGCAGTTGTAATTTAAGATAGAAAAAGTAACTAAATAAATAAATATCAAAGTAACGAAAGAGTGTATAAAAAAAAAAGATGTATGCCCCGTCACTCAGCTGATGAACCGAATGTTTGAACTGGCGAGGCACGGCAGTGTCTAGAGACCACAGTCCTTCAGATCCGACTGATCAGTCCACCTTCCTTGTGCACACACGCACACGGCAGCTCCGAGGCGACCTTGCAGCGCGCGGGTGTGTGTGTGTTGTCCGCAGGGTTTAACGGCGGAGCTGGGGGCGGGTCGGTGGGGGCCGAAGTTGGGACGGGTCAACCTCAACCTCTCGACCTAGCCGTGCGCTCTCCAGTAACATGCCGCGAATGGAAAGGGCGAATCTATTTCCCGGTTCTTGGAACCCATGTTAGGCTCTGGTAACAGTGTCTGGCATGTAAAAGACTCATCTTTCTCCTAACCAGGACCACGCCCTCACGGGATTACATGCCTGGGGGAGTATCGATGTTTAATTTGAGGTGTGAACCTAATGTACATGTCCGCAGGGCTACACCAAGCCGCGCGAGTACATCGTGACGGAGTGGCCGCTGCGCAACACGTGCGGGGAGTTCTGGTCGCTGGTGTACGACTACGAGTGCTCGGCCGTCGTGGTGCTGTGCGTCCCGCCCGCCGGCTCGGTACGACGCCCTCCTCCTCCGAGCGCCAACACCACGTGGTGTCCCTCACCACCGCAACACCACGTGGTGTCCCCCCACCACCGCAACACCACGTGGTGTCCCCCCACCACCGCAAGCCACCCCTCGGCTCCCACGGGGCACGAACCTTTCCTCGCCAGACGTCTGAAAGTGTAGCCTTTGAATATATATACTGTATAGAAGTCGCCAGCCCAGGTTAAAATTTCTAATATGGTTTGAGGTAGTTGGTTAATTCACCGCCGCAAGCGCCACCATCTGTACGGCATCGACTTGTGGTGGTCCCTAGCGGACAAGTGTCGAACTCTTCACAAACCCCTTCCCCCTCCCGTTGAACGACCTTGAGCTGCAGTGTATGATAGGTGGGCGGTGCGGGGAATGACAGCGGGCGACTAGTGCTGCGCTCTAACGTGTAAATAACAACCTAAGACGATACAGGGCGTTACGGCAGCGCCCTGGAGCGGTGAAGTTCCCAAGCTGCTCATCATACGCTCCTGAAAAACGTAGAGTAAATCCTATCCACTCGCGACTTCTATACAGTATATATATTCAAAGGTGTAGCCTGCTACCCCGTGCCGGGGCGAGCAGCCCACGTCCGTCCCCACCAGGACGGCCAGTTACAATCATTCTGTTTAAACCCAGCTGACTTTGACTTCACCATGTCTAGTCGCGTAGACATGGTAGATACGCAAAGCTAAAATTAAACACTTGATTAGGTGTTGAGTAGATTATTGCAGGGTTCATACTAATTACTTCGTAAGCGAACGTTTAAATTTATTCTGACACTTAAAAAAAAAAAGTATTAACATTTTAGACATAAAAATTACAATCCGTACGTGATGCCCGGCCGTAGCGATCACGTTACCTACAACACTAAGGCCTTGCCTTCACATAAGTCTAAGTCCGTACTTGCTGGACGGAGGGGGGGGGGGGGGGAGAGTCCACACCAAAGCTTGCACACCGTCCCAAACCAACTTCTTCCACCAATAAAAAATTAAAGTTTTACTTACAATAATTCTTGCCGTGTAGTAGAAATTTACCAACACTGTAGCGCGCGCGGCGCCCGGGTACCCGGGGTGTAGACTCGGCGTAGGTGACACATGTAGCACAGTCAAATGGCAGCACTTCGGGTCGAGTTCCATTAACACTTGCGATTGACGAAAAGTTTAAGATTGCTTACAGTAAATACGTTGCCGTTCCTTCCGCATAAATAAACCAGCCGATGCAGGACGCGGCAACGAGGGCCCCGCGTAGCACTCTCCCGGGTTAACTGTTAACAACGACCGTGTGGGTCGCGTCCCTACTCCCGTGCACGGAGCTACACCGACACCCCATATTCATGGCTGTGCGCTCCAGTTCAGGAACTATCAGCTGTTCCGTCGTCGGTCAACGCCCGCAAGCCACTGTCTCCGGCAGAGTCCAAACAGTCAGAAGAGTCTAGCGACAGCAATGCTACCTTCCTGCAACTGGCAACTGGCAACTGGCTCGTTCCGGGGCCGGCTGCCGCACCGCTCAGGTTCGTTCTGGGGCCGGCGGCACGATTATATGTCATCTGAAACTTCCATTTGTCGAATATGGCCTCGTGGCTGAGCGCTCAGCGGCGCTATCATCTAATAGTATGGTTGACGGTTCGAATCCCGGCAGGTGCGAATTTTTTTTTGTACTTGTAAAAATAAATACGAGCACGTATAATTTCAAAAGTAATAAATATATTTGAATAATGAATGCAAATAAAAGTAAATTTATTAATTAAATTGTAATTTTCAGGTAAGGCCATGATAACTAATGGTCAATTAGGTTAGGTTAGCTACATTATAAATACTTTAAAACTTTGTGGACGGTTGATTTGGTTAGGATAGCTACATTAAAGATACTGTGAAATCATGTAAACTGTTTCCTAGCGCTTGATAGCTACATATTAAAAAGTTATTTGCTAAGCAACCATAAAATGATTTTACAGTATTTTTAATGTAGCTATACTTACCTAATATAACCAACCATCCACTAAACAGTCTATGTGGCATTTTTATACTGGAGAGAAAAAACGCGCGCTTAAAAATAAAAAACATCCAGGGGGTAGGCGCTCCCGATCGGCTAACTTCGGAAAGGATCGGCATTTGCGGCCAGTTGCAGGAAGGTAGCATTGCTGCCGCTAGACTCTTGTCAAACAGTCTTTTTCCTGCATACGTCACACACTCGTGACGTCAGCCACCTCCCTCCGCTAATTCACCTCCTTCATACGTGGACAAGTCCATTCAACAGAGGTAAAAGGCCGCACGGAAAACCAAAGTCTTTGATTAATTTTAACTGAGACTTAAATAAAGACGTAAATAAAAATAAATATGAAAGTATTAACTAAGAAAATTACGTTAACATTTAAATTAAACATAATTAATCATTAAACATAATAACATCAGACACCCGAAGTGTCTCAAAAGGTCACTTAGGTGATGAAGACTATGAACACTTGCGTGGCGTTTTACCGCTATTAGATAATATTTAATAAACTTCTGTTGAAAAAATTTAAGGACAAATTACATAAACTGCAAGCGAGCTTTCGAATTTATTTTCGGGAAACACCCTTTAATAGAAGCAATGGCAATAAAATTATGTATTTGTTTATGTGCTGTCATACAGCTGGAGGCCATTTAGAGAGTGACACAAAAATCAAACATATAGAACATCCATTAACATGCGAAACTCACAATTGCAAAATAAATACAATTAAATATATAATGAAGTGAGACTGCACCAGTCAGCATACCACTCAGACATACACATAGACATGAAGAATGTTCATAACCAAAATTATTTACAGCTTTTCCTAAATTATAACAACTACAAATATTTTACAACAAAATCAAGATGAAATTAAATATTATTAATTTTTTTGATATTTTTTACAGTTTTCTCAAATTTATGAATTAAGAAAGATAGTTCATAATTCGCACCGTACAAGTTATTTACTCACTAGCTCGAGCAAATATTGTATCAATGGGTAGAAAAGTTATGTGAAACATTCAAATTATTCTCAAGTATGTGGCTATATACTTAATAAAATATTAGTTTTATAAAAATTTCAATTAATTTCAAAGCTATCCAGGGTTGGAATTTTGAAAGTGATTAAGTACGAAACTGTTTCTTTTATTGTGTAATATAATTTATAAATTTTTAATATTTAATTATGTGTATCAATATTTGATTTTCCATTTCAATGCATTATGATACATATTTATAAATTTTAAAATCACAGTCATCTCCCTTCCGCCCATTAATTAGCAAATTTTAAAAAAAATAGTAAAATACGAGCCTATTTCTATTTTTTGAAGACTATCCCAACTTTCACATTTATAGTATCGAGTATTGAACTTAATAAAACGTTTTTCTTCAAATGTACCCACATGTTCAGACATTCTTTAAACTTTATAAACTCAGAAAATTTTTTTATTACCATCATTTAATGTCAATTTTTAACTTAATGGCTTTTAAATTATTTTAGATGTGCCAAATACCTGAAAATATGAGTTTATGCAACGTAAGAACTTTATTGTTAAAGTTAATAACTATGCAATAAGCCATTAAGACGCGATGTGACTAATTACATTAGTGGAATTTTTAATGTTATGTTTATACAGCAAGAAAACTGCAGAAAATTATGTTAACTTGTTGTGTTCATAACAATATTCGTGCATATTATTTTGGAGGCACATTTATTTGTAAGAGTCAATATTTAGTAGTGTATTAAGGGTGGTATTCCAATACGTTCGGGTAAGATAGCACGACATTTTTTGGATACAACTGTAACCTAAATCGCGGGCTGTATTCCAGAACGTGATCAAACAGAATTTAAGCAAAGAAAAAAATCGGCAACTGTTTTATTAAACGATGCCCTGCGCGAGATTATAAACTGGTTTCAACGCATTCTATCGGTCATTTTGCAATCATCGATACAATTGTTACAGAAAATATACTAGCGGTAGCAGCACCATCGCACAAATATAGAACCATTTTTTTTTTTAATTTTCTCAATTACTTTTTAATTTGTGATAATTTCTTGTTGTGACCACTCAAGTGTACAAAATGTATTCCATGATAGTTTCTCCACCATAAAGTTTCATTTGACACACCACCACGCTTGGTACGTCCCCTGATGGTCACAAAAATGACTATATACGAGTTAATGGTGCGAGATACGGGTCCGCCAGCTGGACGTAGTCAACGAAAAAGTGAGCTCCGCGCATGCGCGGAATTTGGGATACAGCTCGGCAAAGATAGGACAAAAAAAAATCCTTTCCCTAAAAATAAGAGTTCTTACATGTCCTATTGTGCACTGGAAATACGGTTAGGGAAAAGGTGCAGCATATTCAATACCTGCGTCTTGGAATACCAGTCTAAGTGGTACTTGTTTTTTTTCCTCCCCCCAGCAAAACTTCCCGTCGTTCTGGCCCGAGGGTCGACACTCGAAGAAGTACGGCCCCGTCTTCACCATCGACCACATCTCCCACAACCACTACTCCAACATCAAGACGTGGGTGTTCAGGATAAACAAGAAGGTACTGAGCTGCCTCCGCCGATGTAGACCGTGACCTCGCTCTTCCCGGAAATGCGCGGTTGAAAGCCACAACCACTACCCGAACAGTTCCGAAGTTTACCGAAGTAAAAGTGAGGTTAGGTTCGATCAGTGTAATAAATAATGTTCTTTATTTTTTTTTTTCCGGAACGATATATTAGGTTAGGTTACCGTACCTAAAACAAAAGTTCGGTTAGGTAAAATACTATATGACAGTAAAATATATAATGTTTTTTTTTCCTTCGCAAGTGATCGGAAAACTTCGGACAACTTCGGAACTGTTCGGGTGTGGCTCTCATCCCTGTGAACTGTAGGCTTCCCGAACTGTTGAGAGTGAACCCGAGCACACCGGCGGTCGTTTCCTTCAGAGATGCGTTACTTCTAATTGACGTTTCGCATTGCCTAACGCAGGGAGGTAATATTCTGTGGACTGAGTGTCGGATGTAAATAAGGGGAAGTTTAAAAGTACTTAAGAATAATTTACAGTAAGAAATTATCCTGTCCTAAAAATATTACTGTGTATACAAATGTAAAAGGTAGTAATTGTCGTTAACCATCCAAAATTACACTGGTACACACATAATCATGTTTCTTGAAAACAGGACTAATTCGTACGGTTAATTCTTAAGTATTTAATCGTTAACTAGCCCTAAGATTTACTTAAATGGAGTGAGACACCCTCACAGTTCCGAGCATATCAAATTCAGCCGCTCGCTCTTGCAGCTCCGTGGCCGAAAAAAAAAAAAAAAAAAAAACACAATTATTTTGCGTTTTACGAATTTCTTAAAAGTCACTCACTTAATAAAACCATTCTTTAATCTTAGTTGCAATATTCTAAACTTGCAGAAACTTACCTACTGAAGAAAAAAATAAAGAACTAAATTTTCCTAGAATTTTGATAAAGATTTGACGTATTTTTTTTTATAAATTTGACTTAAACCAAATACTGTAGAAGACAACGTAGGAAACTTAGGCCTGTTGACATGGGCGAAACACGAGACGCTCTACTGCAGCGCTCCTAGCGTCGTGAGCTGTAAGCATAAGCGCTAAATTCAAATTTGTGTGTATACGTTTTAATGGGTGACTTAGACTGTGAGGGTAAAAAATAAATCCTCCATGACTTAACTGTTCCTTTACTGAAAATAATGCTTCTACGTATTTTTCGTATTACTCTTAAGTTCTAAAAATTTATTCATGTTTCAATATTATTTATATATATAAAATAAATAGCAATTTATGTTTAATAGAAATCTAAAAATATTTTACATGCAACATTGTTTAAAACGCTACGTATTGTTCATGCGGCCAGGATTTCTTAGAATCACTTGTCTCGCGGATTTTCGAGGACTTTCCTATACCAACATACTAAAATTTTGATTAACTTAACAAATCTTTTCATTTTAAACGACAAAAAATAATCCTGTCCATCTCAATGCTAATGAGTGTTAGGTATCCTATAAATTGTGAACGCACTCTGGTTAGCAAAACAAGCCAAAGGTACATGAAAGCTTATGCTAGAAGCTTTTTTTTTTTAATATATTGAAAGTAACTCGTAGGAAAACCAACTTAAAAGTGTCATCATGTAGTAAGTGTTGCTAAACAAACATGATAGAAACATAATCATAAATCCCATTATGACCACAAATTGTTTGCTAACTAGAGGGGATGTGGTCGTTCTCATTTTGACTTACATTATAAATGCGACTTAGATTTCACATAAACGCTCCCTAACTTCTTAAATACTTTGCCTAATAAGAGTAAAAATGTATTAAAAACGACAGTAAAAACAGTTTTAAAATAAACACACAGGATAAAATACTACATAGATTATATATTAATTAAACAGGTCCTTATTAGTCAAATGTACATAGAACAAACGGCAGAGACGAACATAAGAACACCAAAGTTGAACCAATAATTTAATTCGCAATAAGTACAAATAAGTATAATAAATATGTGTTACTGAAAAAATAAATAAATAAGACACATTGTGACCCAAATGATGATCGCGTGAAAGAAACCTTGATAAGTAATAAGAAATAGAAAAATACTGCAATGCAAACACAACAAAAACAAACAGTAAAAGTAAATTTGATGTAAAAACTTCTCGGCTCTGTAGTGTGCGGTGTGATATCTAGCCACAACGGTCTCTCGGAATGCCCTCTCCAGAGTGGTCGAGGTGGGCTCACTATGACATCAAAGATATGCTTCTTTTTTAAAAATTTTTCATCATAAAATGGTTCTATAAGTGCTTAATAAATGATGCAGCATTCACATAGGATAATGCGTTTTGCCTTATGAGCCTTTGCACGACTATACACATCTGATTGATATAAAATATGTCTGGTCAAAAATGAATGCCATCACATTTGCCATATTTTCTATAACATTTTCAACTACCACATGTCTTGACTGTAACAACTAGTTGCCATCGCAAAATTTTGGATGAGATTAAAAAAAATTGAAATGTTTTTGTGACTAATGGTTATTATTTTTCAGGAAATGGATTCCCAAATAAAAAAGTGAACTATTTGTTTCTAATTAGTTTATGAGCTAGAATATGGGTACCTTTTTTTTACTGTTTACAGTAAGTTTTAAAACACATAATTAGTTCTAAGAAAAAAAAATCAGCGTCTTTCGCAGGCGAGAAGTGTGGTCATTAATATAAAGATTCGTGTTCAAAACAATGGATTGGACACAGCTGGGAACTGATCCTTAATGCATATGTCTATAACATATTCAAAATAGTAAACATTTCAAAAGAAACAAAATAAACGTGCCTTGGGTGATTGCCAAGGTCGTAGCTGACTTAATGCGGATCTTTTTCAGACTGCTGTTTGAATAAGTAAGCAGTGCAATTAATATTTCTTGCATTTCCAATGGGCGAGTGAGCATTCCTGGGAGCCATATCCCCTCTGCAACCTTATTGTAATGTAGATGATCTTCCTGCTCCATTGTTTGCATACAACAGCTGGGATATGAGAAACGACTGGTCCGCACAGCTTACGTCTGTTTTTCACTGTGCACTGTTGTATATTGGTTTTATTATTTCATTGTTTCATTAAAACTGCGCTGCTTTCTAAACTAATACTAGGAGTGAGTGCTAGCTCTATCCTAAAAGATTCTATCCCTTGACATGTTGACAAGCCTGTAGTCAGTAGCAATCTAAATTTTAATATTTGAAATTGTGTTTAAAAATATAGAATCTCCTACATTGCACATATGTAGACCATTTAACCACACATGAAAGCCTTTTACAGTGCAAATAATTCTAATGAGAGTTGATAGAGGCACTAATAACAATTAAATTTATCGTTAATCCAGTTATTTCTTTATTAATGTGTAAAATAACCAGGTAGCTTGATTTTTAACCGGTTTTCTGACACAAATAATTACGTGGTAAAATTACTTATTTTTAAATAAGAAAAGCTAAATTATGTGAGCATAGTTGTAATACAATAGTTATTTTGGCAGGTACTAAAACAGAATTTCGTGACTTTTAAAATTAATTATTTGGGCAGCACTCACTTCTGACATAAAGCTATGCTGTGCATGAGAACGCAATATAACACTTTACTTCTCGTTATTTATAACGTTGATGTATTTCGTGTGTTATGCATGCTTAAATATTAACGAAGAGTAATCTGCACTCCATTGACTTACAAGCTAATTTTGTTTCCGAGTTTGTAATCAGCATGAAATAAATCTGAAACAGTGCTTATCATATTAAATTTTTTTTTTTAAATTTGAAGCAAATGGTTATAAATAAAGAAACTTGCTTACGTCTATCCGAGATAGCAACTAAAAATTATCTGAAGTGAAAATTTTACTCAACACCTTTGTAGTAATCATCACACTGCAAAATTATCATAACACCAATGATACAATAAATGACAATTTAACGCATATGTTTCTACATACTTGGCTCAGTTTAAATCAAATATATACTTTTTAGATGTACGTTAAGAAATTCGTAAATTTTTTAAAATTGTAAATGACATAATTCAACTTCATACAAAAAAATTATGTAAAAAAAATGAGATTATATTGGCTTTGGAATTTGAATTCAAAAGACCAACAAAATAATTTATACAAAACTTTGTGGAGCGTAAACCAGTTAAGCGTTTAGTATGCATTATTACCTGCGGACGCTGACACGTGTTTTAATCTCCAAATACTAACTAAACTCATGCTGCTTATAATTCATTTGCTGTAATATTTCTTATTCATTTGTTGTAATAAATAAAAATTTTCAGACTATATATCATTACAGTGTGAGATTTCTAGTTAAATCATTAGTACGCTGAAACGTTTTCATATGTAGATGACAAACATTTGACTTGTTCCTGTTATTAGCTAGATGATAGACTAGAGCATGTTGAGGCCCTTTGGTTTTCACTGAATGATTCACTAAAGTCACACCTCACTGTGATGCACCTGCACATGGTGCATGGTTCACCATAGTTTATATTGTCACCTTGCTCACATTTATTGCTGCACAAAATTCAACGTTATTTTTCGGTTATTTTTCATGAAAAAAAATGGTTGACCATTGCGTACGTGCGTTGTTTGATGCAATATAGTAACAACTTCCTATGTATCTAAGTTAAGCGTATGACAGGACGTTTTAGTTAAGTTAGCTTTAAGTGGTATGCTTGGTGGGAATCAGTTTACATGCTAATTTGAGACACGGCTTCACACATCATATGGGATCATTTTTTGGTTAATTTGACTCTACGAAGAAATACTGCGGAAAAAAGACTAAAGAAGTAATGTTCTATGCATTACTCAGCTATGGGCACACAGACACAAACTAATAGTGTGAGACCATCACGCTAAAAGTCAGGATATTTTTTTATCATATATATTTGCCTTAAATTTTACGAAAACCATATAACTTTTAAACATATAGTGACAATCTCTAGACATAGTTTAAATTGGTGGTAAGGAATGCCAAAACAATCCATTTTTGTAAAGTAACTCGTGTCCATAAATGTATATAGCCCTGAAAAGTTGTAGGTACTTTATATTTGCGAACTAATGTTGGCACCTGTAACTTGGCAGGGTTATGTTTCTGGATTTTTTTAAACAAAATTGGCTTAGTTTTGGCATTGCCTGCCGCACATTAAATTTATGTACAGCAATTTCCGAACATCGGTGTGAATTAAAGTTTCATTTAAATGAAGGAAAAAATTAATTGTTAAGCCTTGGTTAGGTATTAGTTTAAAAGCAAATAATTGCCAATTTTGATATTTCACTGTAACGCAACTCATGTTTTCCGTGTTGCCGATATGACATAACGTCTCAAATCTTTCTGCCACTGAGCAATATTTGCCCTGTTGTTGCTAAACGGCAGTGACTCTGGCAACGTGCACTTAAGAGAATTTTTATGATTTTTATGATTTTTCGAGCATAATTTACCGCAGCAGCTCACTATACATTTCATTATATTATTTTAATTCCTAAAGTCGCAGCAATTATACGTTTGGGCAATATCGTGATGATTGCTTTGTTCGATTGGTTTAATGCCGTGGAATGATTTTCCATTACTCTTACTTGTAAACTTTATAATTTTTAAAAATTACCACGTTATAATGAGTCATTCACTATTCGGTGCTGTAAAAAAATATCTTCACCGCCATTTCAGATAATTCTATGAACCTTTGTTAAGTGTAGGCGTTTTGGTTAGAAACAGCACTACACATTTCTGCACAAGTTTCACCAAATGTTTTTTCGCATGATATGATGAGCACTGTTTCGTGTGACGCTGGTCACGAAAAACATTGCGCAATGTATTCCAACATGGTCATAGCATTTTAAATGTAATGAGATTTCTATGAATTTCGTTCAAGTGTGTAAGTTAAAATAAGCTGGCACTAAATTAACTGCAAATATTTTCGCACCAACTCTCGTAAAAAAACTGTACGAAATCCACATATTAAAATAACTATTTCTAAAGTTATTAAAAACAATTTTTTTTATTTACGAAAATAAAAAATAATAATAATCCTTATTCCTTTAAGACAAATGTGGTTAGTGAAGTTTTAGATTGAAGTTCTTTTCGGACTTCATATGAAAGAAATCTATTATTTGTTTTAATTTATGTTACTTCTGTATCACATAACAATATTTTTTTATTTAGATTTTCTCGATATTGACACAGATAAAAGATTCTAAAAACTTTTTGTTGAACGTTTTATTCAAACAATTATTTTTTTAACAATATTATTTATTTATATGAAGTTGTATATGGTATGGGACATGTATAATTCATAATACATTTATACAATATACAACTTCTAGATTCAAAACACAAAAAAATATTGAAATAAAATGCATATATAAAACACAATTTGTACCTTTTTTTTAGCATCTCTCTAAAGAATTGAATGCTAAAGATTTTTTTTATTCAGAAAATTTATTATTTTAACTTTGATTATTTTTTGTTGTGTTTAGTTCTTATAATGGATTTATGTGCCAGATTATTCACTTGAACAATTTTCTGATTTATGCTATCTTTTTTTGTCCTTTCTTGTTGACCGTTTAAACTCTCGCTTTTTTTTTTCACCGGTAAGATTTATTTATTTCTCGCCACGCTGCGTAACGGCTTCCATTGTTCCATCCGAGCGTCGAAAGCTTGCTGCGTTGAGCTGGGTCTCGTTGGAATCCTTGCGCAACTGGGTCGTCGCTCTGAGCTGTCTGTTTGTCTGTGCCGGCCGGTCTGTGTGTTCTTTAACTGCATGGTTTGTGTATAGGACAGTAAGCAATCTCACAGCCGGTGCGTACACGTTCCAGGTGACGATCACCGCAAGGTGAGTCGGAGCTGACCTCGAGTACCTACCTCCTTCCCCCCCCCCCCTCTCACACCTTCCCAAACACACACACGCACACACACACGCACACACACGCACACCCCACCCGCCATGCTTGGAGCCGGCATCGCACGATGGAAGGTTTGACACAGGCTCCGCTAGAAGCTTCCAGCAAAAACTGCTGAGCCAAGCTTCCATGGCTGCAGGTACGGATGTTTCCGCGAAAGAAACCATCACACGTGGAATTGTCACTGGTGTAGGTACGCCTAGCTTTTGCGAATGGCTTTGTTGTGATAGTTAATACGTTTTTTGTATTGTTAATAAATGGATGTGTCGCATAATAAAGTAACTTCTTGACGTGTTCACCGAGTTTAAAATCAATAATCAAGTAATTCAATCCCTCCTAAAAAAATAACCATTTTTAACACTAGGGGCACACTAACTTTTCATTCCGATTGGATAAAATTTCCACCTTCTACAAAACCTTTCACAGAAATTCGAAAACGACCGATTGCGAAAACTTCCATGAAAACGGCCATTGCTCCTGTTAATTCTTCCACAGAACTACCCATACCTGCTGCCATGTAAAACCTTCCATGGAAACTTCTATCGTGTGATAGGGCCTTTAAACAAAGGTATAAGAACTCCTTTCAAAAGCATGAGGCAACCTAAACTTCAGACGAATGACTCTTTTCATATTGTGCATTTGGAGAGACAGTTTATTACTCAAAACTGTAGGAGCTTGTAGCATATTACGATATAATTATCCTTTGCTATTAGGAAATACATCAGTTGGGATTCCCCATATTCTCAAACATAAATGTTGTATCATAAACCCTTTTGTGCGGGAGAGTTTGGAAACATATGACGCCATATTGGTTCGAATATTTAAAAATTTATAATGACGTAACATTATTTTTATCATTAAATAATTAATTTTACCTTCTCTGAGACAGAGATAACACATCATATTTTCAAATAGTTTTATTAATTATTTTTATTTCACTTGTAGTAACTCCTAAAAAAATTAATTAAATAGTAAACGGGATGAACAAATTTTAAGTAGACAGTCACTACTTCTTCAGACATCTTCCTAAATTATAAAATATTATTTAACGAAGCCAAATTTTGAAGACTAGGTTATAGATAAAAGTTGTTCCAAAAGACTTTTGTGAATTATATGGCGCCTTTCGGTTTCAGACTCTAAAGACAGCATTTATATACCGTATAGTTCTCAATGTGAAAAATATTTTACAGAAAACAAGACTTAATGCGGTATCTTAGAGCTATGAAGAATATTGGTGTTTGGATACAATTTTAATGTGTTTAACGATAATATTTTGCATCTAAAATTATGTTTAGTTATGTTCTTACGTAGCATCCTAACATAGTGAAGATCCAGTTAACCTACAAAATTAACTATTCAATCAATTTCCAAACTTGACTAAATTCACTATATCAACTACTACAAACAGGACAAACTTTTGTTGATTTACTATCCACGTCTTCGTATACCTACTTAACCTTAATGATAATAATTACATTATTATATACTGTTACTTTTAAATCTTTTTTATTTTATTTTATTTGAGGTTACTGAAGTTACTGAAGTTTATCAATATTAAGTGTAATTTTGAAGAAAAAAAAGCATTTCTGTTTATTTCCTACTACTACCTTAATTATCAGTATTATATTATATTTTGGTGTTAGTGCTTGTTTTTAGCATTTGGTTATTATGTATTATCCTTCAAATATAAACAATGGTTTTCACTTTATAAAAATAATTAAAATAATTTCAATGGTTATAAATTTTGTACAAATTTAAATATTCGCATGTTATAAATGTTTCTGTTGAATTTGCTGATGGTATTATTTTGCTGATGTTTTACAGTCTGTTGTTATAATATTTTGAACATAATAGAGAAAATAATTTTTAAAACTAACCTTTCTTAGCCTTTCTCTACTCGCTATTGCTTCCATGTCACTTATACGGTTTCCTGTATACTGCTTCACTTGTATGTAGTTTTTAATCTCAAATGTCAATAAATTTTCGGCAAAGAAGGCTGTTAACCATGTATGTTTCATGCTGCAATAGTATCTGAGTGACTGGTACTAAGCAATGAAATTTTTGCTAAATTACAAGAATAAACTAAAGTTTGAATGTGAACGAAGAAGGGATTGACTAAAAAATCTGTTCCGTGTTCCGTCACCATAGAAACGGTATGAAAATGTGCACAGGTAATTAAAACTGGTGTACTAACGTATAGATCTAGAAAAAAAAATAGAATAGCTTTCTAATCATTACTTATATAATAGCATAAGAATTATTCACGTGCCTTCAACATGATACAAACATGTGGATTTATATTCAAACAAAAAATTTGTATTGCTCTTATTTGTAAAGTATTTTAAAAACTTTCATTGTCTAAATTTTACTACCGTTTTTACATATTTTATCCTTAGGCTTCTTTTTTACTCTTGATGTCTTTGAAGAAGCTTTTAACTTTTAAACTAATTTTTTGTATATTTATAAAAATTGATATCTTAAACAATTTTAAATTCGCGTAATGTTTGGAATAAAAACGAGCTGTTGCCCTTTTTTGCATAATAATAGCCTATCCATAAATAAAATTAATACAGCATATTACTGAAACTTTTCAGGCTTGGTGTGATAATTATATTTTAGAGTTTAGCAATAAACAAAAAAAAGTCTGCATAAATTTATCCAAGAGAATTCCAAGTGTCCCATAAAAGAATGTCAATGATTACGAAAATGGAGAGTTTCTAGTATTATGTTTGAAATAGTTA
Source organism: Bacillus rossius redtenbacheri (assembly GCF_032445375.1). Taxonomy (NCBI): domain Eukaryota; kingdom Metazoa; phylum Arthropoda; class Insecta; order Phasmatodea; family Bacillidae; genus Bacillus; species Bacillus rossius. The sequence continues at coordinate 33,858,359 of NC_086334.1, read as the reverse complement.
TATATAAGTAAACATGCAGTATATATACATATATATACACGTACAGTTCCCACAAAAATGCTTACTTAAAAATCTAACAGATAAACGCTATATTTTATCCTTAATTTCATTAAAATATCATCAATTAAAAACTTTAAAATTATGATGTATATTTTCTTGTGGGTATATATTAATATTTAAATAAAAAGAGTTTGCTTGTAAGAAATAAACTGAAAAACTAGTGGATCGATTTAAATGCTTTCACTTTTATGAAGCTACATTATTTCAGATGGACATAGGATCTTTTTCATTTTTTTTTTTTTTTTTTTTTAAAGATTCGTCTTCGCATAAGATGTAGCAACATTTCCAACTTAAGACGGAGAAAAATACCAAATTGACTGCTTTCTTGACATATGTTGACCAAACCTATTCAGATAACAAAATAACAACGTCGCACTGAAACTGCTGCGTTTTTATTGATATATGAAACGGATTAGAAATAATTACAATTATTTTGCTTTCAAATTATTAATAGAAATAAATTAAAATATATTTAAGTTTCGTAAAGTATAAATGTTATTAAATTAAAAACTGAAATGAATACCCATTATTCAATATTAATACAAACATGTGTATTAAAGTAGTTATTTAACTTAGTAAAATAATCAAAATAAATTTTATTTATAAATTAAATCAATAAATACGCTGAATGTTTATTGAAATTTATTAATTTTAATTATTTAATAGTTATAATGTAGTAATTTATAATGCAAATAAATTATACATACTGGAACATAACCTCACAAACACTCCCATGAAAACGGACAGGAGACTATTAAACCTTCCACGGACACTCCCTGCCAGCGACAATGAAAGCCTACAAACAACCGTACATTGTTAGGTATACGATAACATAACCTTAGTTATATCAACATACTTGAAAAAAAAAACACTTGAAAAAGTTTATAAACACAATTTGTATCACTAATATTCACAGTAAATAAATGTTTTTAATGATATGGTTCAGTATTAAATTTTAATCACTAAAATATATGATTTAAAAGCACACATATCATTTTTATATGTATTGATCTTTTTTGTATGAAGCTTTTGTCATCCCGTAAAAATTTCTTTGCATGGTTCATGCGCATCTAAATAATCACGTATTTTTTTGCACTTAAAGAAGTATGGCTTCAAAAAAAAATAACTTAAAATCTGGAACGATATAATAATCTACTCCAGACCACACCAGACTTTGAAGTAAGTTAGATATTTTTTGTCAAATTTTGTAACTCCATATTTTTTTAGTGTATAATTTTTTCCCGTTGCTTTATGAATGCGTTAAAAAAGCCTTTGAAGTAGTAATTTTTTTGTATAATATCTTAGCTCTGTTATACTACCTTTGGTGGGGATAATCTCGTAAATTCGACGGAAGTAAAGGAACGGAAATGTGTGACAACCACGGTGCTGCCATCTGTAACGGATGGCGCGAGCCAAAGTTCGTAAATGCAAAGGGAAATTTTAAAGTATTAAAAGTTTAGTGAATTTTAACAAATTTCAACAAAATTCCTTGTTGAAAATCGGTATTTTAAATAACTTTTTTTTATTTTTCGCTTTTAACGTAGAAATTTTACTATACATTTTAAATTTTCGCTCTGAAAATCGAATGATTCGACAGCCAACTTAGCTGCCCCGGCAGCGAGTTCTATCGGTCGGTTGGAAACTAAGTGTGATTCGCGTCCAGAGATGTGATTGAAAACGCAATTCGTGTATAGTTATCACGCTCGGCATTTATTCAAAGAATTATCACGTTAAATTTTTTGGTGCCCGAGTTTTCGTATCATAAGTGTATTATTTGCAGCTAGAGAACACGAGAATTCTGCTCGTTGTCGAGGTCAGAAGTTAATAAAGCTCTGGCGAGTTGCCAGGTACAACCAAACTGCGAGGTATTCCGCACCACACGTTAAACTCTCCGTACACCCGCATGGGAAGCCTACAACTCACGTAGTTTCGGTAACCCTACCACGTTCGTGCAACTTCCGGATTTCTCTCAAAAATTGAAATTTAAAAAAAAATCGAAGGGTTAGGTTAGGTTAGGTCAGTCACAACATGCTTGTTTTAATTGGAAACTTCTGATTTAGTGGCTGAAGTGGCGTTGATACCAAAACGCAAAAAACTTCGGAAATCTTCGGAAATTCTTGCAGGGGACCGAAACTACGTGAGTTGTAGTCTTCCTCCACCCGCATCTCCCGCGTGACACTGCTGCTACGTTCCCCGTCCCACAAGAGTCTAGCGGCAGCAATGCTACTTCCTGCAACTGGCTGCAAATGCCGAGCCTTTCCGAAGTTGGCCGATCGGGAGCGCCTACCCCCTGGATGTTTTTTATTTTTACGCGCGCGTTTTTTCTCTCCAGTATAAAAAAGCCACATAGACTGTTTTGTGGATGGTTGGTTATATTAGGTGTATAGCTACATTAAAAATACTGTAAAATCATTTTATGGTTGCTTAACAAATAACTTTTTAATATGTAGCTATCCAGCGCCAGGAAACAGTTTAAATGATTTCATAGTATCTTTAATGTAGCTATCCCAACCAAATCAACCGTCCACAATGTTTTAAAGTATTTATAATGTAGCTAACCTAACCTAATTGACCATTAGTTATCATGTCCTTACCTGAAAATTACAAGTTGCGTAAAATTTCAAGGGAATATGAGGCGTCCCGAGAATATTTGGGAAGACAAAGACTTCCTTATACAAATCCACGAAGTACGTTTCTACAATTAGGTATTTTCCTCTAAAAACAATTACAAATACCGTTGACTTGATTATGGTCTTTCCTTTTAACAAAAAAAAAAACGAAGATGACGATCGGACGTTTTGCTCTCTCGTCAGTGAAAAGAAGGCTTCCCGTTGCGGGATCGCGCCGCCGGCCCCGGAACGAGCGTGAGTGGCGCGGCATTTGCAGCCAGTTGCAGGAAGTAGCATTGCTGCCGCTAGACACTGTCTTGTCCCCGTCCCCAGGCGCACTGACTGTTGCTCGCCCGGACGCGCGAACGTGAGGCTCGAGGGTCGTGTGTCGGCTATCCCCTCCCCTCCGCAGATCGTGTCGCTGACGGAGCTGATGGCGGGCGTGAAGGCTCCCCCCAGGACGGTGCAGCTGTTCCAGCTCACGTGCTGGCCCATGGGGCACAAGGTGCCCACGTCCACCAACTCGCTGGTCGAGCTCATGAACATGGTGGAGCGCTGGAGGCAGCGCACCGACTACGGCCCGGTCACCGTCGTCTCGCCGTGAGTATGCGCCGCTGCACTTAACGCCGAGACGCGCCATATTGGATTCAGCAGCCCTTGAGTGTTACCAGATAATCATCCGTTTAAAATTATTTACCCATATTACAGTTTTATTTTAATGGTAATAGGCGTACTTAAAAATTTCAATAATATATTTAATGGATGTTGTAATATTATACTTAGGCTTGATGTTTAATCGAATCTCCTTAAATATATTTTAAGATTATTGTATTTATTCCTAGTTGTAGTTTTTTATACTCAAAGTGGTAAATTTTATTCTAATTTTGTAAACTTTATTTAATCGTTTCAATTGTTAGTGTTTATTTAAAGGTTGAAACATTGTTTGGAAAGTTTTAGTAACGAGTTTAAGGTTTTTTTTTTTTGCGGTTGTAGTGATTAATTCAAGGTCGAATATTTATTTCCATGTTAGAATATTTATTTACAGGTTTTTATATTTAATTATCGATACTATTATCTATTTCAAGTTTATAGCTTTTAATAAAAAAAATTTTTCCAAAATTTTAGTAGTTATTAAAAAAAACAAGAAATTATTAAGGTATTTTATGATTGATTTTATCATTCAGTATTTGTTCTTAGGTTGAAAAATTAATTTCATGTTTTTTTTTTAAGTTTATAGGTTTTATTTTAGAGATTATCTACAGGTTTTGTTGTAGTATTTATTTAATGATAACAGTATTAATTTGGTGTTTGTCGCTTTTATTTTACTGTTAGTAGTATAATTTGGTCGGTCCGGGCACATGCTGAAAGTCTGTGAAGCAATGGTGCCGATCCGCCATATTTGATTATGACGTCACGTTGGCTATCCGGGATCACCTTGACATATCGTATCAAGTCTGGCGATTTTTTTGACAAATTTCGAAGTCCCCGGGGGTCATCCAAGATGGCCGCCGCGACGTCAGCATCCAAGATCGCGGATGTGCAAGTCCCCGGGGGTCATCTAAGATGGCCGCCGCGATGTCAGAATCCAAGACCGCGGATTTGCAAGTCCCGGGGTCATCCAAGATGGCCGCCGTGACGTCAGCATCCCAGACCCGCGGACGGGCGCCTAGCACCGCAGCCTGCGGGCAGTATCGCGGAGATGTACGTGTGGGGAGGTGTGTGGAGTGTTCGCCAGCCGGCAGGAAGGGGTCGCGGTATGTCTGCAGGGACGGCTGCAGCCGCGCCGGGGTGTACTGCGCGGCGAACGCGTGCATCGAGCAGGTGATCCAGCACGGCGAGGTGGACGTGTTCCAGGCGGTGAAGACCGTGAGGCGCCACCGGCCGCAGCTCGTCGAGAACATGGTGACTGCAGGCGTGCCAACCGCCACGCTGCTCGGGCGCGCGCGTTCCGCTGCGTGATTACCTGCCCGCCCCGGGGGGGGGGGGGGGGGGGGGGGTTCGTTGACCGCACACACCCCTCTCTCGCGGTTTCACTTGAACATTTTGAAACTCTCGCGAAACTATGAAACTCTGTGTCAATTTACATGAAATACCAGTTAATGTACCTTAAACAGTATTTAAGTTTGATTTTTTTAAAGGATTTTTTTATTAAAATTCTTATGGATTTATTCATGCGTTTACATTACTGAATTTAATAAACAAGTATCCTTACAAAATTGTTAAGTATAAGGTAAACAAAATTCATATGATGATCATGTTTGCCCCAATTTTTAATTTAAAAAAAAAAATTAATTTACACACCTAGCCTACTTGTGAAATGTAATAACCACCAAAACCACATATCTACAGATATTTAAAAAAAAGTTTAAAAGATTTTAATTAATTTTTTAATAATTAATTATACCGGCCACGCGTTGCTGTGTCTCAGTCTGGTTAAATGGAAAAGAAAGAAAAGAGAAAGAACACAATTTTTTTTTGTAATTTGTTTGAAGTCAGTACACATATGTAAAGCATCTCTCTCTCTATCTCTGTATATACGTCCCTCTATAATTTTTACTATATTTTCCTCTATAAATAAATTTCTCTCCAATACTCTCTATATATCTCTATAGCTCTCTATTAGTATCTTTCTATATATATCTCTATATCTCTCTATTAGTATCTTTCTACATCACTCTGTATATATATCCCTCCCTCTATCTCTTTATATACTATATATGTATTTCTACCTCTTCCTATCTCTCTACATCTCTCCCTATATATTTATCTCTATATTTATTTATTTTAATATCCTTATCTGTATTATTACAAAACAGAAACCAAATATACACACATTCATTTATATTATATTTTACATATATATACATATATATATATTCTACCTTTTTACCTGTCACAGGTGTGACAAAGTTATATAAAACACGAACGTATTCGAATACAACATTGTAGAAAAATTTCAAAGCTATTGGTGAAGAACCATTGTACAAACAAACATTTAAATTTTTATTTATATATATTGGAGCAAACTTTTGCGATGTATGTACTTCATAATTTTGACTCCTCTTTCATTAATCTGCTTTCCTAACTTTATTGGATTTTATGAGTAATTATCTTTGCAAAAAGTTTTGTTACTATTTAATAAATATAATTTATTTACAAATAGACAATGTTCCTATGTAACAAAATATATAATATAACACTATTACAATTATATTGATTTTTATTTAATAATTTATTTTTAGATAATCCTTTAATTATACTTTAGAAACAAATCATGCAACTTTTAACTAAAATTTAGGATTTATTTTAATATAACAAGTCAAACACAAATCCAGAACACATTTAAAGGTCATCTGCTATTTTAAAAATAATTTATGTACTTTTTTCAATGTATACTCTTTTGAAAATAAAATTAATGGCACCATGGAATAAATAAAACAACTTCATTCATATATAAGTATTAAATATAATCATTTTATAAAAAATAACCTATTTTCATGGACTCTATAATAATATATAAATGGCCTTGTTTTAATTCACAAACTGTATGTGAAATCTTAAATCAGTTAGACTAAAAATATTCCAGATTGATTTAATCATTTAGTGCTATGGGTTGAGTAATAAGTATTTGTATGTTTTAAATATTAAAATAAATTTTTAATAAAATATTTAATTTCTTTTCATATTCACTGTTGTAATGAATAGAAAAAAATAAAGATTTTTTTAAAAATCATTTAGATAGTAAGTTTTTTTATGGGGAATGTGTGCATTCATGGTTTCTAAAATTTTATTTTTAAGATATATAAGTTTGTTAATAACTTTAAATTTATTAATCAAGAAATCATTTTTTTTTCATAACAGCATAGATTTTCTAAGGTTTAATCAGCATCTGAGATAAATTTGTTTATTTTAAAACCATATTCACTTTTTTTCACCTCTTGGGGGTTATTTTTGCTAAATGGTAAAATTGTGGTTGATTGTTTTGGTATATTTATTATTTGTATCTATATTCTTAGGCTTGGTTAGTTTCGGAGATATAATTAATTATTATTAGTAGTATATATTATATATCCTAGATGTAATTAATTAGTTTTTGTTTTAGGATCATAACTGTTGATAAAGCATTTGTATTAATAATAACTTGGCCATTTTAAGCTATTTTGAAATCATGGACATTTGAATGTTATTTTTATTAGTAAAAAGTTTTAGTTATATCGATCATCCTGGAAAAGATACTCCATACCAATAAAAAACATTCTTCACTACTATTCATAATGTGTTCACTTTCTTCAAATCTTAAAATTATATTTCATTTTATTGTGTAATTATTTAGACTAAATTCCTCTAATATATATTGCTATGATAATGCGGCTCAAAATTTTAATTTGTTGTTATCTCTTCATTTTAAAACTGTGCTTTATTTTAAAAAAAACTCTCTGGTTATGTAAAGATATGTAGTTTAATATTTTGAGAAACAGTAAAATAAATTTAATATATTATTTATTTTTAAAAAAATAATATTTTCAAAATTGTTCCAATTTTTTGTTTTTTTACATTTCCTTTGGTGTGTTTGTTATAAATTTGAAAAATTTCTAACTGCAATTTTTTTCATTTGATTTGAATTTTAATGCTTATTTTTTAACTATTGCTTCTTAGATATTTATACAGTTGCCTTAGTAATATTTTTAATCGAAACATTTTTTTAAATTTAACAAAACATTATAATAATTTTTAAAACCAGTTTACTGTGTCAATATGCTTATAAAAAGATGCCGCTAATGGAACTGTATTTAGATACCCTACCGTTCCAGGTAAAACAAAAAATAAAATCTTTGATCCGTTTTTCAGTATAAAGTAAATACTGCAATTTTTCTAATAGAAAAATAATATGGGGGGGAAAAACATAGCTCTAAATATAGGCAAATATTTATGGGTGGAAAAAATGTTCAAAATGCTAAGGGTGATTGGAATGTAATATTTGATAGTGTTTTCTGAATACTTATCTTATAAACCTATTGTATAACAATATAAATAATTATAAAGTTATACATTATTAACCAAAAATAATTTCAAGTAATTATTGTTCAAAAATTAAAATACCTTACTTATAAATTCCATTTTAAGGTAAATAAAATATTTTATAATTTGAATAATAAATATTTACTTAGTTGGATAATTAAATGGTAAGAAATATAAGTTATAAAAAAATAGGTTTCTAATTTTTTTTATGATAGCAAATTTAAAATTATTGGTTTACAATATAATTATGTCATAATACTCTTTGTATATTTACGATGGTTTTCGATGATTAATTTTTTGTCAAAAGTTTATTTTAATTTTGTAAACAGAAATGTTATTTCAGTAAAAAAAAATGGAAATAACAATTTTTTAAAGCAAGGAAAAATACAAATATTATTTTGTAAAAATACAAAATATGTTGCTTTCAAAGTCCACCAGAAAATCTGTGTGCATTTCATATTCTCCTAAGTGTAATTAAATATTTTTAAACAAAATTTAAATAATATTGCCAGATATATGTTTAGTTAAATTAACCCCAGTAATGAGTATAAAATTATTAAAAAAAAATGGAAACATTTATGCATAAGTAAAAATATATGTTCTCATAATGATTTTAAACATTAATATTTAATATGTTCCAATTAATTGAAAGTATATATGTGTAATATGACCTTAACGTGTAAGTGGTATTGATAATGTGGTCACAACATAACATTAAAAATAAGTGCAATCAAATTGCAAAACCTACCTACTTGAATTTTCAAAATAAATTTGAACTCAGTTTTAAAAATACACCTGTTTCAAGAAAAAGGTTGTAAAATTTGCAAAACAAAAGCTAGAAACAGAATTACTGAATACATAAAAATTTTGCGAGTTTAAAATACTGAACCTACAATAAGTATTACAGTTAATTACCGATGCACCAATGCAATACGATTATGTTAGAGTATTTTGTCGTATTTTGTTAAATGTGATCCATCATATATCTCGTCATACATTTTTTCGTGAATATAAACCAGGGGTGGAATTTAAATAACCACCTGGTTCAGGCTGAAGAAATCGCATGGCCATGCGAGGATAATGCTGCATGTACGTTAGCCACAGGTATTATATTACGAGCTTTTCAGTTTATCCTGTAATTTAAATAATTACATTAAAATTTCCCAATGATGCTCGCGTGCCGAACCATGTTCCCGCAATTGTAAGGTATACGTGTTGTTTGTAACTGACTGTAACTCAGGCGACACGCGAAGGTTAGTCGACGTGTCTCACTGTGTTGTTGTAAGTGAATGAGACTGGGTGGCGACTTGTTTGTTATTGGACTGTGTGTTGCAGACCGAGTACAAGTACTGCTACGACCTGGTGCTCCACTACGTCCTCCACTACCTCAACAAGGACATGAAGGAGAAGAAGTGAGGAAGTGAGCAGGAGATGCTCTGGTTCATCGAGTTCGGCCGCGGGACGGCGCTGCCGCAGACTCCGGAGGGACCACCCCAGCAGCACGGCGACCTCGCCGACGCGGCGGGCAAGCTTCCCCCGGGGGCGCGCCACTACCGCTGGAACTGCTGCTCGTGCGAGCTGCTGTCGCCGTGCTGCGAGCGGACCCAGGGAGGCGCGCGGCGGCCCCGGGCCTCGCCGGCCGTCGACCGCTCCCCCCTCGAGCCGGCGGCCGCCCCCGACCTGCCGTCCTTCTCGGGCGAGGTGGTCGCCCCCAGGCGCCGGCCGCCGCCGAGCTCGCTGTACGCGCACCCGCCCCTGCAGCGGTCTCCGGCGCCGCGCCGGGACTGGCGGCCCCCGGCGCCCGAGATAGCGGTCCTCGAGAACGCCGCGAGGTCTCTGCCGCCCGCGGGGAACCAGAGCTCCGCCGCCGTCGAGGTTCGTCAGGGCGCCGCCGCCTCTCGGTCGCTCGACGCCGTCGACGACGACGCCGCCGCCGCCAATCAGATGTGCTTGCCGTGCAGCAAATCTTTCGAATCCTTCCCGAGACTGAAGAACCAAATTTCTCCTAGCAAAGAAGTGGTTGTCACTCAGCAGCTGAATTCTTCTAGCGGTGATTTAGTTAATTATAAAATTAGCACGATAAGCACCAGTGTCCTCTCACAAGACAAGCAGTTGCTCAAAGGTATAAGTTTCCTACCACTGTTGAATACTTGTATCGGGAAAAGTGAACGCGCGGAAAACCAGTACGACGAAATCGAACTAGATCGACGAACGTTTAATGAGTTAGGGCGTGGTAGATTAATCCGAAGGACTGACGAGCCTTGTGACAAAGACATAGCTATCATAGATCAAGTGTCGGATAGTAATATTTTGGGCGAAGAAATTGTGTTGGGAAATATGAGTCCAACAGTCGTAACCGATGCCTTGAAGAAGAGAAGCGAATCGCAGAAGTCCCCATCCGGCAAAAGGACCAAGAGCTTGAACCGGGCGAAGACCTTCCACAGGAGCAGGACCGCCTACGGGAAGATCACGGGCAGCTTGCGCAAGTCGCGCACGCCGCACGTGGAGTGCTCGGAGAGCGAGGCGGAGCAGGAGACGTCCCTGGGGCGGCTGCTGCCCCCGGCGCCCGCCCCCGACGAGCAGGCGCACCAGAAGGTGTTCGCGACGAGCAGCGGGTCCACGTGCAGCGACTTCGTGACGGCGGACAGCTACTCGCCGTGCGCCGAGCACGCCGCCTCCAGCAGGCGCTCCACGAGCAGCGACCTCTTCGCCACCGGCAGCGACGTCACCGCCAGCGAGATGGACACCATCTTCAACGACCTGCACAGCTACACGGACGACGACATAGCCAACGAGATGATCGGCAGCGAGCACTTCCTGAGCAACGCGGTGTCCTTCGACGATAACGAGTTCGACTGCAGCAAAGCGATCACGGACGACGAATTCGACCTGTCGGGAATGGACAGCAGCGTGACGACCGGGATGGAGGATGCGAATTTCTCCTTCTGCCTTAGCCCGACCGACGGGTCGTACGCCCAAGAGTTCGGGGACTCCGAGACGCCCAAGGCACTCGAGAGCTCGTCGGAGGCCCTGAGCGAGGGCCAGGCGGCCGACGACAACGCCAGCTCGACCGGAGACAGCACGATAACTCCGCGGCACGTCTCGAGTTGCGGCGACGGCGAGAGGCGTCCCTTCGGGCACGACCTGGCGGCGGCCTTCCTCGACCGCAGCTCCGAGGGCGCGGTGGGCAGCTCCTACGAGGGCGACCTAGCGGCCGCGGACAGGACATCGCGCCCGGGGGACGTGCCGTGTTCGCCCGGCGCGCTCAGGACCGCAGACGGCGGCGACGCGATCGTCGCCGGCAGGAGCTTGAAAACCATAGCGAAGAAGGCGTCCTCCGACAGCGGGATCAACGTGGGCGACAAGCACTTCGCCGACGACGACACCAACGGGTCCGAAGCGGCGGTCCCGCTCCGGAACAGCAGCTGCGTCGGCGCGAGCGGTACAACCGTCAAGCGCGGGGTGTCGGTGGACGCGGCGCGCGGCGATGACGTCGGCGGGCACGTGGGCCCCCAGGCGGAGGCCGGCGCCGACGCGGGTGGGGGGCTCGGGGGCTTCGATTCCGCCGGCGACGCTCCCGGGAGCAGCGAGAACAAGTGCTCGCTCTTATGATGATCGCTGTACCATCCGCTGGACGGATCTCGATACGTTCAAGGAGAACACAGGTATATCAAGTGCCTTCCTCGTGTCGCTCTGCTGGGTAAAAGGGAGTCCGGTCACTAAGCAATGCCGTTGCGCCCACGCGCTTTGCGCGGCCCTACTTGACAGCAGCGGCTTCTTGTAAGTGTTCACTCTTCTTGCTACCGTGCGTGTCGAAAACCGCTGTACTTGCAATTTGTACCAAGGTATTTTGTTTTAATTTTTTTTTTTCCTTTTATCTTTTGATGGTAGCTGTAAATATAGATCACGTCGTTTCACTGACGTTAAAAGTGTTTCGCAGTAGTAGATTTTAATTAAATGTTTCCACTAATAGTTTTATACACTGATGGTATCAGTTACAAAATAGGTTACTTTTTGGTGTGCAAGATATTATTAGCATAAGAAATTAAATTTATCTATGTTGAGTAGAAAAATATATATATATTTACAGTATCCTTATATTTGTGCGTTAATCATGACCAAATGTGTGATTATAAGTAAGCCACAAGTGACTTTCATTGTTGGAAGGAAATAAATTTGTTGTATATTGTATTATTTATAGATGGTTTTTATTGGTTACTTACTGATAGAGGGCTAGGTGCTTACTACTGTTTATCATGTTTCAAACTATTTAAGCAGCAGCATCGCATATAGTCGTTCATTCAAGATTTCAACATTTGGAAATCTGAATTTACTTAGCGGCACATTCTAAAGACAGTAGATTCTTGATTTTTGACTTAGGTGATGTGTATTTTACCACAATTTTAAATTATATTTTGAAAGGAAAGTTTTTTAGGGATAGTCTTTTTTCAATTAGTTTTTTTTAGATTGTTTTTAATTTATAAATTATAAATAATTGTAAACTATTGCGATGTATACTTTCGTTTAGTTTGTTTGTGTATTTTTTCGTAAAAAAATTAATTTGTTGTACTTCTCTGGTTAGTTTTAAATAAATTTTCTGAAATTTACAGCTATTTTCAATATATTAATCGAAAAAGTCTTACAAGTTTTACTTATTTGGTTCAAATTAACATTAAAATAGTATGTATGTATTTATAGTTCAGAAACTAAAGACAAAATGTCACTTAAAAATATATTTAATATTAATGCTTACAAAGTTTAAAATACTTAAATAATAAACAACCCATGTAAAATGTATGGCAATTATATTTATTTTCATAGCATCATACACTTTATCATTGTTTTACTCAAAGATGCATTAATTAACTCCAGGAGGAATCGAGCTTCTTTTAAATGTTACAAAATGTGGTCGTGAAATCATTAATTATAAATAACATAAATGTGTCAAAGACAACTTGTTAACAAAACATTCTGTTTTACCTTTAACTGGTTATGTATGGAATTGTTACTGTAGGTTAGGCCTACACATGTATCTTGCTGTTATGTACATTATTGATAAATGTAAGTTATTGTTACGTGTAAATCAAAGATTATAATGTTTTATATTTATTACTGCTAAAATTTTCTGTAATGTAATCATTTTTAATTTTGCTAATGACCATTTTATTTTTACCACGTGAAAAATAAGCCTGATATTCTTCATAAATAACTAAAAGTCTCAAATTTCCTTCAAACAATTTTTTAAAATAAAAAGTTTTTTTACCAGGGAAGAAATGTAAATACAAATTCGCAATTGTATTTGTTATATAATTGTATATATCTAATGAATTACAGAAAGAAACTCACAGAGCACACTTTCTATTTGTTCACTACGTATTAAATTATTAGTTAATTGTTTTGGTTGGAGTTATTAAATTGGTAATACATATAACAGAATTAGGTTTGAATTTAAAAAAAATATCTTAAAGATGAAAATAATTATATATATATATTTTTTTAATTATTTTTAAATTCCTTTTGTGAGTGACTTTAAAATATAAATTAAACACTAAAACGTACTACGTGCTGTAAAAATTTAATTAACACATATTTATAATAATTTTGTAATTATTATATATATATTTATATATATATATATGGGTATATATATATATATGGGTGGACACAATAATTCATATATCGGAAGGTTTCAATTATTCCTCAAATGGTTACCTAGGATTATTATTTTAAAAATAACAATGATATATATGCAGGAAAAAACAGAATGTTATTGTGTATTTATAGTTCTGCAAAAATTTAAAATTTAAAATTTTTTATTCTAAATAAATTTTAACTAACATTAACACAATTTATAGCATAATAATTCATATAAAATTTTACGCAAATAATAATTACTATTTATGTCACAACAGTTATATTGAGTAAGTTTACAATTTTTTAACGATTAAATTTCAATCTTTTACAAATCCTACAATTACATGATCGTATAAATAACGCATCCATCAGAAATATACACAGTTTTAAAAAAAGAGGCACGAATAATAGATGTTGGTATCTATGGATTGTATTGTTATTCTTCGAGTAATATGTCTTGGAAATAGTATTTTTAATGATTGGTAGTAAAATAATTTAAAATAAACAAATTGTATATTTATAAAACAATGTACTATATAAAGGTTAATTGTTTTGCTATTTAATTTTATTTAAAAGCTGCATAATAAATCGAATGCGCATGAGGAACCAATCAGAAATATATATAAATAAAATGAAGTATTTTTTTGAAGTTATTCATCAGAATTTCAGTAGAATGTAGAAAAATAATTGCATTTAGAGGTCTAAAAAACAAATAAAATAATCTTTCTACAACAATATTTCTAATAACAAAATTATTTACCGCACAGCCTACGGGCGCAGGTAGATTTCGAAGTAGGTATTTCTTCTGGAACGTTTTGGAAATTTCTGGAACATTATTAAAGCTTAATTAATGTCCATAAAATTCTATATGTTCTTCAATATTACAAAATGATAATTTTTTTTTCATATTCCATGTAGCGAAAATGTTTCGAATGTTTTTTATTCATTGCATCAAGCATTAAAATAACTTAGAACGAATGCCATACTATTCCTACTAAGTTAATAATGCATATTTTGACATTTACATATATACTTTATTTCATACTTTGCACTAATAAGGGGTCGTATAAAATTTTAATATTTCACATTAATTTAAGATAATATTTGGAAGGTTCACAATGAGTTAGAACGAATTAAAAAGTTATAAAGTTTAAAACTTATTTTTTCAATACTTTTTTTCAACCATTTTCAGTGATAGTTCGTCTCGTCAAAATATGTTACAGGCAAAAGTTGTAGAAGATACTGGATTTGTACAAAAATATAACGAATTTTATAGTGCATATACCTAATTCTTAAAAAAAATAATGTTTTTTTTTACTAGCCTTTGTGATTTACACCCCTAACAACAACAGTTAGCTGTATCAGAATTTTTTCTACAAAGGTTTTAAATAATATGCATAGTTTTAAAAAGAATGACTCGGTAGTGTGTATGGTACGAAAGTAATTATTATTTTATTTCAACCCTCATTTTTTCAACCTTTTCAGTAATGGTTCGGCTTATCAAAAACCTTTTCAGACAAATGTTAAAGAAAATATTTAGAATATTTACAATAAATTGTAACAGTTTTGTAAGAGTTATTTTTAACGCAGTTGTATATTAATTTGTCCTTTAACCCCTGTTTTTTCTATGCGTTACAGTAATTGTTTCCAGCCAAATTTTTATATGTGATTCATAAGATTTACAAACAACTTGAATGTATTTAATAGTGTGCCTACTAACGAAGTTAAGAATTTTTGTGTCATTCAACCCCTTGTAGTAAAGGTTGGTTGCATTGAAAAATATTTCAGAAGTAATTAGTAAACTATATTAAAATATTTAACAATAAATAAGAAATATTTGATAATGTACATGGTACGGAAACTGTGAATTTTTGGTACTTCAACACCCTGATTTTTTCATCCCTTGCAGTTATGGTTAGCCATATCAAAAATTCATTTTTACAAGTAAAGTTGGTATTAATCTAACGATTTATAATAGTATCATTGAAATGCTATATTTTTCATGTTGATTGAGTTATAGCGATTTTTCTGTTTTTCTATAAACTTTCCCCATTTTTACCCCTTTGGTCGGATTTTGTCCATTAATAAACTCGACGGAGATTATTCATAACTTTATTTTATGTTTAAGTTTGGGCGTGATTTGTGCAGTATTACGGCAGTTATCGTGTGCATAAAAATGTTATATATATATACACACACACTTTCGATTTGACTTCGGTTTTGGAGTATATGGACCATGAAACGAAAATGTTTGTAAAAATTTTCGGAAGAAGCACCATAGTAACGGCTACAATAGTAGTCTTTCTTCGAAATCTACCTAAAAGGAATAGTATTTTATCCACAGTATTTTACTGGAGATTTACGAATGTATGTCTGTTGTAAACTTTGGTGATATAAATTTTATTAAAAATTGAATATGTATTTAAAATACAAAGAGATATAAATGCAATGTAAGTGACAAAACATATTCGGAAACGATACATTTTTTGAACTTAAATTATATATATATATATAGCTTTTTATCTGAGTTCTATAGAGAATAAATTTTTCAGGACCTACATAAAACAAAAATCTAGAAATTTTAAAACACATGCAAACTTTAAATATGTTAAAGATATTACATAAAATAAATACTGTTTGGAAAATAAGTAGGTACTTTACATTTGTTGAAAGCAAACATTGCCCACGCAAAAGTAAAATTTCATTAATAAAAGAAGAAATATTTTTGGTTTAACCTTATTATCAGCATATAGTTAAAATGTTAGTGCAGTTTCTTACTGATAAACAGTGAAGCCATAAAGGTTAAATATTTATATAACACAAATTTGCGATTGAATAGTAATAAAAATTTCATTTTGCTTATGATATAATGTAAAAATCAAACAATTCAAAGACGAATCAAATAATTGAGACCGGTATTTTGCATCTCAAGACAGAAGGGGATACCATTTCTTGTAGTATTTACGAGAGTGAGTACATACATTTTTATTACAGAGTAACTTGACGTAAGGAAATATATGTGCCCGAAGATGGGAGAATTAAAAGAATGGAAGTTTGGCAAATTTGTAGCTAGAAAATTGTCGAGAACTTGTGCATAGATATTCTGGGAGCCCAACTTTAAATCATAATGAAATGACAGTAAATGTTAAAGTTTAAATTTAACTGAAATACTAGCATACGTTAAATTTATTGCAGTAAGAAATTTTCTTTATTTATAAATTCTAAAAATTATAGTTCCTAGTAGACACTATTGATGTGGTTAACAACTCCAGAAAAGATAGAAATATATTCTTAGCTAGGTTAAAAAAATTGTTTCCATAAGACTTCTGGTAAAATTGGCGTACACCTAAATATTATAAACGCATGAGTAACTGATCTAAAAAAAATCTTCAAACTATTATTTGATTATGTTTAAGTTCCACTTATTTATTTATTCTTAATATAGTTATTTTTCTTGCTCCTGAAGTTTAGTTGAATTGCAACACTTTAAAACTTTTTTTAGTTAATTTTTAATCTTCATTTAAACTATGCATTTTCTTTGTACGTTTGTGAAAATATTGCAAACAATGATTAAGAAAAATGTGATGTATTTAGTAGTTATAGAAATGTGTATACATTTTTAACAGTAAAACTATCTTTACTGCCTCAAAGTAGTGTTTTATGACGTTTGTATAAAAATAGTTCCGAAAATATTTTAATTTGTTAATTTGTTGTAAATTTGTACATCTTTTATAGTAGATTAAGACTTCTTATAATAAACGTTTTCAAATAGAAAACTGAGAAACTTAAGATAATGAATAAAAAAACTCCCTAAATACAGTTTCGCTTTCTTGTAATAAAGTGTAATAATTTAACTAATTTTTATATCATTCAGAACAGAAACAAAATAATAGCGATAGTGAAAATAGCAAAGCAATCATTAAGAAAAAAACTGAAGTTTGCATGTGTGATGATTTGTTCCTGTTATTAGCACGTAATTATTCAGCTCTTTTTATATTAAACTTGATAGTGAATTATATTTTTGATAATTATGCTTGCCAATATTTATTTGTCATTCAATTTACAGTACGTAGAACTAGGATATTAGGTAACCATTATTAGAGAGAAGTTAAAGTATTTTGTATCTGTGTTGCATGTTTGAAGCTTTCTTTTATATCAAGATGTTAATTTATTAAATTAGAATAAGTTAATTTTTACGATATCAGAAGAAACTTTTGGTATAAAAAAATAATCCTTTCTGAAATACTTTTTTGACAATCCGTGGACATATAACAGTATGTTGTGTCCGGAGGAGATACTATAAGGCGTGAATTAAGTCGTTTTTGTGATTGTATTATCATCATAATCTTTTGAACAATTCCTGCCATGTCTGTACACCATTGTCACTAGCAGTAATTACTTCCTGTTACTTTCTACTTGATACCATCCTGGACTCTATATATATATATAATGTTAACCACACAACGTTGACATTTGTAAATACAATCGAATAACGTCATGTCGACATTACATTCTGAAGGTCCAATTTCAATTTTTATAACGGTGAATACTACTAAGCTGTCTTTTTTCATACACATTGTATTCCATGAACTGTTCTGTAAAATAATTTGAAACAATCCGATGGTGTATTTTTGTACATCATGCAGTTTTTAATCAATTACGTGAACAAGGTTTGCTTAAAGTTGGTCTCTCTGGTGAGCAGGGACATATACACGTACAAGCAATGAGGTCCGTTGCATAGGTAAAGAGAAGAGAAGTGTGTTTCCTACAGTGTTCGTGTGAAGATATTGTATGTTTTATATAAGGAGAGTTGGTGTATTTTCACAATGAAGAAAATGTTATTAAATAGCTTGGAAAAGTAGTTATGTTAAACGTTATTTCTAACAAATACTTATTTCAGTTAATTTTTATACGAGCAAAAAAATTAATAAAACATTTATTTTCATTTTGACTAACAAAATACACATACATTTTTTTCCTGTAAAAATATTTCAAAAAGGCTATGTTTGAGTCATTGCAGTAAAAACTAATATATATATATATTTAAAAAATTTATTCTATAAATTAAATTACATCTTAAATACCATAGTTAAATATTTTTAAGATACGGAGTTTATAGGAGTTTAAATTAATTTAGATAAAAATTTATTTGTAGTTCTCACCTGACTTATTTATGTAAATTATATCTATTTACTTTCTCTAAAATACCAACTTTTACTCACTTGTATTTTGTAGCTTGTATAAAGCTATAGATCATACTTTTACTAAAAAAAAAAAAACTTTCGTTCGTAATTCGAACTCGTCTAAGCGGTGTGAAGGGGCAACCCCCCTCCCCCCCTTCAGGGGTCAGCCAGCGGTCATTAGAAAGTGACCATGGGCTAGATTTTTAAAGCTCTGTGGAAGCCCCCCTTCAATTAGGAGGGGGGAGGGCAACCCCACCAAAGGTGAAAATTGACTTAATAATTTTCGCAGCCGGTATACGTAAAATAATGTGTAAGGATAATTTATATTTTTCGCATTTTCATTTTTGCTTCGTTGTCCAAAGTTTGGGGCTGCGGAAAAATTCTGTACATTTAATTTGACTTATGCCCGAATCTTTTGGCCACCGTCCAACCTCTCCGGGGGGAGGGGGAAGCCCCTAATTTTTTGAAATGTTGAAAATTATACCCACATCATATTTCGAGGTATTCGGTTTCTTTTAAGCAACGTATGACCCATCCTAGAGAAGTTAAAAAGGGGGGAGGGTGGATCCAAGCCTCCCATTTTTCAAATACTTTCATATATTAGGCCTACATAATGCCACCACTACTTGCTTTTTTAACGTAGTAAAATGATACTAACATTGATACATCATGCAGGTTCAATTCCTGCTTTACATTAACGAAGAAAGGAAGTTTCCATCCTAATGCGACATTCTCCTAAAGGAATGGGAGGTGTCTTGCCCCCACCCCACCGATTGGTAGTCAGAGAGAGCCGCTTTCTATTGAAACATCATGGACCCATATTTTAATGTGGAGGAAGGTTGGAGGAATATAGTGCCCTTTACCTCTTGGTGTAGGAAAACCCACAAATTAATTTACTTTGTTTTGCTTGTAATTACATCTCCTCCCAAGGTAACCGGAGGAGGGGGTGAATCCTCCCTCATTGTAAAGAACTCATGGGGGCAGATTGTTTGAAAGCTTTGTGTACCATATACTCTAATTAGTGTGTGTGGGGGGGGGGGGGGTGTGTGCATAGGTCCAAAGGGCCCATTTATTGCCTTTTATGGAAACGTTTTCTTCATAACGCCAATGTATTTTATTTTTGTTTCCGATGCTCGACCTCCTCCTTGTTTGAGAAAAAATGGGGGGGGGGGGGGAGGATGGAGCTTAGCCCCAAATTTTTCGAAATCCGAAAATTGGTTTCTATTTTATTTTGAAGTGATTGTGAGGCAATCTGGCACCGCCGAACCACTCCGGTTGGGGAGCCCCCGATATACGCACATTTGTACCTAATCCCAGCCATTTTTGCATCGCATGGACACTTCCTTGGGGGAGAACGGCTTGGGGGGAGGGGGTGGTGGAGATAAAAGCCTCTTTTGGAACGCAAAATATTTCATTTTAGTTGATTTTGAGGCACTGCCAAGGCATTCGGGCAAACACCAGACCCCTTCCAAGTTGGGAAAGCCCCAACATTTGATTGGAACACGGAAAATGCTATTTAAGTTAATTTCGAGGTCCTGGTGGGGTATTTTCTGCCCCCTTTATTATTACAATTTTTTTTCATCCTTACTCCATCACCATACATCAAGTTCGTGGTGTTTTGCGTTGTTGTGATAATTTTTTCAACGAGTATCCCAAATCCTTTGCACGCTGTGTTAACACAGGGCCTTCGCATGGTAAAGATAGTAACCGCTATTGTATTACTAGGAAAAAAAAAATATTTTAATCAATGCTGTTTGTATTAACTAGATTAAAACAACTGATATTAATTATTTTATTGTAGTATATAAGTGGGATATTACCAAAATCCTAGAAAACTAATATTTGCAGGGTTTTGGGGCAACTTTTATTATTTATTTATAATAGTATTCTAAAAATAAAGAATTTTATGGCAAAGGTTATACACAAGCGGTTAATTCAAAATTGTACAAAATACTATTTAATTTTATCTACTCCTGCCCTTGAGATTTTCACAGCCACAGAATAACATTAATTGAAGAATATTAAATATTAAGAAACTAATAATATTATTGATTTAAACTGAATCACCGGAAGCATAAAAAGCTAAATATCTAAAAATAATTAAGGACATTACTCCCTTAAGCAGGAGAGCTAGTATATTCACAGTTCTAATCTGTAACAGTTAATTTGGCAATGTTGTTTTACATTGCTTGATTGAAATTCAATTAAATAATAAAAATGTGATTTGCAATCAGTGTATCGTCCCACTGCATGGGCTGTAACGGAGCAAAAATGGCCCATGACTCATGGAATGGAAACAACGCTTTTGTCCATACACTCAGCGCTAAAAATAAACATTCATTTCATGTAACTGGAAAATCTAGAATTTTGATGTTCCACTGAAAAAAAGAGTGAATATATGAGGAAGGTTGTGGACAGGAACCAAGTGCAAGAGCGAATTTTTGTACAAACACTTGGCAGGATCTCAGATGAACGCCGAAAATAGTTTAAAGAAAGCCGGAAACTGATAGTTTGGTCACGACACGACTTGACTTGAACTTTAAAACTACTTAAAATTAATAATTCGTCTTACATTCAAATTATATAACAAAATAAATTATATACAAACTACGATTTAAAAAAAAAAACACTAGTTTTACAAACCGACAAGACTGAACTAGCTCTGTGTTTACGTCCACTTTGCGGAAGAAACATCACCAAGGCCACGGCTGACTTTACAGATGTATTTGCTTTTTCTGTGTCTTCAACTTCTTCCGTGGTTCGGTAGACTTGGAGCTCGTAAACGCTTCGCCATTTCTTCGCTGGTTTAATGCTTGGTGGCATGCGCATTTTTTTTTTTTTTTTTTAATTTGGCCCTGAATTGTAATGTTCTAAGAATTACGACGTTAGACTTTAGACACAGAAGTCGGATGAGTACCAAGTACGAATTAAAGTGTTGGTAAATGGGTGTAATTTTTTTCTTCCGAAACAAATTCATTTTATTCTCCCTTTAATGAAGTACTGATCTGTGAGACAAGTTGTCTCCATTAAAACTGCTGCATGTGAGTATAAATTTCAGGAATCTCCCTCCACAGATGAGATTTGCCTCTGTTACTTTGCACTGTTAACGAGAACACGTTAAGTGTTTTTTGTTTTATCCATAACATGGTCAAATTTAAACTTATGCGCAGAAGATAATTTTCTGTACTTTTAAAAAATATTCCTTTGGGAATCAGTTACCAAGTAACAGTTCGCAACACTTCAGAAATATATATATTGTAATTTCATAAAACACGTGGTTATGGTTATTTTTGCATGTGTCAAATACATTTTTCGAGATAATACTGAGTATTTCTTACGCAAATTGGCGCAAAATTTTATATTTTAATCAACTTTTCATTCAAGGATAAATTTTTTAAACAATGGAAAAGATAAAATAATATTCAATATTTGGACTTTATTTTGTTTTTATTGTGCTTATTAGGATACGCAGTTAATACTGGAAAGCTATTCAAGGAACTTTTTACAAATAACTTTAACTATTGGATGTACTGGGTCAACACAAAGCATAAATTCCTGGGTAAAAGTTTGAACCGACTCTTACTCCGAACAATATTTCGTAGTGATATGGCTGTTTTCATGTAAATGTACAAATTAATATGTATATATATATATGTTATTTTACATGAATATTTCTGTTTCATTTACTATACATATATAGAGAGTGTGATAATTTTTTTTCAGATCAGCAACAATACGTCTTTAAGTTAAATGATTTGAGTAAAAATAATAAAGGATCACACGTTATCAGGTTGAGTCAACATGGAGGAAACGGAATGTTTGATTCGAGTACCTTAATGCCAAACTATTTATTTCGTTTCCTTTTCATTACTTTTATTCTAGATTTTTTTCCTCTAAATTTAATACGAAAGTTCTCTTACATTTAACGCTTCGTCCAAAATTTACTCATAGGGTATCAATAATAAGCTTACCAAAACTACCAACCAACTTATAAAATTTTTGCGAAATTCCATCCCAAATGGATGTAAATAGCGTGAGTTTTATTTAAAAGAAAAAGGCATCGTTTTGAATCTACCATACATAATTACAGGCAAGAGATTTAGAATGAACCACATGAATATAGAGATACATATTGTATTTTTTATCAGTTAGTTTCACCCCATGGTGTAAAATTGATAGGTAGGTTTGGTGTAAAAAAATGTCATTCTTCCAAATAAACAAGAAGAGGTAATAAAAATAGAATGAACAGATATAGAGTTACGTCATTAATGGTGTGAAAAGGGGGTAAGTTTTGTTTTATAGTAATAAATCATATCTACAGAGTAAATCAAGTGGAGCGTAACTAACTGAGCATGAATAACATATCTGATTTTTTGAAGAGTTATCTTGCAGTTTTTATATTTTCTCGAGATTCGACTTCAAAGGGGGTGAAAAGGGGATCAGTTGTATTTTGTGGTAAACAGTCACGTATACAAAGATAATTAAGCAAGAGGTAAGGAACTAAGCATGAATAACTTACATTATGAGAATTTTTTTACTATTTATAAATTCGTTTGAAAAGGGGGTGAAAGTGAGTATATAAGTAAATTTGTATGGTGATATGTCAAATCTCTGAAAAAAATAAAACGGGAGGTAAAAAAATGAGCAAGAATAATTTACATAAAGAGTTACGTATTTTTTTTTAAATTTAAGTCAGTGACTTGAATAGATTATAAATGTATACGTTAAATTTTTAGTATAAATAATCATGTCCTCAAAGAAAATCATGCGGAAAGAAAGAAACTAAGGACGAATAATGTACATAAATTATTACATAACGTGTTATCTTTTAAAATTCCACCACAATGGTAGTGAAATGGAAGGTTGTTCTGATAGTAACAAAACTTATCTCCAAGAAAATCAAGCAGGAGGTAAAAAACTGAACAATTATATCCTACACAGTTAAAGTTTTCACAATTCGACTGCAAATGGGATGAAAATGGGGTTATTTTAATTTATATTGATAGATCATCCCGAAACAAATCAAGAGAGTGATAAAAAGAACTGAGGAAGTATAACCTACACAATGTATCTCATAACTTCTTTTAAGAGTAACACTTTAGTTCTCGGTATACGGCATTTCGTATGAGTAATTTCGTGAATGTGTCGGTAGACGCATGGAACGGAAATATATAACCATGGTGCTGCCACCTGTAGTGGATGGTGCATATCAAAGATCACAAGGCCAAAGGGAAATCTTATAAAATGAACTTTTTAATGCATTTTATCAAAAGGATAGAATTTGAATAAAATTTCTTGTCGAAAATCAGGTCCAAATCCGGTGTTTATTTTTTTCCGAGCCATCTTCGCTTTTATCAGAACCGTTTCATTATACAGATGAACATTTCTGACTGCAAATGGAATGCTTCGATGGTCGACGTAGCTGCTCTGGCAACGAATTCTAGTGGCGAGTGCAGGAATGTAGTTGGAAACACAATTTTCATACATATTTATCGCGTTCGGCATTATTTAAAATAAATCTAAGTTAAATTTCGATTCGTGTCTGAGGCCTGAGTTTAGTATTATTAGTGTAATTGAAACATGAGAACATTTTAGTATGGTAGTTATTGAGGTAGATGTTATTCATCTCTGGAGAGTAGGCCTACTGAAAGACTCGCTCACATGTTTTTTTTTATTAATATTATGCTTAACTACTAATATACTAAAACTTAAGTTATTAATTTTGATAACTGTATTTTACATTCATAATATAGATGCTATTTGTAAAATATAACTTTTATGTAATATATATCTGCAATGAGAATGAACAAGTGTAAGTTTGATAACTATTCAGCGTTTATTTTTTTAACAAATTTAAAAGAAGTGTAGATGCAAAATATGGTATATTCTAAATTTATTCTAAATAGGGGCTTATGTTAAAAATTTTAAATTAAGATCCCTCACCAAGGTAAAAAATATACCCGAATACACGAAAATGGGTGTTATGAAACCAGCATACATAATCTACGTTATAAGCTTACGGATTTCTACTTTCGAAATTTCAACCCTAAATGGTTTTGTAATGTATGAAATCTTATATATACCTTACATTTTATATTGCCTATTTCTTTAATAAAAATGGGGCAATATTCACATTATTTTTCTTAAAACCGTTCACTATCAGCAATATCCTTAAGTTTGCGCTAGTAAAGCCGCGTTTAATTAGTTAGTATTCATACAAAGATAAGTGAAAGTTTCTGAATTTAGACCAAATCAATTTAAAAATAACAGGTTTTTCATTTTTTTTGTGTTATTATTTCGATTTAGGTATGAGTGATTATAACAATTGTTTATGTATTCACGTAAAGTAGTTTAATTTTGACATATTTTTCTTATATGTAGGCTACACGAGGCTGTTTATCAAATCCTGAAGTTACAGAAGTAACGAAATAAGCTTGAAAAAAGTTCTGTAATTGCATTTTATAACAAAACGTCATGATTCAAGTGCTCATCAACTATAATAGTTTTTTTTTTTAAATAAAAATTAAATATAATTCACATTCAGAAAATATAAGGGGGACGAAGGCTGAATTAAAAAAATCATAATAGTACCCATTCAAGCTTTATGACATGTTGCATAAGATATTCTTTTTAGATGTAATTCATGATCCTCAAATTAAAATTTTTTTTTCATAAAAACAATACTAATGTATTATATTTTCAAGTTTCTCAAGATATTAAATTATTGCTACTAAACCTTGAGAAAGTTGACTGGTCGGATGGTTGTAACAGTTTGTAATTGGCAAATTTACTTTTGCAGTTAGTATGGTAATTTTATAAGTGAGAAAAAATGGCTAAAATTAAAATATTTATATTAATCATCATACATATTTAAATGCAATACGGTTTAAATGCTTCTCGTTCACAAGTAATGCATAGCATACAATAAAATATTACGCACTCACGAAATAGAACAAAATATTTTCTACGAAAACAATTTTATTTATAACAGACTATATATTTTTTAATTTCAATCAGTTTGACAGTTCAAATATTAAAATTTCAAACAAAAAACCATAAAAAATGCTCTAAACAAATTTAAATATTTGCACTATGAGTATATATTCAATAAGAATTATTATTTTATAGTAGAGAATAACTAATGAAGACTAAATTAATCACTTCTTAAAAGCTCAATTGTTTGTAAAAAAAATTAAAATTTACAAAATCATTTAAATTACAAGTACTCTAAAAAACTCTTACACTGAAATTAAATTAATAATGTTACAAACTGGTAGCAATATTACAAATTGAATTTTACTATAATAACATGACAAAATAACACTATTTATTTTGTTTGAATAATACATATAGGCCAAAAGTTATTGTTGCATTGAGACAGCGGTGAAAATTGAAACTAAATACACTTGTAAATAAATATTTTTTTAAAAAACAATTAACACTATTAAAATTGTACTTGTCTTTTGGCTGCAGCTCCATAATTTGAAGACACAAAAACACTGCCAAACAACACTGAAAAATACGTCTTCCACGGAACAACACAGGAACGCCAGGTTCACGCCTCGCGCGTTTTCGTAACAGCATTAAATTTTTCAAACGTCCGTCTATAATATTGGTCTCTATTTTCTCACAAGTCCTGCAGGGATAGTATAAAAAATGTTATTGTTGAGTTGCGAGAATGTCCGAGCGCGCTGTCTCTCGAAGACGGCGCGTGGTGCTCGTGAGGCTCTTGAGGCTCGTGAGGCTCGTGAGGCTCTTGAGGCTCGCGAGGCTCGTGAGGCTCTTGAGGATCGTGAGGCTCGTGAGGCTCGTGAGGCTCGTGAGGCTCGCGAGGCTCGTGAGGCTCTTGAGGCTCGCGAGGCTCGTGAGGCTCTTGAGGCTCGTGAGGCTCGTGAGGCTCTTGAGGCTCGCGAGGCTCGTGAGGCTCTTGAGGATCGTGAGGCTCGTGAGGCTCGTGAGGCTCGTGAGGCTCGTGAGGCTCGTGAGGCTCGTGAGGCTCGTGAGGCTCGTGAGGCTCGTGAGGCTCGTGAGGCTCGTGAGGCTCGTGAGGCTCGTGAGGCTCGTGAGGCTCGTGGTGCTCGTGAGGCTCGTGAGGCTCGTGAGGCTCGTGAGGCTCGTGGTGCTCGTGGTGCTCGTGAGGCTCGTGAGGCTCGTGGTGCTCGTGGTGCTCGTGAGGCTCGTGAGGCTCGTGGTGCTCGTGAGGCTCGTGAGGCTCGTGGTGCTCGTGAGGCTCGTGAGGCTCGTGAGGCTCGTGAGGCTCGTGAGGCTCGTGAGGCTCGTGGTGCTCGTGAGGCTCGTGAGGCTCGTGAGGCTCGTGAGGCTCGTGAGGCTCGTGGTGCTCGTGAGGCTCGTGAGGCTCGTGAGGCTCGTGAGGCTCGTGAGGCTCGCGAGGCTCGGGCACTGCGAGGCACGGCCCGCGAGCCCTTCAGGTGCCCAGGACGGCGACGAGGACGCTGAACACGAACACCCCGACGGGGTGCTGCAGCCTCAGCTGCCCGCCGTGCTGCATGGCGGCCGGGTGCTCTCCTGAAGCAGTCGCCCCAGGCATCAAAGCACTATGCAGCGTGAGTCAGAATTCCATCAACACACACTTCGGCTGCAAGATTCTGGGTCTGGCGGCGCTCCACAAGGCAGGGAATGCGCCTTCGCAGTTGGAGCCGAACATCTTTGAAGTAAGAGCCGAACAAATTTGAAGTTAGAGCCGAACAAAATTAAAGTTAGAACCGAAAAAATTTGAAGAGCCGAACAACTTCGAAGTTAGAGCCGAACAAATTTGAAGTTAGAGCCGAACATCTTTGAAGTTAGAGCCGAACAACTTTGAAGTTAGAGCCGAACAACTTTGAAGTAAGAGCCGAACATATTTGAAGTTAGAGCCGAACAAATTTGAAGTTAGAGCCGAACATCTTTGTAGTTATAGCCGAACGACTTTGAAGTAGGAGCCGAACAACTATGAATTTGGTGCCGAATCACTTTTAAATTTAAGCCGAACAACATTTTTTCTTATTGCAAAGAACAGAGAAAGTATTCATTATCGAACACTAAGCGTCTGGACGTTGTTCAACTAAACAAAGTTCTACAATCCCCGCAAAATATCTCTCTGTCGTATTTCATTTAAATAATTCTGGGATGTATATTTTTATATTCCAAACATTTTCCCGACCCCAATAATTTCAAATAAATAATTTTCCACTGCTACAATTTTGCAGAGGTTAAAATTATGTGTTCATATAAACATTATCCAGACACTCGGTGTTCTATCTTAAATCCTTTCTTAATTATTATTACTAAAATAATATTTTCACCTTTAAATTTAAAGGTGCCTTGAGAAGCGCATTCGACCATATATTTTCAACTTATTTTTTTCATGATGAACTTGCAGCCAATGATAGTCGCTATAATTCTCACTATTCCCGTCCAATTAACGTCATGCAACTTGTCTCAAATTTGACAGTTCTCCAAAGTAGTACAACCGGTCATAAGCATCCTCCTGCCTCTGTTGTTATGCAAGCAGGGTTTCTGTAAAGCAACCTATCGTGGTTGTCAGTGTTTCTAAACAAATATCCTGTACTGCTTTGTAAGTGACCGATTGGAGATGGGTTACAACTGGTACTGCTTTTGAGAAAAGTCAAATTTAAAGACCGTTCACATGACACACACTAACATCCTAAATAAGAAAATTTTGAACTGTTGATTTAAAATGGGTAAAAATTTTCCGTGGAAAAAAATTTATTATTATATTTTTCCGCAAATGATTCAAGCGGCCCCATGCACGTACGTGTCTTGCTCGACAGCCAAGTTCACTGAGCTGGACTTGCGAGCGAGACTCGAGTATTTTTGATCACATACGATCAGAGTGCTTACTCTAAGTTTATCGTTTCGATAAAATATGACAGTTTCTTATTCTAAGTTTTTTTTTGTGACCTCATTCTCGATGTATAAAATCGATATAAACTATAGTTTCGTAACGAGAGGGTACAAGCTATTGAAAGTCCCACATGATGCCCAAGGAAATGGGAATTTCATGCTTTTTTTCTGCTTTCGCAAATATCGCTAAAACACTATCGAGGGAACTCGATGTTGAGATGACTCGATAGAAGTAACGATATAATTACATAGAACAAGCCCCCAGGGCCGGCGAACCCATTAGACGAGTAAGGCGACCCTCTAGGGCGGCAGGATATAAGGAGCGGCAAAAAGGGAGGAGGAAAAATCCAAATGTTAGTGAAAATACAGTTAAATACAAAATTTGCCTCTTCAACATTGATTTATGTAACGATTTATAATTATCATTTTATTTCATTTGTTATTTAGCCATCATTATTAAATTACTACATTACTAGTGCAGTAAGTATAAGTAATGGATAGATATGTGATAAAACTATATTATCACCTTTATTATTTAAAATTAAATTTAAATTCTTATCAATTGTTGAAATTTGAATTTCATATTTTCACAATCTTTGGGTACACAATATATTATAGATATACGTTTTTCAATTGATACCTAAGATAGCGTTTTTTATCGAATGTATTTGTATAAGTGTGACATTTTTGTCCTATCTACAGTGTCCGGTAATTTGAATTCGCAAAGGTGGTCACCTTAGTTATGGGAGGTGCGGCAAATGTGACTTTTATCTAGGGTGGCAGAACTGGTTGCGCCGACTCTGCACACGACACGAACATACTTCGATCTTCGCTCGTATATTTCAGTATTCTAAATGATTTTATCAAAGCAAGTTGCAGTTGCAGGGGTCGTCCTGTATGAATAAACGTAACAGAAAAGCATGGTATAAGACGTAGTTGCAACAAAGACGAAGTTTCACACATTTGAAATCCATTAACTCTATCAGAGATGATAGACTTGATGACTACAGAAAAATATTTTTAATTGACTGTCGAGAATATGCAGTATTTGCTAGACAACGTAATTCCTTTTATATTAATACAGTTCCTATTCTTCTCACGGGATAAAATATATATTTATGACACAAAGTGTTAGAACGTTATTGTTTTCCCATTCAGTATGAAATTCAAACATAGACTACAAGCCTTAATACAAAAAAAGAAGATAATCGAGTGTCATACTAAAGGTATTATCGGTTAAATATTTCAAACATACTTTGTTAAAATCAGTTAAAAACTTTTCTTTTTGTGTTAGTGTAAACAGTTCTAGACACAAAAAATTATATTAGAAAAAAAAATAATTACCTTAAAAACAGCGTAATTTTAAAATTTACTAAGCTAATATAAAATCTAAAGAGAAAGGTGACTCAAGACATGAATTTTTGATACCAAAACTACTATATGAAACGTTCCTTATGTTAGTAAAAACAAACAGACTGTTACACACTTTTCACAAACATCACGGTGTTTCTTATACCTATGGCTTGCAAGCTGAACATTTTCTACAACGTAAAAATGTAACGTAAACATTTTTTCTCTAATGCCGATTTTTTGTTTTATTTTTTTGTGACTAATTTTTTTTTTGTTTGTGTTTGATGCACGTCGGAGAAAATTTAGATATAATCGGTGGACTGCCATGTCATGCACGACCGATGTTTGGAACACGAACGGGACAGAAATTACGAAGGGTAAATGGAGAACCAACTCTTCATGTTCAAAATCCTTCTGATAATAACAAGGCATAAACTGCTGGCGCATGCAAACCTCACTGCAGTCTATAGTCCCTTCACCCCCCCCCCCCCCCCAACACACACACACACACACAAACACGATCAGTCCAGCTTCCAGTTTGAACTGCTCAATCCGAAATGGCATTTTGGACTGAAGTGAAACCCTCTGCACACACGATCAGTCCAGACGTTCATTTCGGAACGAGCAGTCTGAACTGACAGTTCGGGCTGAACTGAAGCTTTCCCCACACACGATCAGTCTTGTGGTTGCTGTTGCTGTTGGATGTATCGTTTCATCGTAGAATATGGAAGAAACTTTGGATGTTTCAGTTGCAGTTACACTTTCAGTTAGAAAAAAAAAAGATGTACATAGCAAGACTTGATGTAAGCTTCTGAACATACGCCTTTGCTAAGAAATGCCCGGTATGGACCCGGTATGCATATTTCTCTGAAGCTTAGCAATGGCGTATATCCAAAAGCTTGCTTCAAGTCATGCAATCCCATTGCGCAAATCTTTCAAAGATAATACATAGCAAGGCAACCGAAGATATCTGCTACGACACTCAGCTATTGGACTGATGGACTGATGGACTGGTTGTTCGGACTGGAGAGACCCTGTTCCCACGAACGGACAGTTCGAACTGAGGAGCTATCGAGCCCACGGTCCGATATGATGGTAAGCCGTCAGTTCGTCAGCCCATCAGTTCTGACTGAACAGTCCACACACACGGCAGTTACGAACGGACAGTCCGGACTGTGATCGTGCGTGGAGGCCTTGAAAGGTGTTTTTTTTTTTTTTTTCGGGGAAACCACCAGGGGGAGGGGTGAGAGGGGCTCACCGTTGAGGACGTGGACCACCACCGTCTTGGGGTTGGCGTTCGACGGGTTGCAGGAGTACTTGCCCGAGTCGGGCGCCACGGCCCTCTGGATCAGCAGGTAGCTGGTCGTCACGTCGCCCTTCTCCGTGATGACGCTGACCCCGCCGCGCGGCGAGTCGTAGTTGATCTCCTGCTCGCAGCACACACACACACGCGCGCGCCGGAGCGCCATCGCACCTCGCGTCGTGTCGTGTTCTCGCTCCAGACTCCAAATAACACTTCACAACGTAACCTTTGTTGATTGCCGACAGAAGGTTTCTATCTGTAAACCATTGAACTAGAATGGAAGGAAGGCAGCATGGAACGGGAAATTTGTAACAACGGTGCTGCCATCTGTGGCGGATGGCGCGAACCAAGTGTTCACAAAACCAACGGGAAACTTTATAGTATTAACTGTTCAATAAATATTTTAACAAGTCTGACAGTATTTTTAATAAAATTCCTTGTCGAAAATCAGGTCGATAGCATTGGATTAGAATTTTATTCAATTATTATTTTTTTTGGAGCCGTTTCAATTATACAGTTTAACGATTCGGTAGTCGACGCAGCTGCTCCGGTAGCGAATTCTAGTGGCGTGTGCGGAATCTACGTGTGATTCGCGTCCAGAAATGTCGTTTAAAACACAATTTGCGCATATTTCTCACGCTCGGCATAATTTTAAAAGAATTCAACGAGGCCTGAGTTCCGAATAATAAGTTTATTTGCAACATGAGAACGCATGAATTCGCTCATTACCGAGGTTGGGTGTTTCACATCTTTGGCGAGCACTAAAGACTCACTCACATTCTTTTTATATATGTAACAAGTCCTTGTTGAATGGTTTTATGAACTTAAAGGCAACTTTTAATGTCATTCCTAGCATTTACTGAAAGAATGAAATTGTGTTGTAAATAGATTTTGATTAACCGTTCCTTTGTTAAATTTGTCTTGAAAATCTTCACTGCAAGTGTGAAATTCATTAAGTTGTGGGCCATGGGGCTTTCAAATAAAGAAATACAAATTACTGAAAAAGTAAAACTCGATGCTATATTCAAACTTTCATAAAGGAAAGCAAAAATGAAAGCACTAGTCGCCGTGTAAAAAATCTCAGCCTGGCCAAGATTTTTCAAAGTCTCAGATATAAGAGCTTCAGCCATATCAAAAGCAGAGTCCTTAAAAAGTTAAAACTTAAGTAGCAAAGTAAGTGAGTTGCGTACGAAAATTGATAAAAGGGAAGCAGGCGTAAACCTTCCAAAGCAAATATGAGAGCTTATCATTGGTTTCGAAAAAAAGTAAATTTAATTTTTTTATTTTTTATTAAAACTGAACGTTAAAATACTTTAGACTAAAAAAATTAATACTGAAAATTCCCATCGTGTTTAATCAGGTAACTCATTCTAATAAGTCAATATTATGCCAACAACTAAAAGTAAATAACATTAAAAAAATTGTATAAAAATGCAAAATTAAAATCTTAAAACGTTAAAGAAAAAATGTCAACAACAAAAATAATCAGAAAATTTATAAAGTAAATATTTGGCATAAAATAACATAATAAAACAGAATTAAGATGCGGCGGCAAACTCCTCAAAATCAATAAAAAATTATTTTCTCAAAACATTAAAAAAAAGTAAGCTTGCAGGTTTTTTTTGGCGTCCAGTGTTATTGACAGTGAATTAATTTTATCAAGATATATAGCCCAATAAAAAAATCACTATTTTACAACTCCGTTGCACTGTTTTCGTAAACAAGGGACAATAAAGTTTCGCTGGTATTAATACAACATATAAAAACGGGAAATTATCCTTGCTAGCAATAATATTCCACTAAATGATTTAAAAACTATCATATAAAAAACTTATAATACTACCTTCAATTACATTTTAGTGTTTTTTACTAATGTTTTTGTTGAATTAAATATATAGCATTGAAATGACAAAAATGTTTGTTAAATGTCATAACAGCAAAATGTATATTATGCATAAGAGAGAAATACGATAGTACCGTCTATTAACGGCCCTAAATTTAAAATATTAATAAGCCACAGTTGCCTACAACCGATAAATATTGTGTTTGTCGGAATTACACTTGTTTAGCCTAGTTACAAAAATAAAAAAATAATTTTTACTTTATTTTATGTATTGTTTGGTACATATTTTTTATTATTTCTTTATATAAAGTTATATTTTTGTTTATGATATTGGTTATTTGAAATGTAGCACTGTTTCTATGCTCTGCTCATGACCCATGTACTTACGTTTTCATATGTGGACGAAGCTACACGTGACAAGAAGAAACTAAGATTTTTAAAAATATGTGTTGAAATCTATAAGCGATTTTTGATTCTTGTATGGTTTTAAGAGTTCATCATCTAAGAATAAAAAAAAAGTGCTAGAAATGGGGATGATAACTTCAGGAGATTAGTTTGTTGTTTCAATTCCACCATGGGAAAACTATGCGCTTTTCCATTTTAAAGTCTGTCTGCTTGACAGAAGTGAACAAACTGAGACCACCCCTACCTCCATGTTGTGTGTCCAGTAGATGGCTGACGGCGGTTCCGGACTGTGCTTCACGATACAAGTCAGGTTGATTGTACTTCCTTTGTTTATGTACATGTCTGGCTCTCCAACGATGATCGTTATTGGTTCTGTGAACAACACAATGTATTAGACCCTTTTTTTTATTTCAAGAACTTAATTTCATGACAACTGTAGTTTGAGAAGAAAAAAATAACATTAATTCTATTGCAGTACTTAAGAAGTTTCAAATACAAATTTTGACAATACTTTGAAGTAATCAGAACGTAATATTTCTAAAGTAAATAACATATTTTACAGTATTGAAACAACATAAATAGTGGTTCCTACATTACTCATTATATTTTGATCAGATTAGATAGGTATATTTTTACTAACACATTATATAACACGTGCACATTTAATTAAAAGTAGGCCTACTCATTGACTATATATATTTAAATATTGTATTCATAAAAGTAAAATTAGAAATAAATTAAGTTAACAGCAACATTTTAAAATCAAAATCCTAAAAAAAATTATAAAAAAATGTGTAAATATTTTTGGATTAATTTTACTGGCCTATTATACTTGATTTTTCTTTTATTAATACTTTAATTATATTTTAATACTGATTTTCTTATCTTAGTACATTAATTATATTTTAATAGCAATATCTTTGTTAGTTATATCATTTAGGAGTATTCTTTATTTTTTTACTGATCTTCAAATCAATGCTCTATTCTGCAACATACAACAACGCATTTATTTTCATATTTGCCATATTTTAAACAATTGTTGTCCTCGAAAGAGTTTTAGCGCAAATTTAACAATAAATCATCATCTTGTTAACAGATCAACTCTATCTGTTTTACCAACCCAAATAAAAGTAACTGTTCACGTAAGCATGATGTGTGAGAAGAACTTCAGTTCCGTTACCAAAGAGACCTCAAAAAGTTTCCTTGCGATAGTACAAACATTAGTACTCCATGACTAATGCACTTTAGGCTTGACCTCAAATGCTTTGTTGATGGTTTTTTTTCTAATTACATTATCTTTATAAGGAAATAATTAGTGGAGGAAACAGGAGAAGTAAATTTTTAAGCTGTTCGGAGAATATTTTCTATTGGATGACCATTACTCAATTAGTCAGGCAAATATTATAAAACGAGATTTTGCCTGACTGTTTACTACTCGCTACTCGATGCAATGAGCACAATCCAGACACCCAGCTGGGAGCAGCGTCTACGTGTTTACCAAAATCCTTATTAAAATTTAAACTACACAAAAGAAAAATACATGTAGCAATTAAATGTAGCAAACTTTTGCTTGAAAAAACTGAACTCGGTGCTTACATGATAAAACAACTGTGGAGATTGTCCTGGGTAAAAAAAAAAATAACGCCATGAAAATGCAATACCACAGTATGGTGTTTGAAGCCAAGCTACGATAGAACAAGTTCACGACGTGAGAACGTGCGTTATTGTGGCCAATAGTGACTTCAGATATTTTTTTGCTTAAATTCAAATTTAAAATATATTATCAAAATACTGGTTAATCGATTAATTCTTTCTTTTAAACCATTAAAGTCTTTCTATGCTAGCGTAAAGCCAACAAACGATTTAATAATATACATTTATCATGAATTTAGATCCTTATGGGAAATGTGATTACTGTTTTTTTATTGAGGTTTATGTTGATAATTATGAAACGTAAATTGTAATTCTTCCGTTCTACTAGTGTACGAAAAAAAAAAACTAAAGTTTTATTTCGCGAAAATATCGACTTTGTAATTTTGCTGGCTCTCAAATATCAAAATTAACTTATCATCCTCTAATGACTTCGCTGCCAATTATTCACTTGATAAAGATATTCCATTCCACTTATTACTCTGCTTATTCTCGTACTAAAACCACTACTATCACTTAAAAATCACACTATAATTTGTATTTATTTTCATGACGCTATTATGTCTTTCACTGTTACCACCATCACATACAATATTTTCCTTTGTTCCTCCATTTAAGTTTGTTATCATTGGCCAACTTCCATGAAGTCATACATTTCCCTTACTTTGTTTCTAACCAATAGTAATGTTATATATTTCTTTCAAACCTGGAGGAGGGTCATGTTTATACATAGAAAATTTAACGGTACAGCGTATAGATAGAATCTGTGGTTGTGATTGTAGTAGTAACCATGAAATCGCTGCTAATCAAACATATATCTTAATAAATAAAAACTACAAATGTTATACTCATATCCAAGCAAAGTGTCAGTATGTATACCGATACCTACGGCTGAACTGGACATTACCTTTAAAATTAATATTACTGCCCGTAATATACACACTCTGGTTGAAAGAAAGCAATGAAAAGTAATTCTATGTAACCGATAGTACGTTTGTTTTTCTAGCAATTCTTTGTACCAATTAAATAATGTTTTTGCATTATGTCTACGCATTGGTATTTATAGCAATATAAATGTTCATGGAGACGTTTGCAGCAATAACACTGTCTGTAAAAAGACTTTGGCTGGATGTCCAAAGTACGTTTCTATGAACAAGAACCAACCACAGTATATCGCGTAAGTGTATAGATAGTGCTACGCTTCACGGAATATTTTTTAATGGACTTGAAGATAAGCCGGCGAAGACATGCCTAATGCTACCACTGAAGACATTAGGGATTTCATTGCGCTTCTTGCAACTCTTCTTCCAGTCGTAAAAAAAATGCTTGTCCTCTAGATGATTCCTCTTTTTTCCTTTCAGCATAGGGAGGAATTTTCTAGTGTGCTTTTCTTAGCGTATGGCTCAAAGAAGTTTCTGCGAGTAGCATTCATATCTGAATCGAGGCAGCAGAATTAGGGTTCAACGTGGGGTGAAGATCAATGATCTGAGATTGACAGTTTAAACTTTCTAATTTTCATTAAAAATTAAAAATAATATTTCAAACAAATTAGCTATATTCTATTTCGAACATAACATTTTTATTTTCCCAAGGGAAAAAAAATTAATGTTTGAAGCTGAAGCAATTTGTTACGTGGCACAGTAGGGATAAATACAGTCTCGAAGATGGCATGACCAGTAAGATCAAGAAGGACAAAAATAAAACACCGATCCACCTACTCGATACTCGAAAATTCGAATCATGCATTGGGTCGTGTTCGAACCCACCACTCTTGCCTCAGGTGCGTGACGAGTTGGCGACTACGGCCACAAGCAAACACCACTTTCAGATTAAAATAAATAACCTGTGATTCAGTAATATGTGTGTTATTTCCCAGCAGCTGCAACCTTTTCACAGTAAAAGTGGAACCAAACAAGACCTAAAAAGCCACAAACTCAAGAAATTTTAAGGTACGAATATTTTATTGGAATGCGACAGAAATGATACCTTCATCCGGAAAACTTCTAGAGCAAGCTAATCCTGTATAAAAAAGTTAAAAAAAAATTATATACATACGTACAACTAATGGTTGACATTAATTCTCAAGGTTAACATACGCCTTCGAAGTTCAAGCTGAACCTTTTTTTCCCCAAGTGATCGAGTCGGTTTTTAAGACTGAAAACTGGGCGTCTGGGTAATCTTTAATTGAACATTTATTTCACCCAACGAAAAGCAAGTCGCTGACGAAAACGATTTTTCTGAAATATTTTTGGTTAAAATCTTATTATTCCAATACATTTTTGGCATGATTTTACACTTCAAAAAAATTATTTTACGGTGCTAGATGAAACGTGTTTACATTAACCAGTGTTCCACCTTAAAAAAATTTTCTATGAAATGAAATCACACTTTTTTTTCGCTCCAACTTTAATGCCTTTTACCGGTCTTGGGAAACATCTTAGACCATGAATCGAATTTATATTTTCAAATCCTATATATTTTTGCTTGATGTACCTGCAGACGAATCCTGGCCCATCCTGTTGAATCAAAATTATTTAGGAAATTAGCCTCTTGAATAGCGCGCAGAGTGCAGAGAGAGAGAGACAGACCAGCTCATTGCAGCGTGCCGTCAGAACCTTAGCGGCCGGGCGCGCGATTCCAATACGCTTTGCATCGCCGTTATTACTGGTTTTCATTCAGCTGCGTCACGGCGTCTGTGCGCCGGGGTACCTGGGCTGGCTTTGCGGAAGAGAGAGGCAGGGCTACAGACACTGAGCAGGAGCGAGAAAGGTGTGATGAAGAGAGGGCAACAGGAAAGAATTAGAGAGAGAGGGGTGGGGGGTGAAAGCAAGGGAATATGTGTAGCCAGAGCCCGGAGGGGGGGAAATGTTTGCGGAGATATGACAAAACGGTTGGGGCAGAAATTACATTTGTGCGGGTCGCGGAACATTTTGGATATATTCCTGGAGCACCAACTAGAAGCGGGGTTGAAGTTTTTATTTTATTTCATTTTTTTGGTTAGTTCTACACAGCTGCGAATAAAAATGATTGCGCTCTCGACATCGTGTACCAACCCAGGGCCCACACACATATATATATATATAATTTTTTTTAAATTTTTACCACGTTCGTGTTTTAATAATAATTTCGAGGTCGCAGAGGAGATGTCATCCCTCTCACCAAGCAACAGAAACAACGCTGAAACGCATCACATTATTTTAAACTAACCTACCCTGACAACGTTCGTCCACAGACAATTCTAGTTGATTTAAAAAAAAAAAAAAGCAAAACTTATTATCATTGTGTACGCAAAACACTACTTCTTACCTCCAAAATATATGCTTTTCACTAGGATAAACATAAACCTTTAATAATGCTCTTTTTATTTTCCATTTTTATAAACCTTCTTAGAATAATATTTTTTTAGATTAGACTATTCTGGCATAAAAAAGTATTCGATTAAATGTATTTAAAATATAATAAAATTATGTTTCTTTATGTTATAAGTATTTCGTAATATTAACTCACATTCAAAGATTTTTTAAATGACACTCAAGATGGCGGCCGTAGTAATGGTAAAAAACAACCATTCATTGATTTTTATTTAAACGCTTATTATCTCGCGTTCATGCATGTGTGATATGTTTATGTTTTTGTAAAGGTTAAAGTAATGTTAAACGTGTTACATATATAAAGTAATCGCAAAAATCGTTGCGTAATTCCCCCTCCCCCTCCACTGGAGTGTAGGTTTTCGCACGTCTAGGTTATGGTGACAAAAATTAAAATTTGGTTAGTGACATTAAAACTACTCTAAATTCGAGTCAATTTACTAAACCTCGAAAAATTGTGTTTAATTATTACGATAGTGAAGTAGCATGAGACGAGCGGTGACCGTAAGAATTGTGTTTGTGACAGTTTCGGGTTGGGTACATCGTAGGTTTACCACGGCGTAGCTGGGTTGAGCAATGATACCAACTTCGACCTGATTAATTTTTGTATCAAAAATATTTTTGCATAAACCAAAGATAATTTTACATTGATACAAATTTTCACCTTCAATTTTGCGAATAAAGCATGTTACAAATTATTCAGGGTTTTTCGTAAAATTATGAACATTGAGTTAACTGTTTATAGTGTGAAATGAATCTCGCCCTAACTTGCTTGGATGTTTGCAGTCAATCACTTTTATAGGACTGCTTGATGGGTCTCCTGCGAGATGTAGCGCATTGGGTCCGGATTCCTGGTAATGGAGCGACGGTCTGGTGTCTTCGTTGGTCTAGCTTGTCTAGGTGCTGCGTGCTAGGAGAATCCCACATTTAGACTAAGTGGTGAGTTTGGTGTGCTTGGCTCTCCCAGGCTGTGGTCGTGGTTCTTTAGACCCAGGTGCAGATCCTCGTGCGCGGTGGGGGCCGTGCAACATAACTCCAGCGCAACACACGAAGTTTCCCGCGTCTGTCGGCATGCCGGGCCCGTATTTGCGAGCAAGTCCCGCGCCGGGCGTCTTGGATTGCCTCGGCGGCGACTCGGTCTCGGGGCCGAGTGCGTGGCGGAAGTCGGGCGACTCGGTCTCGGGGCCGAGTGCGTGGTGGAAGTCGGGCGACTCGATCTCGGGGCCGAGTGCGTGGTGGAAGTCGGGCGACTCGGTCTCGGGGCCGAGTGCGTGGTGGAAGTCGGGCGACTCGATCTCGGGGCCGAGTGCGTGGTGGAAGTCGGGCGGCTCGGTCTCGGGGCCGAGTGCGTGGTGGAAGTCGGGCGACTCGGTCTCGGGGCCGAGTGCGTGGTGGAAGTCGGGCGACTCGGTCTCGGGGCCGAGTGCGTGGTGGAAGTCGGGCGACTCGATCTCGGGGCCGAGTGCGTGGTGGAAGTCGGGCGGCTCGGTCTCGCAGCTGAGTGCGTGGTGGGAGTCGGGCGACTCGGTCTCGGATCTGAGTGCGTGGCGGCAGTCGGGCGACTCGGTCTCGGAACTGAGTGCGTGGCGGCAGTCGGGCGACTCGATCTCGGGGTCGAGTGCGTGGCGGGAGTTGGGCGACTCGGTCTCGGGGCCGAGTGCGTGGCGGGAGTCGGGCGACTCGATCTCGGGGCCGAGTGCGTGGCGGGAGTCGGGCGACTCGGTCTCGGGGCCGAGTGCGTGGCGGGAGTCGGGCGACTCGGTCTCGGGGCCGAGTATGTGGCGGGAGTCGGGCGACTCGGTCTCGGGGCCGAGTGCGTGGCGGAAGTCGGGCGACTCGATCTCGGGGCCGAGTGCGTGGCGGGAGTCGGGCGACTCGGTCTCGGGGCCGAGTGTGTGGCGGGAGTCGGGCGACTCGGTCTCGGGGCCGAGTGCGTGGCGGAAGTCGGGCGACTCGATCTCGGGGCCGAGTGCGTGGCGGAAGTCGGGCGACTCGATCTCGGGGCCGAGTGCGTGGCGGGAGTCGGGCGACTCGGTCTCGGGGCCGAGTGCGTGGCGGGAGTCGGGCGACTCGGTCTCGGGGCCGAGTGCGTGGCGGCAGTCGGGCGACTCGGTCTCGGGGCCGAGTGCGTGGCGGGAGTCGGGCGACTCGGTCTCGGGGCCGAGTGCGTGGCGGGAGTCGGGCGACTCGGTCTCGGAACTGAGTGCGTGGCGGCAGTCGGGCGACTCGGTCTCGGGGCCGAGTGCGTGGCGGAAGTCGGGCGACTCGATCTCGGGGCCGAGTGCGTGGCGGGAGTCGGGCGACTCGGTCTCGGGGCCGAGTGCGTGGCGGGAGTCGGGCGACTCGATCTCGGGGCCGAGTGCGTGGCGGCAGTCGGGCGACACGGTCTCGGAAATGAGTGCGTGGCGGCAGTCGGGCGACTCGATCTCGGGGCCGAGTGCGTGGCGGCAGTCGGGCGACTCGATCTCGGGGCCGAGTGCGTGGCGGGAGTCGGGCGACTCGGTCTCGGATCTGAGTGCGTGGCGGCAGTCGGGCGACTCGGTCTCGGGGCCGAGTGCGTGGCGGAATTCCGGCGACTCGGTCTCGGGGCCGAGTGCGTGGTGGGAGTCGGGCGACTCGGTCTCGGATCTGAGTGCGTGGCGGCAGTCGGGCGACTCGGTCTCGGGGCCGAGTGCGTGGTGGGAGTCGGGCGACTCGGTCTCGGGGCCGAGTGCGTGGTGGGAGTCGGGCGACTCGGTCTCGGATCTGAGTGCATGGTGGAAGTCGGGCGACTCGGTCTCGGGGCCGAGTGCGTGGTGGGTTTCGGGCGACTCGGTCTCGGGGCCGAGTGCGTGGTGGGAGTCGGGCGACTCGGTCTCGGGGCCGAGTGCGTGATGGGAGTCGGGCGACTCGGTCTCGGATCTGAGTGCGTGGCGGCAGTCGGGCGACTCGGTCTCGGGGCCGAGTGCGTGGTGGGAGTCGGGCGACACGGTCTTGGGGCCGAGTGCGTGGAGGGAGTCGGGCGACTCGGTCTCGGGGCCGAGTGCGTGGTGGGAGTCGGGCGACTCGGTCTCGGGGCCGAGTGCGTGGTGGGAGTCGGGCGACTCGGTCTCGGGGCCGTGTGCGTGGCGGGAGTCGGGCGACTCGGTCTCGGGGCCGAGTGCGTGGCGGGAGTCGGGCGATTCGGTCTCGGGGCCGAGTGTGTGGCGGGAGTCGGGCGACTCGGTCTCGGGCCGAGTGCGTGGTGGGAGTCGGGCGACTCGGTCTCGGGGCCGAGTGCGTGGCGGGAGTCGGGCCACTTTGTCTCGGGGCCGAGTGCGTGGTGGGAGTCGGGCGACTCGATCTCGGGGCCGAGTGTGTGGCGGAAGTCAGGCGACTCGGTCTCGGGGCCGAGTGCGTGGTGGGAGTCGGGCGACTCGGTCTCGGGGCCGAGTGTGTGGTGGGAGTCGGGCGACTCGGTCTCGGATCTGAGAGCGTGGCGGCAGTCGGGCGACTCGGTCTCGGGCCGAGTGCGTGGTGGGAGTCGGGCGACTCGGTCTCGGATCTGAGAGCGTGGCGGCAGTCGGGCGACTCGGTCTCGGGCCGAGTGCGTGGTGGGAGTCGGGCGACTCGGTCTCGGGGCCGAGTGTGTGGTGGGAGTCGGGCGACTCGGTCTCGGATCTGAGAGCGTGGCGGCAGTCGGGCGACTCGGTCTCGGGCCGAGTGCGTGGTGGGAGTCGGGCGACTCGGTCTCGGATCTGAGAGCGTGGCGGCAGTCGGGCGACTCGGT
The DNA here is from genome assembly GCF_032445375.1 of Bacillus rossius redtenbacheri. Taxonomy (NCBI): domain Eukaryota; kingdom Metazoa; phylum Arthropoda; class Insecta; order Phasmatodea; family Bacillidae; genus Bacillus; species Bacillus rossius. The sequence continues at coordinate 33,816,323 of NC_086334.1, read as the reverse complement.
CTCGGGCCGAGTGCGTGGTGGGAGTCGGGCGACTCGGTCTCGGATCTGAGAGCGTGGCGGGAGTCGGGCGACTCGGTCTCGGGCCGAGTGTGTGGTGGGAGTCGGGCGACTCGGTCTCGGATCTGAGAGCGTGGCGGGAGTCGGGCGACTCGGTCTCGGGCCGAGTGCGTGGTGGGAGTCGGGCGACTCGGTCTCGGATCAGAGTGCGTGGCGGCAGTCGGGCGACTCGGTCTTGGGGCCGAGTGCGTTGCGGGAGTTGGGCGACTCGGTCTCGCAGCTGAGTGCGTGGTGGGAGTCGGGCGACTCGGTCTCGGGGCCGAGTGCGTGGCGGGAGTCGGGCGACTCGGTCTCGCAGCTGAGTGCGTGGTGGGAGTCGGGCGACTCGGTCTCGGGGCCGAGTGCGTGGCGGGAGTCGGGCGACTCGGTCTCGGGGCCGAGTGCGTTGCGGGAGTTGGGCGACTCGGTCTCGCAGCTGAGTGCGTGGTGGGAGTCGGGCAACTCGGTCTCGGGGCCGAGTGCGTGGTGGGAGTCGGGCGACTCGGTCTCGGGGCCGAGTGCGTGGTGGGAGTCGGGCGACTCGGTCTCGGATCTGAGAGCGTGGCGGGAGTCGGGCGACTCGGTCTCGGGCCGAGTGCGTGGTGGGAGTCGGGCGACTCGGTCTCGGATCTGTGAGCGTGGCGGGAGTCGGGCGACTCGGTCTCGGGCCGAGTGTGTGGTGGGAGTCGGGCGACTCGGTCTCGGATCTGAGAGCGTGGCGGGAGTCGGGCGACTCGGTCTCGGGCCGAGTGCGTGGTGGGAGTCGGGCGACTCGGTCTCGGGGCCGAGTGCGTGGCGGGAGTCGGGCGACTCGGTCTCGGGGCCGAGTGCGTGGCGGAAGTCAGGCGACTCGGTCTCGGGGCCGAGTGCGTGGCGGAAGTCGGGCGACTCGGTCTCGGGGCCGAGTGCGTGGTGGGAGTCGGGCGACTCGGTCTGGGATCAGAGTGCGTGGCGGCAGTCGTGCGACTCGGTCTCGGGGCCGAGTGCGTGGCGGGAGTCGGGCGACTCGGTCTCGGGGCCGAGTGTGTGGTGGGAGTCGGGCGACTCGGTCTCGGGCCCGAGTGCGTGGCGGGAGTCGGGCGACTCGGTCTCGGGGCCGAGTGTGTGGTGGGAGTCGGGCGACTCGGTCTCGGGCCCGAGTGCGTGGTGGGAGTCGGGCGACTCGGTCTCGGGCCCGAGTGCGTGGCGGGAGTCGGGCGACTCGGTCTCGGGCCCGAGTGAGTGGCGGGAGTCGGGCGACTCGGTCTCGGGCCCGAGTGCGTGGCGGGAGTCGGGCGACTCGGTCTCGGGCCCGAGTGCGTGGCGGGAGTCGGGCGACTCGGTCTCGGGCCCGAGTGCGTGGCGGGAGTCGGGCGACTCGGTCTCGGGGCCTAGTGCGTGGCGGGAGTCGGGCGACTCGGTCTCGGGGCCGAGTGAGTGGCGGGAGTCGGGCGACTCGGTCTCGGGGCCGAGTGCGTGGCGGGAGTCGGGCGACTCGTCCATGGCTCGCCGAATCTCGGGACGAGGCTGATATTCATCCGGCAAATTTTGTGCAGGAGCGAAGGCGAAACACTTCCGCAACGAAGGCTCGAACGTCGCTATGTTCGCCGTGTCACTCATCCTGCACGCAAACAACCGGATAACCGGATAACCGGATAACCGAATGGCCTGCCGGGTGCCGTCGGGGACGGGGAATGAAAATATGTGCGTGTTGTTGCTGGCTCGAGCGACAGTCAACATCATCTGTTTACTCTAGGCGCTGCTCGACTGCGACCTAGCTTGAAATTGTTTCAATGTCCTCTCGGAGCGAGTAACGATTCTCAGCCAAAGTTGAACGGACTACAAAATAGGAAAATATGTTTAATATTTCTAGTATGTAAATCTGACAGTTTTTGATGCCTGAATTTTCGTTACTCAATCACTTCTTTATTTTGGAAAAGATGTAGTCCTTATGATGAATGAATTTGTTTCGATGCCATAGAGAAAGCAATATCCTTAGCCAAAGTTTAACTATGAAAAAGGCAAATAGTTTAAATCCCTCTCTCTCTCTCTCTATCTCTCTCTCTCACACACATATATATATTTAAATATATATAATGTTTGAATGTCTGAATGTTCATTACTAAACCATGTCTTTATTTTTGGATCAATTTTGATGGCTTTTGTAATATAAGTAGCTTACATAATTGTCTATAAATATCTATAAAATAGACAAATATTTTAAACAACATTATTGTTTTAATCTACGACTTTCTATGAAAGAATTTGAGTTAATCAACCACGTCCTTATTTTTTTTAAAAAATAGATGTATTTTGTAATAGAGGTAGCCCGTATAATATATGAAATAATGTATGGTACCTACTGTTCATCCTTAATTCCGTAGATTAAGTTAGTGTGGAAATATACATTTGCAGTTTACGGCACACTTTTCCTAGTCGTTGCACTTTAAGCAACGCTGTGAGCATTAACTTTATTTTTTTTATTGCTTCGCTTCTTTTCGTTACGCTCTTATGACGTCATCACCACGATCCACCCGACCGACTGTAGAGAAACTTCAGCAGAAGGAATGCGTTTGCTATGAATCTCGATTGCCGGGGCCCGTATTGGTCGAGAGGTGCTCGCCTACGTCACGTCGTACGTCTTAAGCCGGGCGCGCAGTTGAAAAAATAACAGTAACAGTAACGGTAGGTCGTGTGCACGAGATTTTACCGCCACGTTTTAGAACCTACTGATTCCTTAAAGAGCATGGGACGGTAGTGTGCATGGGAGACATGTTGTGCGCATAGGAAGGAAAAAATGAATATATTGACACGCGGTAAAATTTTACGTGAAGGGTTTATTGAACTTGGCTTTGCGCAAGTAGTGCTTTGTGAGTCCGCTGGAGTTTCTGACGCTTGCTTGCGACACTCGGGTGTTGTGTTTTTGTCTTCCTGGCGCGGTAGATTGCTAACGCTCTCTGTTTTCCTGGGACGGTGGCGTGTTTCGCCGCCCGAGGGCCTGGCCAGCTACGCGGGCGGTTGCGACATCGCGGCCTGGAATCTCCGGGAGCGTTGGCCGCCCTGGTCGTTTTCGCTGCGTTGTTGTTCTCGCGCAGGCGCGCGCGCCTCACGTGCTGGTGTTTGTGTCGCAATCTGGCGGAAGAAATGCGAGTCTGGCACTACCGGTGGAGAGGGGATAGCGTCGGTTGGCGGCATGGCGGTTGTGTTGTGAAATCGCGGCCGGGATTTTTTGCTTTCACCTGGAGTGTTCTCGACGTGATGACGATGTGAGGTGAAATTAATAAAGGTTGAGGTGTTTGATGACTGTCGGAGCCCCTCCCTGGCGGGTAGCTGCGTGCTGCCGTTCGGAGGTGTTGTAAGTAATGGCGAACTCGTAACTCTACTTCACCTAGGTTAAAGTATGTAGGCGTATTTCCAAACTGTGTTGGAAGGATGGCTTAACGTTTTTTGTTTCTTTTCAGGAGTGCAGGCAGTTTGTAATACAGTAATTTTAAATTTCTTTCGTTAATTTTAGCCTAAGGATGGGTCGAGGTGTGTTGAGATTAAGCATGTTATTTTAAAAATTAATACTCGTGCTAAGAAGAGGAAAAATTGTTTATTTATTTCACAGAATTCTTTATTTGTTTATTATGAACAGAGTAGCTTGACATTATTTACATTATTTATTTATTTATTGATTTATTTAAGTGTTGGTCTTAGTTTACCGGAAATAAACCTGAAAATATGTGGGATGAATAATACTTTATTTTTCAGTCAACACCCTACACCCCCTGTCCCAAGGAGGTTAGACATCCTTGTACCAGCTCTAATGCTACCTCCCCCCCCCCTCCCCCCGCCCACCCGCAATGTTTTTGAAATCTTAAGTTGTTATTTTATTATTTATTTATTTTGAGTGACATTTGACAGATCTTGACGGAGACCGAGGGCCTCCGTCACAATATTTTATTTCTGTTACGGGCGCATGGCGCAACAACCAACGAGAGTAGAGTGGGAAGCCATTTTGGCGGGACCAGAGAACTGTTCATATTTATCAATGATATTTGGGCAAGAAATTGTCGAGATATTACTAACCTCACGCGTGATTCCTGATTTAAAAATTAATTAATGCTATTACTTGTAAGTTACTGCAAAAATTGTAAATAAAAAAAGTCCCGGTTAAAATTGTCAACTATAAATGTTATAAAACCCTTTTTTATTTATGTGTTGAAAAAATGTGCTCACAAATTACTAGTCAGAAGGTATTAAATATAATTACTTACCATCACAGCCAACAGATCAGATACATCGCGAAATTTCATTGGCTGAAATCATGAGTAAGATTTCAATTGTAGCCGATTTCTTACAAGTCATTTGCGCAGTCGTGCTTGGGGCCTGCTGTGCATTCGCTTATTTTTTTCAATTATAAACCCAGCCTTAGCGGCGCGCTGGTGCGAGCGTATCCGTGGAAAGTCCCCTCCCTTCCTTCCGTCAGCGCACGTGATCAATTACGTCACACTCCTCGTCCGTCTCCCCAAAACGTTATTCTCTCCCCACTCCCTCTTCCAAGCGGCGCTACTCGAAAACATTTCCGAGCCGCAGACATGTTTCATTTTTCTCTGCTTCGCACCGCACGTTAACTTATTGCATGCACTGAAACACTTTATTTTTTTTTCTCCCCTCAAAGACGAATGGTGGCTGTTAGTAAACAGGAAATATTTGGGCCTTTTAAGCTTGCTGTTAGAACGAGCCGTCGCTTGAGGAGGCTACGTTGTAAAAAATTTTCACCTTATTTTCACAAACACCGGTTAGGAATCATCGAGGGATCAGAAGAACACTGGTTACATATTACCTAGTTATCTTCGTACTTTTACGGACACGTTCATAAATTTACGAGAAAACGTTTAGTCACTTTTAAATTAATCCTCAAGTATAATCTCAGTAATTTAAACAAAAATTTAAAAAACATGCTAAGTCTACAGCAAAAAACTTCTGTTCCTTCAAAGTGTTTTATCCTGAATACAAAACAAAACTGGAAAGTTGGAATCCATCGTAGAATCTCCGAAGATCCAGTTATTTGAAATAACGAAGAACTCTTTGTTTATTTCAGATTAACTCTTCGTTGGAAAGTAATGTATAACAGTGTAAATGTACTGAGTTAAATATGTACTTCAAACATGAACTCAGAAAATCAACACGCTGTATTAATTAAACTAAAAAATACTTTTGAGTCCACAGAAGAAGAAAAACACTCTCCTTTCTTTAACGAGTATTTTTATCCAGTTTCCAAAGGAAGACAGAACTCTGAAGTCGGATCCAATTAAGTGAAACACTGAAGAAACCTTCGTGTTTCTGAAAAACGTTCTTCGTTGATAAGACTGTATAATTCTAGTCATCAAAACCGAGTGAAGTACACAACAGAAGTGAATTATATTCGTTGAGCAATTTTTGCAATGGGTAACATTGATCTTATTTGATTTCACGGACATGTGCAAATCCTGTTTCAAAATGGTAGTCATCGAATAAGGGGAGTGCTCGCCCGTCATTGGTCGCGCCAGGAGAGGGTTCAAACACTTATAAAACCCTGATTTTCATTGTCTGCAATCAGTCTGATTGTGCCTGATGACGGGAGCATATTTCAGTTTTGTTCATAAAAAACCTACTATGTTCATCCGAGCTGTCGTGTTGTCCAGCTTATCTGTCGTTGAATTCTTCTGTGTGTGTTATGTGCTGTCCAAGGTTGTTATTTTTATGTATTACGGTTCTGTTTTCGATTGTGCTGTAATTTTGTTTTCCCGACAAAATTCCTTCCACAGGATTATCTGTGCTGCCTAGGCAACAAACAAAATTTCACATCTGCCGATATTGGCTTTCCTCGGAGTTTTTATGTATCTATCTTTGATGTCCATTCCTGAGGGGTTTTTCGATGACAACCAGTGGATTATGTCCGTGAAATCGGTTCGAACATTTGAAAACGTTGGACTGGCATTCGGGAAGAAACGTGTTTGTATTGCCGTTCATCGATTATTTATTTACATTTTCCAAGTTTTCCTTGGTACTCAATGGATTTTTTTTTTATTTCTGGGCCGTTAAATATTCCTGCTTTATTTTTTTCCTTACTCAAGTGAGGCATTTTTTCCCTTATAAACGCAAAACATGATCTGTTCTTATCAAGAGCCTTTACAAACTGCTTCATAATGCCCAGCTTGATATGCATTGGAGGAAAGATGATTTTCTATCGTTCAACTAAGGATTCGTTAATAACGTTTATTTCTCCAACGATCATGTCTTCTCTCTTAGGCCACTCTTGTCCAATCCAGTGGTGTAATTTGTCTTTGCTATCCCAGAGGCACAAAAAACAAGGATATTTGGTGTAACCACTTTGCTATTCGATGAGAAAGTTCACCATTTTTAAGTTCTCACAAATCACCCATTGATGTTCACGATGCCTTATATTCTCCAAGATCAAAACTATTGTGCTATATATTGATTTCATTGTCGTTGAGTGAGCAATTGGTATTGAACCACATTTGTTCCCATTGTGTAGAAGAACACATTTCAAGCTTCGCTTATATCAAAAAGTAGAGCTGATAGAAGAAAAAAAACTAATTTCATATTTAGATTCAGCACCCCAAATATAACTAAAATCAGTTTCAAAGTCCTAGGCACAGAAAAATATTTTTGTTTGTGGCTGTGTTATGTTTTTTATGAATTAAAAAGAAATATTCTTGAATGAAACATCAATTAAAATATTAAATTATGCACTAATTTTCCTAAAAATAATAATTACTATTATCTCAAAAAAACTTATTTCATGTATGCAAAAATATCCATGGCTAGGTGTTCTACAAAGTTACAATATCTTTCTGGTAGTATAACAAAATATTTCTTGGCTACTGTTTTCCAAAGAAATCTTTTGTAAAAGTACAGATTTCTTTTTATGTGTGTTTATCATTCAAGCACATGGAATTGTCAATAATTGGGTTCAAAAATGTAGGAAAGTTTAAACAAGTTTAAACATGGTGTTTATAATGAAGACTACATCGTGGCTTTATATGGACTTAAAACTTTTCAGGACACTTTGCTTCTGATATGGAAGACGGTAACGCAAGCAGAAAAGCAAGAAGTTGAAAGTTAGCCGATACTTGCGAAGCGTTTTTGCGGGTTAAAAGCGACGTTATTGAACATTTGGGTCTTGCGTTTCATGGTTTCTCACGCAGTTTATAAACAAGGCCTCTAGTTCCGAACGTGGATAGCACCAAAAAAAAAACAGCCACATGGAGTCTTAATATAGGTTATTTTCTTCGTTAAATTAAATGTTATACTCACTATTTTTTTTAGTGAATCCACAATATAATTATGGTTACTTACTAACAAAAGGTAACATATAAGTTTAATAAGTGTGATTTGGTTTTTTTACAAAACTAAAGACAACTTTATTAATCAAAGCTGTCATGAATTATGAACGTGAAATCGTCTAGCATACAGTTTTGTATCAACCGTTTGTGTGTAAATTGATGTAGCTTATAACCATTTATTTTTAAAATATAATAAAAAAAATAAAACATTGGTTATCCTAAAAAAAATCACTCACACTTGAGTTTTTCAGGGTTTTAGAAAAACCAAATTTTTATTGATTTGTTAATGATGTACTATAAATTAAGAGTTTTACGGCAAACACTTCATACGAAAGGTTAATTTAAAATTGTGAGCCAATCGATTTCTCTCAATTTTCGCATGTATTGAAATTCAAATATCCCTTTGTGGTCTTTAACAACATAAAACCAGCACTTATTAAGTTAATATAAATAAACTGGTCTATGAAATTATTTCTCATTTAGTAACGAAAATTGCGAAAATATAAAAGCTTAATAATTTTGGAAACTACTATTAACCGGGATTGTTAGAGAAGCGTGGGTGAAGAACCGTCTGTATCGACCGCACGACGTCGCCAAAACAAATGATCGCACTTTCTTTTTTCTCCCCTGACTCGTCGCGGCTCAAAACGCTGCTCGGTCACGATCAGGTCGGTTTTTAAAAGCAACACAAATCCCGCCGTGCTCGCCGGGTCGTATTAGTGGCCCTGGCGCGTGTCCCGCGCACGCCTGGCAAACTTTGTTCGCCGACATAATGTCCCTGCTTTATTCCCGCCGAGGTGGCACTCCGTCATTCGCGGCACGCGGCGGCCACTAGTCAGGTGACGCGCCGCGCGCTCGTGCGCGCTTGCTGCTTCTTCCATTTTTACAC